>NC_141149.1:105511667-105819667 GCF_053477565.2 Lygodium microphyllum | reverse complement strand
TGTTCGAAGTGCTGTCTACTGCCTATAGACTGCAATCATGGCAAGCACGATTTTGTCAATTACTCTCTTTATCTTTTTTCTTTTTATAAAATCTCAAAAACTAACTAAAACATCACCTGTCTTTTCTTTTAAATGACATCCAGTTCTATCTTTTTAGGATAATATCTAAAATATACTAGTTTTTTTTTTCCCAAAAATCTAATATTTTTGAACCGTCCATACTATACACATTAACACTAGTGATTAATATGGCTCATAACTCTCGTTCATGTTGTAACTTCCGTGAAGGGTAGCTACGGTCCTTGTCAATCCGAGAAAAATATAAGATTTATAACTCTCGGTTTTTTTAATATATTTTTAATTAAATAAAAATTATTAGCTATTAACGTTAGTTAGTTTTTACTTCAGTTAGTCTTTAGTTAGTAATCTTACTAGCTTATTAACTGACTAACTAACTTTCGAACTAACCAACTAACTTTTATTGCGTGGAAATATTACATATAAATAGAAGACTATGTCAGAGCTCCTCCATCTCTGTCAGACTCTGATGGAGCTCACAACCAAGATATGACAACAAGAAATACAAAAAATGCTAACAATTCAATCACACATTCAAGGGCTTCAACAAGTTCCATTTTGCTACTAGTATTCATGTGGATTTCTTGGCTTTGTCTTTTTAGCCATGCATGTGGCTTTTGCATGCTGGCCGGAGGGACTATTGTACACATGATTATTCTTTAATTCAGCAATTTTCACAAATTATGCAAATAGAGAGTGTAAGTGAGTTCAAAACCCTTTGCAAATCCACCGCACAACTTAGAGCATATGCATGGTCACACATGCCAAGGGATCAGACCGATCTACAATGCACAAGGCAGGGATCTGCTGTAACAGTAGGATCTTATGAATAGAGGATTACGGGAGCCTGCGCTCAATCGGATGTAATGCTAAACATGAGAGACCCTTAAAGACTCCTGTACCCTGTAGCAGAAGTGGGTGACCTACAGCCCAAAGGGGGGTCCACCTTGGCTGCCACATGGGATGTCAAAGTGCTGTATAAGCGGTCTGAATGAGCATCTTGTGGCCTGTCATGCTGCCACCATGTCGACACCACTGCTCAATTGACTAATCTGGGTCAATGATGGTTACAAAGCGAGCTGCCTAAACTGAAATATATTAAGCAAGTACGGTTGAGACATCTCACATGTGCACAAACAAGTCACCAGACGTACCATTTATGATGCAATATGAATAACAGCCGAGCGGCTTTAGTAAGGGTCTTGCTAATGTGATGCCATGAGGTCTAATGTGATGAGACGGTTGCTTCTATGAGTATATGACTCCAAAAGTTCGTCAGTGTGATGCAGTCTAAGAGTGCTTAACTTGTAAGATCAATCCCTGGATTAAAACTAGCCTTTCGTGTGTTTTGATCTGGAATTGAAAGATCATGAATAGGCCCAAAAGCATGGTCCAAATTTAGGTGCAAGGCTTTGTGTAAAGCTTGTCTGTGCCATTGCATCAAGAGTAACACATCTATATCTAACATGTACATACCCAGGAAAATAAACTTATGCACATACAGCATCTGCATGAAGCACGCTAGTTATGTACACATGAAAACATGCTCACAAATGAATAACGAGGAATTCCAAGTATCAAAGCTTTTTGCTGCTTCACTGGTGGCATTTCTTGCATTAGTTTTGTGAAGAGAATCTTGAAAAAGTAAAACCTTCTACCTCACTATGAATCTCTAAGGATTTCCATATTTTTGCTCCCTAATTTCAATCAGAGAATTACAAGAGCCATTTTCAGTGAACTGAGGTTATAGAATACTTACTCAGGGGGAATCATAAGACAGTCACATTTAAACAATGTAACCTCAACAGCTTCCTTGAAGAACTCTGGATTCTCATAGAAATTGTCATCATAGAGAAATTTCTCTTCTCGGTCAAACTGATAAGGCTTCAATTGGCAACTCACCAAAACCTTATACAGTGTAAAAAGCGCACGGCGCTCCACTATGACTAAAAATTTTGGATGAGAGTTCTGACTTTTGTGTTTTCTAATTATGTTTTCAAATACAATCAGTTTGGGATGATCGATCAGTAGTCCTTTTTCCACCTTCTTATAAGCCTCTTCAAACTCTGTGTAGGAGAAGCAGATCAGGTCTCTCAAAAACCTCAAATTCAGATACCAGCTTTCCATGTAAAGATGGCCAACTTTAATTCCATACACATAGAGATTGTCTGCTGTCTGCTGTAAGATATAAAGAGCAATTAACACCCTTAAAAGCTCTTGCTGTTCTGGAGTTTCCTGGTTCTGGGCTCTCTCTTTAATTAAGATAACCAGAGAAGTCTTTGCCTGGTCATCTGTACAAAGCTTCTGCAAGACATCATAAGCATGCAGCTCCCCTTGAAGACTTTGATCAGTTTCTATTATTCTGGAATAATCTAGCTCAAGAGACTCTTTCAGCTTTACTATCGGCTCACTAATATCAATTTCATGTGTGTGCAAGGCTGTGATATTTGAGACTTGTTTTGCTTCAGCATCCTTGAAGGTTTTTGATGCATGCACAATTCCGTTTCTTGCTTGCAAGAAAAATGTCAAGTCATTGCATGCAAAAAGACTTCCAATTTCCGCCTGCATGATTGAATCATCCATAGGTGAGCAATGTGAAATGTTGGAAGGTGTTTTCGAAGGGCTGCCATTCACAAACACTTCATTTATTTGCTCAGATTTCTTTGCTTGCTGGGGTTGAATAAACGGGCCTACTGATTCTCTCGACTCAAAGCTCCCACTATGTTTAGGACTTACAAGGTGAACCTCTCTTTCTTGAGGGCAGTTTCTTTGTGGGCCCACATCACTTTCATCAAGCAGCAGCTTAAAGTCCACATATTTCTGATGGAAAACAGGTTCACGCTGGGGAGTCTCATTGATTTTGCCGTCGAGCATGAAGCAAGCATGTTTCCCACACTGTTTTTTATGAGAAAAGTGCCAGTTTAAATATAGTAGATTGAGGGCAGGTGATACAAAGACTTTGCTCAAAGAAACAGCTTCAACCAAGACATCTATTGCGACAGACTTATTTTCCTGTTCTTTGAAAGATGGAACTGGAAGAGAGCTCAAAAGACAATCAGTCAAGACAAGTTCAGGCATCACAACAAGAGTTTCAAACTGTTCATAGTACCCAGAGTTGACAGTATCTGGAGCAATTACACTCTGAATATTACAGCCATCTGCCTTCAACAGCTGCTGAAAACCCCAGCTTGCTGAAATATTCAGAGTCTCCCACAGGAGGATTGGTATTTCAAATAATAAACTTTTGCCAATAACAGAAGATGAGTCATTGGAACCATGTAATTCCTCCAAGAAACCTTCCCCCAAATCTTCCCGAATCTGCATTTGGAAAGGTAACTTGTGAGCAAATAGCTCTGCTGCCAGTCCCAGTGCCAGATGGTCATCAAGGCCAACTATATGTACAGGTGCCTGCTGCAAATAAACCCCAGTTTGAAAGTTCTCTAACTCATGCTGCAAGTATGAAGCCTTCAAATGAAGGCAGGCTTCATGAGTCATAGCAACTTCTAAAAGAAACAATTTCAGTTTTGAATAGTTTGATAGTAAAATGCCCGTCTGCACATCAGAAACAAGGGGCTCTGTTGTTGATATATTTCTCTGCCCCAGGAAGCTACGCGAGCTGGAGATAGAACTGACTTTGCCATCTTGAGACTGGAACAACAAATAATTTGCTACTGTCCAACCAGATTTTTTTATCTCCTGGTTCTGCAACTGGTTACAAACAATGTAATAAGAAGAACTTGAACTACAAAAGTAGTTAATATTGGACGTACAAAGATGCAGCCTCTGGCAGTGAAACTCCAGTTTGTAGAGAGAGACCATTCATCTAGATGCAGAAAACAGAAGAGTCTAAAGTAGCTGCTGATTGCTCAACCATACCTCCAAAGGTTTCGTATTCTCTTGGTCTCCAGTGACGTTGCCAAAGATTTCAGATAGAATAACCTTCAGTATGCTGTTCTGCTTATATCACAGACTGCCACTTCTGAGCACATTGACTCGATATTTTACACACCTTGGACGAAAAAGACATACAGGTTCCGGACATTAACATGTTGCGCCTATACTTGCCGAATGCCTAGAATAGAGATTATTATTAGAAGCTTTTGCCATGCAAATGGTCCTTGAAGATGATTCACAAAAGGTGCGGCACTATTCAAAAACTATTGAAGGCAAATGGTTCACAAAGGTCCACAGAATCTTAAACTCTAAGCAGCAACCCTAAGTATTATTACCGGTTCAGGTATGTCGATGCTGACGCTCTCCAGTCGGGGCTTCAACTTCAGTTCTTTAGCGTGGTTCACTTTAGGAGTGAGAAGTCCGTCATCTGCAGCTATAGATTCGTGAACAGGGTTTGATTGACGTGCTGCTGTCGCTAAAACACAGCTTTTCGGTGATACCGCTCTCATTCCAGACTCTGATGAGTTCGATGCAAGAGGAACTTTCAGAGGCAAAATAGAGGATAGGAATCGCTTGTGTACGTTGTTGATGCAGAGCTGCTGCAAGCTTGTGGGATCGACAACGTCGACAGACACCTCCGGCGGGAATTGGATCCATGGATGGAGAGACCACGTACAATGGAAAACGGCAAGAAAGCGTTCTGTGAGAGAGGAGGGAACGATAAGCTGGCTCTGCTGACGGCTCTTCTCCGCCGCCTCCGAAGCTTCCCCGTAATAATCAATCCACAGAAAGCGCAAGCGCATGATTGTTTAAATGCGAGCTGCTCAATCTATAGGGAGAGCGTGAAAAGAAAGGTAGGTTGATCGATCTATAGGGAGAGCGGAGCATCCGGAAGACCTACACAGCGAGGCAGCACAGAAGCGTTCTTCACGTCGATAGGTATGATCAAAGCGACGGCTGCAACCTGCGGGAAGAGGGAGGAAATCGAAGAAGCTGTTTTATTGGTTTTTGGAAAACCAATTGCAGGCGGGAAAGGTTCGAGAACTCGAAAATTGTCTGATACGGGAATCCTTGTCCTAAGACCACGATGACGTTGAATACCTGCGTCATGATTCCATTCTCTTACTGGGAAATTGGAATATTTTTTAATGCCAAGAGATTAGAGCCGGTCGCGACTCGCGCCAGGCCTTACTGGTGGGAAGGTAAGTACAGTCTGCAATATTACATGAGTTTCGATATCCGGCTATTGCCACTCAAAATTTCATAATATGAGTTTCATTCCAAAGGACCCTCAACTTGGCCCTCTCGAATCAAAATTCAGCAGCTCCTCCTTCATACTTACAAAGGGACATTACGAGGAGATTTAATCGTCTTGATAGGTTTATCATAGCTACAAATGAAGAATAAAGTAAGAATATTGCTTGTACTATATTTTCTTTTGCTTGAGTATATACTCACGGGGTTTGCATGTGTGCGCACTACTTATAGTGTGTGTAGCTCCATGACAACTTCGAGGATGTCCAAATATTGAAGATTGTGGGCACACAGATGCTAGTGCAATCGAATGGTGTGACTATGGGTTTTATGTGATGTTTTTTATTGATACATTAGTAGAGGGTGCAGTTTTGGAGAGATCGCATGTGAATTGGTCAAGTCCCTCATTTGTTTCCTTGCATGCATCATGTAGTTTCGTTTTGCTTTCAGCTACTTGCTTGCATTCAACGGTTACTTGACAACAACTGATGGTGATTTTTCATGTGTAGATAATGCGATCATGGTTCATGCATGTGGATGTGTTGGAGCTGACTAAAAGAGTGCTTGCATGCATGGTGCAAGAGCCTTGCTCTTGACATGGGAGGCTTAGAGACCTCCTAATGGTCTCATGATGGCTTGGTTCATTGGATGGTGTCGTTGTGGCTTATTTCTACTCTACTACTTTCTCATGTTGATTTCTTTGTTGCTCTTTTGGTTTCTATGCTTTTTTACATTGGTGTCTAGGTTACTCTTCTAGTGTCTATTGATAGTCATTTGGTATATGAATATGTATGCTTCTTGGGGAACAAGTAAATCAAAAGCTACTTGCCTTTTTCAAACACTCATGTAAATGCACTTACTAATGCTAGTATAAGATCACCCCTCATTCTCAACCCTTACAAAGTACATGGCCATTGACTAAATAGGTATAACAAATCCTCTATTACTTATGTGAACTCTCTCTTACACTTTTTTGGGAAAAAAAAATGGCAACTTAAATCTTCAAAATTTCTGTGTGCAGTAGTATTATTCATAGAGTCTAGTAATATAACATGCGCACTTCGCAGACTGCGCATTCAGTTTAGGGATGTAATTTGGCATGTCTGGATTGCACAGTTGGTTTTGGATTGTAATTTGAGATGTGCGACCTACTCTTAACTATGCATTCAATGCAGTGACTGCAAATGATAATCATGTGTAAAGTTGCACATTGCATTCAACGCAATAACTACAAACTATACTTGGGTGTAAAGTGGCCATGCGATCAATGTTCTGCAAATGTGGTGAACTGCATTCGATGCAATGTCTACAAACTTTAATTATGTATGAAGCTGCCTTTGCTAAATACTCTATAAATGGTGTGAATGGGATTCAATAAAGTGATTATTAGCATTGTTACCGTTCAATTGAGTGGCCCCATCGCTATTGGTAAGCTAGGCCAATTTATCAAGGGATGTTTGCATTTGCTCCCTATGTGTTGTCTATTACAGGGTGTCCAAATTTGCACCTTGTACTTTATGCTAGATTTGTTCAATTCATTGAGGTTACCTAGATTAATATTTATTCTCTCAGTTAGGTACTTCAAAAAGCAAGGGCGACTAGTTTTACGCTTGATGCCCACTAATAGATTAGTTCAAAAATCGAGGGTTACTATGGCTTGGGTTTACTGCTCCTTGATAGGGCACTTCCAATTGCTGCTCCTACAGGAGGGTTGAATGCCTGGAATCGAACTCACCCTCAGTGCTTGAATGTGTCAAGTCTAGCATAGATTCATAGACTATATTAAGAAAACGTGTTGGCACCTACGTAAGAAGAGAAAACATCAAGATAACAAAAGTACTATGTCTTATATTGACAAGTATGTTTCTTAAAAAGCCAACCAACCATGATGAAGCACCTATGGCAATTGACTCTCGACCCATGCCTTCTTTGCATGGAACCAACACAATAAAATGTAACATGCAACCGAACATCTCCCTAGTTGGTGGTCTAGAACCCAACAACAAGGATAATTTGTTAATAACTTTTGAGAACTCCTCGAGCTTCTAGAGGCACTTGTCAATAATGACTGCTGATGGCTATAGATTTCCCATCATGGAAAAACTAGTCATTCATAAAGCCACCCTCGGTTGGTTAGAGCCAACATTACACATGCATGTCATAAACCATAGGGGGATGCCAATCAAATGAATGGCCTCTCCATCTCATTGGTTGCCTAGGATTGTATGGCTAAAAGTAGAGCACTTTGCCTTGGGTGAGAAGCCCCTTTGCCTCCATGCACATAGAGATCCAATTACTATCACATGGTCTTTCTATGCACAACATATGTCAAGATATCATTTCCAATTACTATACACACCAAAGCATGTAAACAACGAAAATGAGTACCTTAGATTTGCATCTAGAACGACATCATCTGCACATTTTTTTGGATAGAAGATTGCAAAATCCAACTCAATTGCTTTTTTCATATGAAATTTCTCCATGGAGAGGCTCATTTTGGCCATGTGGCAATATGCTCCCATGTTGAATAGATTATCCATGTAGCTTTGGATCACAATTGGTTACATTGGAAGGTGATATAGATCTTCTCTTGAAGAGTCATGTCCAAAATGAGGAGCACGGACATACACATTGACCTTGTCCAAAGCATACATGAACTTCATAGTGACTTGGAACGAGCAACCACATCTCTTTGAAGTCTTGTCCCTTTGTACCTTTCTACCTATGATAGTTTTTTGCCACCTCCATGGCAAAACTAGTTGGCAATGGATTGCAATGATTGTTGGACATGTTTAGTGGACCACTTGATTGCAAGCAATATATTGTACTCTATCATGATCTACACCAATAATCACTCTAACTAATTCAGTTCGATTAGTGGTATAGATATTGGTTGCCCTTGCATTTGTGGCAACTTTGTTGCCAAGACATAGATCTACAATAGGTATGGATGATGCCTTCCTTAGTCCAATTCATCCATAAGAATGAAAAGCAATAGAAATCCCATGATAGTGGTGATTGTCCAACCACCATTGCTCTTTCAAGCGTCAAATTTGTTGCATTAGACCCATGATGAGCCTGGCTTTCAGTATCTATATAAGCAGATTCCGTGATGCTCATCCACATGGGCAATCCTTGGGTGCCCTGTTTATCTTAATCATGTGTGTGGAAGTCCATTAGGTTGTTGGACTACACATAACCCATCTCTCATCCTCCTCCACTTCTTTAGGTCTAAACACCTCATGATGTCATGTGCTTTTAGCACTTCTAGCATAACAGGTCTTGACCCAATCAAATTCAACTCCATTAGCGAGTAACTATTGCCACCAAAGAGTGGGCTTGACATACAAGGTGGCACTATTTTGATGCCATTATTATGCTCACTTGGACATATTGTCAAATGATGTTTAATTTGTACCATCAACCAAAGCATCTATGCGCACAAACCTACAAGAAAAATGGAATCCATAAGATTCCAACCACACATGCCATGCATTGTAATTGCATGCATCAATACAACATTGTAGAGATTAAATGAATGGCACAACTTAACAAACTCTCACTATTTAATTGATAAACTTGGACTGTATGGTTGATTGAAGTCAATAGGGATAGCTTTCCAATCCTAGATGATGCTACTTTCATGGCTCTTAGTGCTTAGAATGTGCTCCGTGCACGATGGTAGATTCAAGTCCCACTTATGCTTGTGATCCAGCGTGCTACACTAGCTAAACTTGCCCAAGCAAGAATGTTAGGTTTCGCCCTTTGGAACATAATCAAATGAAAAAACAAGAAAGGCTGATTTTCAAATGTGGAGTCTCACTTTTCAAGTTACTAGTTTATATGTATCTCAAGTTACTTTAATCAAGATGGACATTTAGATGTCTCTCAAACCCATGTGTCAATACTAGATTATTGATCCCATCTCCTCAAGGAATAGATCCCCATGTTACATAGTGACAACCCCCCCCCCCCCCCCCCCCCCCCAACCCCAACCAAGCAAGATGTTGCATCCATAACCTATAAGGAGAGTAGGGTTTTCCTAAAACTCTGGAGCTGCTTCTAGCCCTTACCAAAAACATGAGTGCTAGTAGTGTCAGCATAGTGTTGAGGTGCTCAACAACTTTCTATTTGCTAATGACATTTTCATTTTTCAAACTCACTAATTGATACAAACATTTTTTTATAATTGCCATTAATGGCCATTTTCACTCCTCATATTGCTTGAGGGGTGACCAAAACTTTAGTAGGGGGACATTAACTCGCTCCTTACCCCACTAGAGTTGGCACAACTATGCTCTTATTACTCGAGGGGTATCCAAACTTTAGTAAGAGAATATTAACTTGCTCCATGCCCCCACTATAGCTAGTATGAATCACTCCTTGTTGTAATGCCATCATTGGTCGACCTAGTGTTAAAATGTAAGTCTCTATGAAATGCAATCCATGCACTGACTACTGAACTACAATTATCGGTGCTTACTAGGAATCCTTGCATGATGTCCATTTCCATGGGTAAGCTTTCTCAAGTGTGTGCAAGAAGCAATCTTTTGAGCGAGATTTGCTTAGCAACCTCTAATTTTATTCCACATAGTCCACTTGGTCCTCTTTTTCATGTGGGCATATGTCAAGTACCACCATTGCTTCTCCATTGTAACCACCATCTCCACCACAACCAATTCTCCTCTCTCTCTCTCTCTCTCTCTCTCTCTCTCTCTAAAATAACACATTAGTAGTTCTCTCTCGTTAACTTCTTTACATCACTACATTAAGCGTATGTGCTTATTTTTTATAATATTAACACAATGTTAGTGGTTCAATTGTGCATACACAATTGATATCACACTCACGTATACATTCACATATCCCCTCTCTCGATGGTTTGACATATGTTATACTTACATCTTGATGTATTAGTATTTCAATTGTGCACACATGAATAAAACCACATACACTTACACATCCCCCCCTCTCTCTCTCTCTCTCTCTCTCTCTCTCTCTCTCTCTAACAATGCATTAATAGTTCTCTCTAGTTAACTTATTTACATCATTAGATTAAGCTTATGTGCTTATTTTTTATAATATTATCATAACGTTAGTGGTTCAATTGTGCATACACAAGTGATATCACACACACACACACACACACACACACACACACACACATTCATATCTCCCCTCTCTTCTTTATTTGCAAGTATTTTATAATTATATCCTAACGTGTTAGTACTTCAATTATACACAAACGAGCAAAACGACATACATATACACATATACTTACACATTCCTCTCTTTCTCATTTGATTAGGCTTATGTATGGGTTGAAGTTATACATCCATTTATAATAGACCCTTATAAGCAATTGCTTCATAATCTCCATAAAATGTAGCATTGTATTGCTTCTTACTTAGTGTTATTCCTTCCAAGAATTCTTCATTTTATACTCTAAACTTCAACAATCAAATATTTTAGTACACCGATATATCATCATCTAGTTTGAAATTCTCTTTATCTCATGTGTGAATTGGAAGAACAAATATTTGTCCACTTGAATGTTGTAATAGTTTCCTCATTGAGAGAGAGAGAGAGAGAGAGAGTACGTGACTTGCTTTGAACTTTTTTTCCACTAGGAAGGGGTTTGTTTACAACCTTTCCCAAAATTTTAAAAAAAATCACAACTCCCCTCCTTCTCTCTAAGGGGACTCACGATTTTTTTTTTCTGTCCCTTTTCCAATGAAAAAAAAAAAATACAAGTTCCCTTCAACCCTTTAAGGGGATGCGATTTTTTTTTTGTCCAAAAGGGGCTAAAATTAGCCCCTTGTTCGATGAAAAAAAAATCACAATTCTCCTAAGAGAAGTGGAGGGGATTGTGGAAAATTTTAAAAAACCAAAAAGGGGTTGCCAACAAACCCCTTCTCGATAATAAATAATAAAAAATCAAAGCAAGTTGCATAATCTCTCTCTATGTGTGTGTCTCTCTCTCATTCGTCTCGTTCACTCCTCTCTCATTCATCTATGTCCCTCTCCCCCCCCTCTCTCTCTCTCTCTCTCTCTCTATATATATATATATATATATATATATATATATATATATATATATATATATATATATATATATAACTTAAAAATGATTAGTGGTTAAGTTATTAATAAGCAATAAATTAAGTTGTGCATATGTGTATACACCTCTCTCTTTGCATGTGTGTGTGTGTGTCTCTCTCTCTCTCTCTCTCTCTCTCTCTCTCTCTCTCTCTCTCTCTCCATTAGGACTCAAATAGATGAGAGAGAGAGAGAGAGAGAAATAAACTTTTGATGAAAGAGAAGATGAGACAGGTGAGTTTTAAAATAATATTTGATGAGAGAGGGAAGAGATAGAAAATGATTACTAGCCAAGAATATTATATTATGTGTGTAATTATGATATTTTTTTAATGTGAGACATAGTAGACAAACTTTGTAAATGAAATATAATGAAATGTTTGGACCTTATGAACAAAAATCAACCCTCTCTTTTGGCGAAATATTTTCTTCTAACATAGAAAACTAACAATTGATATATCACATAATGGCTATTGTCTTGGCATTGTGTGTTTGGGAAAATAAAGACCTTATCAAATATTTAAAAGTTTTCTAATATAGAAATAATAATCAAAATGTTACTTTTTAGTCTAATTGTATTTAGGGAAAAAACTTTTAAATAGAGGAAATTGATCACAAGTTGGAGAGAGAGAGAGAGAGAGAGAGAGAGAGAGAGAGAGTATGTATGTATGTGTGTACATGCATGTGTGTGTGTGTGTGTGTGTGTGTGTGTGTGTGTGTGTGTGTGTGTGTGTGTTGATAAAGGTCCAAAGCTATTAATGTAGGAGAAGCCCAAAGGTAGTATTATGATATTATAGGAGAGAGTGATTAGAATTGTTTTAAGCCACTCACACGCACTCTATGCTCACACATACATAGAGAGAGAGGGGGGAGAGAGAGAGAATGTGTATGTGTGTGTATTGATAAAGTTCTAAAGCTATTAATGTAGGAGAGAGTCTAAGGTAGTATTACAAGAGAGAATTGCTAAAAAATTTAAAGCTAAAGAAGGTAGTGCCCCCTTCTTTGGCTTAAAAAAATTCTAGCAACTCTCTCCTGTAAACTACAACTAGGCATTCCATGCTTGGCCTTCTCTTGGTGCTTCGCATTGGGTCTGGCACTATATGCTAGCTTACGTTTGGTACTTCACACCAAACTTTAAAGAACCACTATTGTTCTCTTTTGGTAATTTGTACTGAAGCTCAAAGCACTTCTATAAATTTAGAAACATATTTAAATATATTGTCAATATAATTTTAGGATCCATCTAAAATTGAACTAAGAATGTTATTCAAATTCTTTCTTATATAATCCCTACTTATAACAATATCAAAGTATCAGAAAAGGATTAGTGCATAATACAATTTTTTGTATCTCAACCATATATATAAAAAGATGAATGAATAAAGTTACATACATTTTTCTGGTAACATAGATTCATTATCCCATATCAAATAGAAAATGTAACATTATCTTCCAAAACATAGTTTTACTTTTTAAAAACTTCAATATCCAAAAAGAAATGGATAACATTTTTCACATTGCTCATATAAAATTTGACTTATACATCCATCATTCTAAATCACCCTACATTAGCTATTGGAAAGATAGGATCCTCTTTCTACTTGAATTATTCAAAGTTAACATGTATTGCACAACATCTAAGGGGGATGTGCCACATCCCCTCTCAAACTATGTTACCCTATATCACATGCCAACATTGCTTACCAGACCTTTAAACAATTAAAAAAATAGAAAAATAGTTTTTATTGAATGTATTTTATGTAAAATCTGTTCGAGAATCAAAATTTTGTAACTATTATATGGGGTGATGATATGTTGATCCCTAGCATTGGTAGAGCAATATGCAAAATTTGTATGAAATTGATGCAAAGTAACAAAACGTGGGAGATCCTAAAACTCTCATTTACTCTGATTATTTGGTATCCAATTGGTGTGTGAGTTGTGTATATAGTAGTCATCATCTATTTGCACAACATAGTAGCACTAGATATAACCATAATACAAAATCTCTCTATATGAAGGAGAGTTTCCATTAGTTAACTCATCTATTAGCAATCTTTTGATCACCCTTGCAAGAGATCTATGAATAATATCATTTGTTTTGCTAATGGCTGTAATGCCTCTTGCAACTACATTTGATAAGTTTAAGTACGATAATGTTGGAAGACTGATTGGGCCATCTATCAAAACATAATTAAAAAGCATCAAAACTAGTATTTGTTAACAATATTTAATAAACTCAATTATAAAGATAAGATACATTTGAAACTAAGAACACACAAAGAACAAATGATAAACCAAACTAAATAGTGATAATTTGTTAAAGTAGAAAATGAGAGATTTTTGCAGAACTTCCTTATATACAATGTTTATGGTGGTGTATATTATATCCTCTTTCTCACTAAGCACGACCTTCAATCCCTTTCTCTATGAAAAATATACAATTCCCTATCCATTTAACATTTATAGTGACAATTAATTAATCTCAATTATAAACACTATCATATTTGGGGTTATATCTAAAGACCCCAGTCTTTACTCATAGGCAACTTTATGTTGTATTCTCTCAAGTAAAATGACCACACGGATTGAAAATTTTGCTCAATGATGAGAAAGAGGATATGGTATATACCACCATCAACATTGTATCTAAGGAAGTTCTACGAAGAGTATTGTAATCTCCCTTTTTCTACTTTGATAGTTTTTCAATGTTTTTGTGCAAGTGTAAAGTATTTCATTGCGTGCTTTAAGACTTTAATACTTATATTCTTAATAACATATTCATATATGATTTCTCTTGAGTAAAATCGTTGCAATGCAGTTGGGATAAATGTTATCTTAGGATGAATACTCTTTCCCCAACATTGGTTCCTATTATTATCTTAGCCTCAATGACCTTTCTGTTAAATGCCTTGCATATAAGTCTGGTGCCATTGCATAGATCGTTAGTAGGATTCAAAACAGTATTGGAGCATTTATCTTTGATGACCTTTTTGTAAAATGCATTCCGTATAAGTCTGGTGCCATTGCATAGACCTTTAGCAGGATTCAAATTTCTAGACAACAATAATGGAGCATTTATCTTTAATAGCAAGACATGAGGAGGAATACCTTCAAGGTCAAGAGAATTAAGATATTCCACATAGTACAGGAAGGAGTTCTCATTAGTCTCTGTAAGAGAATCAACACTATAATATTCTTTGACCTCTCTTGGCATCAAATGCAACGCATGATCATTTAACAATTCCACCTCACTATTTTAGCATGCAAGAATGGTATGCTCACTGCAAAATGACCTATAATCATTTATGATATCCACATCTTGATAAAATACATTTAGGGCCCTGCATTGACCCCCATTCAATACCATTTTAGTTGGAACTTGTAGCATACTATTGTTATCTAAGAAACATATTCCATCTCCAATATCGTGTAGCCATTCGATAAATCAATGCCCATCCATTGTTACCCACATGTTTTGTGTTAGTTTCAAAACCTTGATGTGTTGCCACAAATTGGAACAACAAAGAGTTGCACCGACAATGTCCTTATGGCTATCCTTTGGTACAACATGTAAAATTAGCCTAAAATTCCCACCAAGAAAGACAACCTTACCACACTGAATAGCTTATCATTGTGCATTTTGTCCTTCAGAGTCTTATGAAGCACCTCAAAAGTATATTGATGTATCGTGGGAGCCTTATCCATAAAATAAGGCTAGTTTCTTTCAACAATTTAGCAAGATTACTCTAAACATGTATATTACAAGTAGAATGGTTATCCAATTGCAAGGGTATTGTGAATTTGGAATGGGCTATTCAACCGTTTAGGAAAAGCAATGTGGCAATACCAAAAGATGCTATGGCCAAGGCAATGTGAGCCTAACCACGCAACGTTGCTTGTAAGCATTATAGAGAAATGTTTTTCCCAAACCACCTGGACCATCTAGAAAGAATATTTCATACGAACCATCATCAATAGCATTTATTATACCTAGAAAAGCATTCCTTTGTTGATCGTTAAGCATAGCTTTCAAAACAAAGAAAGGTTTCTCTTATTTAACTATGTCATAGATCAATTCATCATGTAGCAAAGGGTTTGCATAGTGATACATCCTCACCTCATGTAATCCCAAATAGTAAGCTAAGTTGCAACCGTGTTTACAGAAAAGATCTTGCATATGCAACAATGCTTCATTAGTAGTCTCATCCTGCAAAGAAACACTTAGTCTATTTTACAAAGATAATTGATCTATGAGTGGTACTAAAAAGTCTTTCCAAAGTTGACCAGGTTGTGTCAACTCACAAAATATCAAAATAGAGACAAATAAAATCCTCAATTGCATACCAATTTGCACCAATCTAGCTTTTGGCAAGCACATGTGCACTCTCCATTAGTTGTCAACATAGATTTTGCTATCCAACCTTCCTTAAAAGTA
This sequence comes from Lygodium microphyllum, assembly GCF_053477565.2. Lineage (NCBI taxonomy): Eukaryota > Viridiplantae > Streptophyta > Polypodiopsida > Schizaeales > Lygodiaceae > Lygodium > Lygodium microphyllum. The sequence goes on along the minus strand of NC_141149.1, from coordinate 105,803,901 downwards.
GAATAAATGACTTTATCAATTTTACATTAGGGCCTCAAATGAAGTCCATCCCCTGCACACAGTAAGGAGTAGACACAAGTAGGAGTAACAAAATAGATCCAACCACATGTATTTCCCTACTTTCTCTTTGTTTATATTTTATTTGGTACATTCCAAACCCAACATATTGGAAACTCTTAATACAAAAGTGTGTTAGCCTTAGGATATATACGATTGCAAGTAAACCACTCCATGAGAGATGTTTTTCAAGCATTTGCATTTTTTAAAAAAACTTCATGAATATTGTCCAAGTCACAAAAAGCAACACTATTTTCGCCAAGTAAGTGTACTTGCAAGCGTTGAATATCTAGTTTCTCATTATAAAGTTGGAACTCAAATATTCACCAACATGCTTCGAAACTAGAAATGTACCACGCATTCAAGTAGGTCTCAATCTTATTTATATCTTACTTGCCCATTTCATTTGATGTGGAACCATGTGTAGTTGTCAATCTAATGGTCGCATGATCATGGCTCTTATAAATGTACTTGTACAAATATTTAACGATAATAATTGTGGAGTATACCATTATATTTATATGTGCATTGTATTTTAGACTCAAGTAAGGATTGTTTGGCACAACCCATCAATTATCTAGGTTATTACCTTTCACATTGAGCTTATTTCCATCATCTCATTGTCTGTACATAGGATAACCAATATTATCAACTATAGTTGGATGCACATATTTTTTTGGATATCCCTTTGTACATTGACCATTCATAATAAAATTAAATTTTCCATTAAATACCCATATGGACCATATATGTTGCGTTTAGTGATAGTTTGATATAAAGATAGAAATTTGTCTTTATTTGGAAGTTCGACACACACTACTCTATCATAATGTTTTGGTTTGGTTGGTTTAAACCATGGCTCTAATATCAATAGTGTGTGAGAACGAGGTAATCCTTTCTTCTGGAATTCTATCACAATAACATATCTAGCAATCTTTCCAAAGAGTTACTTTTTTACAATTGATTGCATCACATCCTTATGCTTCTTATGGAAAACTTGAGTAGTAAGATTTGGGTGATCGTATACAGTTTGGCTAGGCAACAAAGCATTTGTGATTTATATCCACTTAAGATTGCATGTTATGGTTTTCCCTTGCTCTGTACAATGGCAATAGCATCTTGATACAAGTGGTGCATGAATCTTTGTTCACCCATAAAAGAAGATGGCAATATTATTCTTTTGCCTACAACAGACCCACTGACATGATTCTTAGTTGCATCCATTGCATTGACCATATTTGTCAATCCTATGTATAGTTATGTTCACAAAGCTACTTGATTATGACAACAACAGGCTAATCTACATTGCTTGATGCCACAATAAGCATCAACAATGTATTATTGTAGCAAACAACCACCACACAAGTGACATACTTTAGCATCATCATGCATTTGAAGTCAAAAAGCATAGAACTATATCTGAGTAGCACAATCCTTGTTTTGAAGGATAGTGGGATCTATATGTGAACCTACATCTCTATAGGGAATTCTAATATGCCATCCATCATCTCCATTTGGAAAGAGAAGAACATATAACATAGGCATATATGCCCAATGTAAGTTAGATATGGTAATACAACATCCTTGGCAAGTGTAAACATGAATATTATGATTATCAATTGTGTTCTCATCACCTGCCTAGATTTGATTGTAGCAACCTCACTTATAGTCGAAACAGAATATTGTCTGAAAGTGGTCCCAACTCTCAAAAATAGTCATTCTTACATCCATAAATGGATTGGCTTGCAACGATGCACCCACTGATCTGAATGCTCTCGCATAGACATTATGATTATGCATCATATGTTGAAGCTCCTCCAACAAATTAGGTAGAATCCTAGACATAACCCCACATGATTTGATAGTTCATGTTTAGTATCACAAATATAAATATATGCAAAATTTGGCCTTTGATTTTCATTCACATTTGGTAAGAGTGAGCCAATGCGATGATGTATTGATCCATGAACTTGAAAAGGATAACCACTTTCATTCTGAGGTAAGAGCTCATTTATTCTAGCACCCATTGAAACAAATGCAATATCACTATTGTAAGCACATATATTATTTTTAAATTCTCTACTATGTGTATGTAAGCCGCCCCACAAAGAGGTTGTGGTGGTAGCTGTAAAGATAGTAAAACCACTTTTTTGCCTCTATGACAATGTTTCCCTATCAAAATAGAGTGCACATTCTTTGTTTTGGAGCACCATAACATAGCCATGCAAAGCTTACAAATCTCACATAGTGTTTCAATATTGTGTATAGGTGGTTCTTGATATAAAAGAATTGTTGTTGATGTATGAACTTCCAAGGTTAGCATTCATGAAGAATAGAACCAAATCTACCATTTTTTAGAAGAAACACAAGGTGGTTATTCCTGCATTGGCCATCCACCATCTCCACATGAGGATTACTTAGATTTATATCAACTCTTTGACCAATGTCAAGTGCATTGTGTTCATTGACAATTGGGTGCACTCCTAAAGTTGGCATTTCACCATTGATAGTCGACAATCTATGATAATTTGTATCATACTTAAAAGTTTGATTCATAGTCCCAATCTCAACTTGCAAGTTGAAATTGCTTGTGCAACCACCATGCCCTTGATCATTAACCAAGGCCACGCTCATATCCAAGACCTTGTCTCTTGAGAATGGCATTGTATTTATATAAGTCTATCACTAGATATAGATATATGCCTATTTTGTAGTAAGAATTGGCTACATGTAGCTAGCACAGTTCCATTCTAACTCTTGCATTCTACCTACGTTTATATCTGGTAACATTAATAATATGTCTATGCACATCCAAGGCACGATCCTATGTAAAGCATATATCGAGAGCACCATCATGGAATGAAACCTATGAGAAAATATAATGCAAATTAAATTAATGTGATCACTTATTACCTTACCTTGATAAAAACCCAAAGAAAGTGCAAACAAAAAACATGATTGGAATAATATGAGAGTGTCTATAAAAGGAGGTCATGTTATAATTGATATTGGCATAAAATTGCAAACCAAAAACACGAACAAGCAACTCGTGTACCCCACCTTCGATACGACTACTCCTTTTGGCTTGCCGAAATAGCTTCTCCTCATCATGATCTCCAAAGGTTTCTGTTGGCCACATATTTTGAACGTGCTCACATATTTCTCCTATGCATCCTCTTATTTCTTCCATCTCACATTGTAAACATGCTACATTAGCTAACTTGCCATTATCCTTCTCTTGTAATGTTTGTTCAACCCATTAAAAAAATGATCATCAAAGTTTTTAGAGAAAGAGATTAAGTCGTTTTGACTTTTGGACAAAGCTTTACTCCTTTCTCAATGGCATCTAAGTAGCGTATGATCCTTAAGGATCCAACATTATTGTGATATCCTCTAACACGTTTGAGGGTACGCCTTGATGTTTTCCTCGCCATATCCTTCATTTTGCACACATCATTTGAGCATTAGGAATGCAAAGTGCAATATCAGGGTTAAATGCATGGTCTCTCACATCAAACGACTCACCACACTCCATGCTACACAATTCAAAAAAAATATACATAATTTATTACATGCACTATCCAAATAATGCTTAGCTCCCAATACACTTGGCTTCTAAGTTCTTTATTTGTAACGTTAATTTTAGAACACTAATAAACATGGTCAATATTAGTACAAAATGTTACAATGATTTATGATATGATTTAGATTGATGGTTTTTATGGTCAACTAAAAAAATGAATGCTCTACTAAACAAAGTAAAAATATTAGGACAACCATAGAAACATGGTAGATATATAGCACACTAAATGGTTATATAGAGAGATGTAGCATGTGACTTTGTAAGAAAAAGAAAAAGACTAAGTACTGAGTTGAAATATTAATGCTCCAAAGAACTATCAAATCAAATCAAAAGTCCTTTTAAGTGTTGCTCAGCCACCTTAAATGTGTGTGAGAGAGAGAGAGAGAGAGAGAGAGAGAGAGAGAGAGAGAGAGAGAGAGAGAGAGAGAGAGAGAGAGAGAGAGAGAGAGAGAGAGAGAGAGAGAGAGAGAGAGAGAGAGAGAGAGAGAGAGAGAGAGAGAGAGAGAGAGAGCACAAAGAACACACACACACGCACACAGAAAGATAATAAAAATACATGAGAGAGAGAGAGAGAGAGGAAAGCATGAGAGAGAAAAATAGTGTATATATAAGTAAACCATCAAACTAACCGTCAAAATGTAAGATGTATAAAAACAATAAACATAAAAATGAACTAAAACATAATCATTAACAATGACCAATTTAATCAAGTCAAGCCAATTCCACATTCAACGATGATGTTAAACATAACTCAACCATTATCTTAATAAATGAATCAAACACAAAGGATAACTTACTATGAAGTAATCAATGAAAAATAAATTAGATTTAATTTATATGAAAAGAGGGATGGAAAAGCACACCCACAAAGATAAAGCTAACTAATGGACGCAAAGGCAAAATAGTAGTAAGTACATTTTAAAAAATCATCAATGTAATATTAGAGAGTATAACAATCTTTTTAAAAAAAGTGAAGGATAGGTTTCACAAACTAATAGAAAATAACTTAAAACTAATAATATCAAATGATAGTTTACTTAATAACATATACATATGTATAAAATATAGAAAAGATTATAATACCCTTAAAAAATAATAGGGGGAGTATGGTGGCATGAGAGAGAGAGAGAGAGAGAGAGAGAGAGAGAGAGAGAGAGAGAGAGAGAGAGACTTTAAAAGAACATATATATTTATAAAAAAACATAAATAATAACATACAAAAAATAATAACAAAAATAAATAGTACTAATATAACATACATAATATTATAGATTACTAGTCTAATCTTAGGTGCATGATGGATAGTGTTAAACCATCTCTTTGTAAATTTTTATGATGCCATAATCAAGAGCTATACATTGCAATAAAAATTTGAATATTTGGGTATTTGGGATGGGCAAGATTATCACATAATAACTTAATTAAGTGATTTACCTATGATTGCTAATGATAGTTGTTGATGGCCAATCGTGCCTATTCGATGTTAAGGAAAGTTGGTATAGAATTGAGGGTCTATTAGAAAAAACCCTATAATGCATGGTGTGAATTGATACATGCCATAAGTTTTTGTGTTGATTGTTAGTTTGTGTGTGTAAATCAAGAAAAACATAAATAAAATAGTTACTAATTACATATTGCAATGTAAGGGATATGTGTGTGTGTGTGTGTGTGTGTGTGTGTGTGTGTGTGTGTTATTAACACATATAGTAATAAAATTAATATTGTGGGGATAACATACGTGTTATCCTCATCAAATTATCTCTCATATACACACATATAGAGGTAGTTTTAAATGCTTTAAAGGATATCCTATCTAATTATTTTACATAGTAAAGATATATAGTGTATATATGGTGTATACATATCCAATTCAGTTGAGTAGTGTCCCCTTGGGGGATATAGATACTGCCATTACACGAGCACAAGAGGTGGAATCCCGACTACAAGCAGCCTATGCTTCTCAAGGCAATTCGAATATGGGTTTAGTATTGGGAAACAATATGGCAATGGCCAATGGCAGTAGTGGCCAAGGGATAGCGATGGCTAACCCTAATGGGAGAGGGAACATGATGCAGAATGTCCCTTTATTACCAGCTCCCCCTAGCATGTCGATGCCTACGAGCAGTCAAATGGCTCCAAATGGTGGAGGCCAGGCAGTCAATTCTAATACCATGCATGTGGCTCAACAACCAGTGCCTAATCGAATTGTTAGGCCGATGGAACGACATGGTAATGACCAAGGCTATGAGTCGAGCGCTTCCAATGTTCTTGGCGAGGTTAAGGACATGATGAAGCATTATACCGACATGATTACGGAGCAGTATCGGCAAATAGCCGTTGATGTCAACTTCCTTAAAAAACAACAAAATTTGATAGGAAGTAGATACCCAGATGAGGGTGCACCTTCGAGGTTTAGTTGCAAATGGTGTGGTGGGCAGCACTATCCAAGAAATTGCCCAAATGTTAAGTGCGACATTTGTGGAAAATCCGGCCATTTAGCAGCTACTTGCTGGAGTAAGATCAGTTCCCTCCAGCGAGGAAGTCGGCAACCAGGGCCTGTTAATCATCGTGCCCAAGGAAATGATTCCCAGCGAGAAGACGGGCCTAAACAAATACTTCAACGACCAAAGACTACAGTGGAGGAGCTACCCAGTGGTAGTGGGGTTAGTTTGATTGAGGCTGTACGCATTGATGATGCTGAAACCTCTAATCTGGGAGCTGTCCTTACAAGAGGTCAAAAGGGTAGAGAGGCCGACAAGGATAAGCCTGTCGACGGAAACCCTAAACAAGGCGACAAAGGAACGCAAGTTTTGGATCCTGTCATGGAAGGGGGACCTTTGAAGCCCGTGGAAAGTAAAGCCGATAATGAACCACCAAAGAAGAAGGTGAAAGTTAAAAAAGAGGCAATAAAGCCGGTTCAGCGACCTAAAGAGCGGAAGGTTTGGCGTGAAAAGCAAGCTCTATCGAACTATCATGAATTCGATTTGGCGAGCTCTCTTTGCGAAGTCAAGCCGGATGTGAATCTTTTACAGCTTATTAAGCTTTCCCCAGGAGTACGCAAGGAATTTAGAAAGATCCTACGTATCGGGTATATAGTAGAACCTTTGGGTATTGCGCAAGTTGGTGATGACTGGTTCGAGCATGCTGAGAAGCATTGCCCAAGGGTTGCAGCCTATGTCGATGGGATATTAGTAGATTATGCCATTGTCGACACGGGATCATCTGTTAACATTATGAGTTCTGAATTGATGGAAAGGTTGGGTCTTGCGATCCAGAAAGATACCTCCACAATTCTCAGAATGGCAGATGATAGTTTGAGACAGCCAGAAGGCTGCATTACTAAGGTTCATGTCACTGTTGCAAATGTAGAATGCCTGTTGGACTTTAGGGTGATTCGTTTTGCAGGCCGTCCAAGTTACCAAGTATTACTTGGACGACCTTGGATCTTGCAAGCGGACTGCCAAGTAGATATATCCGTCGGTCGACTAATATTCGGTAGAGGTGCCCAGCGTATGGTAGTTGATGCTTATCCTGAGTCCCCGCAGAGTGAGAGAGCTCCTCTATCTTCTACAGAATTGGAGACATTAGAAGATTTATCTGCCAGTGAGACATCATCGAGTGATGAGTCCAAAGAGGGATCCACCACGGAAGACATCTATCAGATCACTTTGAACGAGCCGATAGAGGGCCAAGATCGTATAAGAGATGCAGACGTTATCGAGCTAGACCTTGGTACGCCTAATGATTCGCAGCCAATCAAATTAGGTTCTATGCTCAGCACAGCAGAAAGGGAGGACTATGTGGCCCTGATCCAGGAATTCCATGATATCTTTGCCTGGAGTTATGATGAGTTGAGAGGCATTCCTCCTAGTCTTGCTGTTCATACAGTTCCATTGAAAGAGGGCAATCGCCCTGTACGACAGAAAGTAAGGCGTATGCCTTTCGAATTGAGGGACGGGCTGTTTGAAGAGTTATAGAAGCTTCGAAAAGCGGGTTTGATTTTTTCTGTGCAACACACGGAATGGTGTTTGCCAGTTGTGATCAGAAAGAAGAAGAAGAATCAAATTCGATTATGTGTAGACTTTAGGGAGCTGAATAAGCAGATAGTTAAGGACTACTACCCGTTGCCATTTACTGACCAAATTTTGGACCAATTAGCGGGTAGGGAAATATATTCGTTTATGGATTGCTTTGCAGGATACAACCAAATGGCAATTGCAGAAGAGGACAAGTTGAAAACAACTTTTATCACTATATTTGGTACTTTTGCATACCATGTGATGGCCTTTGCTTTATGCAATGCGCCTGGTTCATGGCAACGAATGGCAGATAAGACATTCGGTGACATATCCCCTGAAGAGTTGAAGGTGTTTATTGATGACTTAGGGGCCGGCACCGTGAGAGGAAGGCAATTGATCATTTTAAGAAAATGCTTTGAGCGTTGTAGACAATTCTGCATCGCCCTAAACCCACGGAAGTGTGTTTTTGGAGTACCTTATGGGCTATTGTTGGGTCATGTGGTCAGCTCGGTTGGAATTGCGACAGACCCCGAGAAGGTCAAAGTTATAGCTGCCATGGGTCCACCACGCACTCCGAAAGAAGTTCATAGCTTTCTGTCCTTCGGTTGGTTACTACCGTAGATTCATCAACGCCTTAGCAGAAAGAACGTTGCCGCTTACAAATTTATTATCCTTTAGCTGTTCATTTGTATGGGGTGACCCTTGTAAGGTAGCATTCGAGGATGTGAAACAAGAGCTAGCAAGAGCGCCCGTTTTAAAAGAACCTAAAAGAGGTGAGGTGTTCTATATATTTTTAGTGGCCACCATGTATAGTATCAGCTGCTGTTTAGCCCAAATTTGGGAAGAGAAGTGGTACCACCCGATTGCTTTTGCTAGCCGGAAGCTGGGGGTATCCAAAATCAATTATACCTACATGGAGAAGTTGTGTCTAGCGATGGTCTTTGGGACCAAGAAATTCAGGCATTATATTCTCTATGAGAAAGTCGTGCTCTATACGAAGGCGGAGGGGCTTTGATTATTGATGAATAAGCTACAGCCGCCTGATCGTTTAGCAAAGTGGTTGATCACTTTGCAGGAATTTGATTATGAAATCAGGAGTAAGCCACCAAGGTTGCAAGGCATCGTGGAATGTCTTGTGGACTTTGGGGAGCCAAAAGAATCTGTGGCTGAAGGTAGTGACATGGAGTTGTTATTTAAAATAGATACGGCAGCTATTCCCTCCTGGTGTGCTGCAATAACGCATTATTTATCGACAGGAGAGGCAGGATCCGAATTATCTAAAGCTGAGAGAAGGAAAATTAAGCAGCAAGCGTTAAAGTTTGCCTTGATCGCATGTACATTATATCGGCAAGGGGTTGATGACATCTATCGCCGATGTGTGATGCTTGACGAGGTGCCATTCATTTTGGAAGAGTGCCATGATTCTGCTTGCAGTGGCCATTTTGCTGGATGGCTTACAGCACAAAAGGCTTTGAGAGCAGGTTATTGGTGGCCTGCCATCTTCCAGGATGCGTTTGCGTATGTTAAGAGATGCGATATTTGTCAACGACATGATAGTCGAGAGAATAGGAAACGACCACTTACCCCTATTATGGCGATACTTCCATTTGAGAAGTGGGGAATAGACTTTGTAGATCCTATTACTCCGTTGTCGACTGCGCAAAAGAGGTACATCATTGTAGCAACTGACTACTTCACAAAGTGGTCAGAAGCATGTGCAACAAGGAAAGATGATGCTAAAGAAACTGCTAGTTTCCTTTTAGAGTAGATAATATGCCGTTTTGGTCCGCCGAAAGAATTAGTGTCGGACCGCGGAACCCATTTCCTGAATAAGGTAATCAAAAGCTTGACAGAGACTTGGCAAATCAAGCATAACAAGACAACCCCATATAACCCACAAGCCAATGGGCAAGTTGAAAGCACCAACAAGCAGCTTGTGGGCATCCTGTCCAAAATTGTGTCGGAAAAGAAACGGGATTGGGATAAAAAGTTATACGTGGCAGTGTGGGCCTATAATACGACCTTCAAACGAGTCACTGGCCATACCCCGTTCAAGTTAGTATATGGGGAGGAGTGTGTCTTGCCTTTAGAGATTGAGCTGCCGACTATTCGGTTTGCCATCAATCATTCTTTGAGTGATGAAGACACACTTTTTGAGCGCTTGACGACACTGGCACATTTAGATGAGCTTAAGCTACAGAGCTTATTGCACCAAGAAGTGGCGAAGCGCCGAATGAAGCAGCTACATGACCTTAAAGCCAAGAAATACACCTTCAAGAAAGGACATCTTGTTCTGTATTATGATGCACGACGTGAATTATTTCCAGGCAAGCTAGAGCCCAAATGGGACGGGCCCTATAGGATCGTTAGAATAGGAAAGAATAAATCCACAGTCTTGTTAGCTGACCTTGAGGGGATAGAATTTAAAAATAAGGTTAATCTTAATAAGATTAAACCTTATTATTTCTGATTGCACTAATACTATGACTGCCTTGCAGGTCTAGGTGAGATCGATCAAACATCTGCAAGGAAATTGTGATAGAGGTTGATGGGTCGTCTGATCCCTTATTTAGAACACCCATATTTAGAACAGAGGTATCATCAGGGAAAGCTCATTTGGTGGAGCAAAGGATATAAGGTGACTGAGCAAGAAGACGGGACATTTATTTGGGAGATCAAGGTCTTCTGCCATCACTGCCTACAAATTTTGACGAGCATCCCTGTTGAATTCAATGATGAAGGAGGGATGGAGCCTACAGTCCACCCGTTGAATATGCTGAATTTCGATTACCATAATTACGAGTAGAGTTCAGGATGGCAGGATATGTAAACCCTTTATGGACGTACACCTTGTACTTTGATGGGGCGTCCAGGGGTGCATGCAAAAAAGGAAGTGTAGGAGTTGTCATCCGAGACCCCCGACGACGCATTGTCATGAAGTTAGCTGCTTATCTCGGGGTGAATTTTACCAATAATATGGCATAATACAAAGCCTTGATTATGGGTTTGAATATTGCAAAGAAGGGTGGTATCCGCCAGTTATTGGTGAAAGGGGACTCTCAGTTGGTTTTAAATCAACTCAATGGGACGTACATGGTACGAAACCCCATCCTTTGCATGTACCATCATACTGCCATAGCCCTGCTAGACGAATTTGATAGAGTGTCTTTTCAGCTGATTCCACGAAACTGGAATCAGTTTGCCGATTCATTGGCTAATTTTGCGTATGAAGAAGACCTCTTATTTAATTGTGGCCCTTGTCCCGATATATCTATTGATGGTGAGACAGGACCTGGTCGTTTGTGGGGTATGCTTTCTGAACATGCCCTCTTTGGCAGACGATGGTTGATCTGGGTGATGCAGAGGGTAAGCGAGACTCATCTTCCTTTTTTATCTTGGACCCACAGACTGATTAGACGACATGTGATGCGAACATCTCTTGCAATATACGCAGGAGGGATGGGTCATAATTTAATGCACCTAGTTTAGGGCTACGAGCCTCTGTCCCCCCGAGAATGGTATGCTTTGATGTCTATCATAGTTATTTCCAGGAGGATGTTATGAGTAGTATTGTTTGATTTCATTAGGCCAAGAGGGCCATTTCCCTGTCTAGTGCGGGTGCGTTTAATCGGGTTTTTGTTTTAAGTGTTGTGCTGGACAGGTTTCGTGTTCGTGAATATTGGTGGAGCCTTTGCTGCGATGGAAGCTTCTTGTGGCCAATCCAGGTGATACCTCTCCTTTACGAGTACCTTTCTTTCCTGTTATATGTGTATTTGTACTTGTTGAGGGGATATATTTTTGTTGGGGACCGACAACCAAGGCATGAAGTTCCAGGTTTAGGCTAAGCATGATTGAGGGAGGTCGGAGTAGTCATTGCCTCCTGTAAAGACATTGTCAGGCATTGAAAGACCTGTTTTAGAAGGAAGTCTTAGTGGCCCTGTTCTGCTAGCCTGCTAGGCAGCCGTTTTAGGAGTTCCTGTTAGTAGTGAGGCAGTTAGAGAAGCCTGCCAGAAGATAATAATGATGATGCCAAGAAACCCTGAACATCCTAAAAGATGAATATAAATACGAAGGTGTGTAAAAAGGGGTTCTAACCCCTATTAAAGAAAAGAAAAGCAATGAAAATGTATAAGCAGATGATCATCGCCTTGCGAAGGCCTGGTAGGTTCCTGGGGACGAGTCAGACCCGGGGCCAATACCTTGTCTTCCTAGGGGTGGCTTCTTGCTGGAAAAAAAATGATGATTAAACAAGGAAGGTTGGAGTGAAAATAAAAGTGAGCGTTAGAAAAGGATTAAGTGTCGCCTTGCGAGGGCTTGGTAGGTTCTTGGGTGCCGAGATAGGTCCTGAGACCGATGCTCTGTTCTCCTTGGGTCACTAAGCTCAGCTCCCTCCTTTTTACATGTCCAAGTATGTTCATACAATACAAACCCTAATAGAAGAAATGTACTGAAAGAGAATACTCTTTGATCAGGCTATAGGAGTCCTCGCCTTATAGGAGCTCCTAGTTGTGTTGTCTTTAGTTGGTAAGTAGTTCAGACTACCACTTAGAGCAACCTCTTTGATAGGTTTTTTAGTTTGGCTGTGTTGGAACAGTTGGTTAGTGACTCGCTTCGGAGCGTCTGTTAGATGATGCTAGGCCTACTCCTTGTGGATGTCATGCCTTGGTTCTGTCCAGGGGTAGGGGAAGCATTGTGCTAAGTTTTATTATATATTTGTTTTGTATCAGTTTGATGCTTCTTTGGTTGTTTATGTGCAGATATGTTCGTGGATTCGACGGGTTGAGTCGCCCTATCCCGTGGTCGCCAATGAGAGCGGAATTTAGGTGCCGAGAATTGCTTAAAAATAGCTAAAAATTATGAATATCAAGGGAAAAATATTCACCGTCAAAGGCGGCGGCTCGATCTAGGACGATTTTAAGCGTCAAGCAGTCGACGGGCGCCCAAGTGACACGTCCGGATTTTTAGTAATTTTTCTGTCAGTTGGGACGGGATAGGGGAGCTGCAGGCCTGTCCGCGATGCCAAGACGGACCCCCAGAATTTTACAGCACGACAATCGGAGCTTGGACGAGGAAGATAGCCAAAAACCGGCCGGGACGCCCAAGAGAGTGGCCAAATTGGAGAAGTGAAGAGGCATGATTAGTGGGGGGGTGCCCTTTGGCTCCCCACCCCCCAATTTTTTCGTGGCGCCCAAGGAAGTGCCGTGATCAGATTTGCGCGAAAAAAAACCGCCCCCCCCCCCCCCCCCCCCCCAACCCAAATCGATGTTGAGGCTTCAAAGTAAGCCATGGATTCAATCATAGCAGGCAACCAGATTCGATCTTCGCTCTGCATCGCTCCAATTCACGCGAGGAATGGCAGCCTGTAGGGGGAGAGAGAAAATCAGTCTTTCTCTCTCCTCCCTCTCTCTCTTCTAAGGGGGAATTCATGTGGGAAGAGGAAGGAAGAAGAAAGAATGATGGAGGCTTGTTCGGCATTGATCGGATTGCTCCACGGGCTGGAAATGGTGACTTGTGATCGTGCTGAGCATGAAGTGCTGTTGATTTTCAGATTTGCAGCCATGGACATGAAACCCGAAACACGCAAATAAGCGGTAATTCAAGTTTTTCAAAGGAAATTTGAGAGTTCATGGCTTTTGATTGATAAGATGTTGTTCATGTGGGCTAAAAATTGTTTATGTTGCTGTTTTCTATGAGTACTTTTGCTGATCATAATCAGAAAATCAGAAAAATATGCATCTTGTGACTCAAAATAATACACTAAAACACGTAAAGTATGGAAAATCAAGGGAAAATGATGTTTTTGAGCATAAAAATGGGAAAATGAATAGGAACACCAACTAAATTTTCATTTTTGTTGCAAGAAGGAACTAAGGGCCACAGCCCATAACCTATTTTGAATTTTTAGTAATAAAATAATGCAAAAAAATAAGGGAAAATACAAGGAAAATAGAGAAAAATCACTAAAAATAGGGAAAAAATGCATTTTGGGTGCGGAAAATTAATGATAATTAAGAACAATGTTTGTGAATGGTTGTGGGGTCTGAAGCATGAGGATTTGCCTCAGTTCAACCCCACCTTCTTGTTCTAGTGTGTTTCTCCCGTTTTTTACACATAAAATGATGGCAAAATGCCTTATAAATATATACAACAATGCAACATTTGATCGATGGGAGGGTAGAGTGGTTAAAATGTGTCTAAATGCGGAGTAAAATGATGAAAAGATTGTTGGCTTTTGTTTGCATGCCATATAGGTCGGTGAATAATTATAAAATAAGAGCCTAGTAGCACGAGGGTTTCCTCGGTGCTAGGTTCGTACAACGTCGCATAAGAACGGTAGTTGAAAATCATTGAAAGGATGTTTTCCACATGTGCACAATATTGATTTTATAATTGTTTGAGCACTTGGCATCCACAATATGCATAAATCATGGAAATATTTAAAGGTATCAGAAATCCTGGATGCACAGCAATTGCTTTCATTAGGACCTTGACCCACGTTGAGCGAGAGACAGGACACCCTAAGCCATAGGCCAGTCGTGGGGTCTAAGGGAAAGAGGAGTAAGGACAATGGTACATTTCTGTATACGATCAAATGGTACCTTGAGTGGATTTTGTGCGAAATGTTTATATGTCGAGCGACGCATCGAGGGGCCAATCCCCAAAGTGTAGGAGAGTCGCAGAGGGGTGGCGACACTCAGCCATTGAAGGACCCCCTATGTCTGTGCTTCGTGCCATTAGGCAATGTGTAAGGGACTCCCTCTGAGGAGTAATATTGGGTTAGGATCAGTTGGACTACCACGTATTACAAACGCAATGTTTAGGAAGGCAGAGAGTTTGATAGACGCTCCTGGCCAACAACTTGAAATAGGCCCTTCAAGGCCAAATCATAACCCCGCTTAGCTTGGGCCCCATGCATAGAAATGATCTATTTGAAGAGAGAAAAATATGAGTTTTTAGTCATGCATCACATATCGTTAAGAGAGAAAAAACTATCGCTTGTATGATCTACACACCAAGAAAGTATTTGTTACTTGGGATGTTATCTTTGTTCAAAATGCAGCATTTTTGCATGATCAGTTTGAGATGCTAGCCACTTATGGCATAGGTGATGCATTTTAGGATCCTTAGCCACTTTCTTTGGGGTTTGAGCTTACTATAAATGGTCAAATAGACTTATTACAATAATTTTTTGTTGTTGCAACACATGATCCCAAATAGCAAGCACTTGATCTTGGATTGCCTGATGCAATGGAAGATGCAATAGGGCATGAAAGGACTATTGTAAATGCAGTAGAAACAATCCCTAAATTGCTGTTATAAACTCTCTAGGAGAGTAGATTGGAGGCTCCCTTACCTCAACGTACTAGAAGGGCTACTAGACATGTAGCATATAATGCAAGGGGGGCACCTTTGGCTAATTTTACGGAAATAGGTTGTGTTTGTGATGAGCATTTTTTCATGAGATCACTGTTAGATAATGATGAGCCTACTTTCTTGGACGAAGCCTAGTAAGATGTACATTGGATGTAGGCCATGTAAGAAGTGTTAGACTTTATTGCCACTAACTCTATAGGGGATCTTGTTGATTTGCCCACATGGTAAAATGGCTACTAGTGAAGAATGGGCTTTTAAACTCAAATGCAAGGCTAATGGCACTATTGAAAGGTACAAGCCACATTTGGTACAAAAAGGCTATGCACAAAAGAAGGGCATAAATTATGAGGAAACCTTTGCTCCTGCATCTCATATGAGTATGATGAGATGTGTGATTTCTATGGCTATAAATTAAGGTTGGAAACTGCATCGATTGGACATAAAAACAACATTCTTGAATGGTGAATTTCATGAGGATGTTTATATGACACAATATCTAGGGTTTGAGATGAAGGTGAAAGAGCACTTGGTTTGCAAGTTGCATAAAGCTCTACATAGATTAAAACAAGTTTCTCATGCATGGTTTTGGGTCCAAACTATGGTATCGAAAAAGACACTAATTAGGAGAGAAAAAGTTAGCCAACCAAACATCCTATACCATATGGTTTTTTGGGATCTATGTTTGGGGTAGGTGCTACTAGAGGGGGCCACCTCCCAACATAGAGGAAGTCCCTTGGTACTCACCATTGACTATTAGATCGAGTGAACAAGATTTTGAAAGACCAATCATTATAATTTCAAATGATGATCGGCACAATCATCAAGACACCCTTGGAGCGTTTAAGCCAAAGGCTACTATCTATTAATACATTGTCACTAGTCTAACCATTTCAATGCAAACAAGTTTGAGAGTTAAACTCTCATATGTGAGTGGATCTTGTAAGAAACAATAGAAGTGGCTTTCATAAGCATAAAGATTCCCATAAGAGTGAGCTAACCAAGGATTTCTTACATAACAGGGAGGTTCTCCAATTCTTAGTGATAGTGATTAATGTAGTAGTGTAGACTTTGTAGTAAATTAAATTTTGCATGTGTAGCCATACTTAGATTAGGACTATCCAAGTTTACATTATTACCCATTTTGTATGGGAAGTGAGTAGATAGATGAAAGGCATTGTATATCCAATATGGATAGCCAAGACGCCAAGATAAATATACACATGTTACATTGTTGCTATAATAAGATAGCACTAAGGTAATGTTATAGGTTATGAGTTAATCTTTGCTTGCCAAATAGCAAAGCTTAATCCTGTCATCATGGTATAGCATGACCCACTGATAAGAGTAGTTAAGAGGTCTCTAAATAATATCACAAGAAATACCCCTATTGCTTAGTGCATTTATGAAGGTGATTGCTTGTAAAGTGAATAGATTAGATGGATCATTTATTAACACATGTATATAGTAAGCCATGTTAGTATCACCTTGTATAAGTATTGGAGCACCAAGAGGAACACCAAGAAAATTGGGAATCTATTGCAAGAAAATCTATCTTGTATCATAAACAAGAATGTTCTTTATAATTTAATCAGCCACAAGAAGAAAAACAACACCAATCTTCTCAAATCTTCACACAACATCATATAACAATTCTCCCACAGATTTATCACAACAAAACTTCAATACATTCTTCATATTCTTCATCAAAACAACAAGAAAACACAAAGGAATGCTCTAGTTTGAATGGAAATCATCACATGGTATTCATCTTCAATAGTTTCATAATCTTCATAGTCTCTCTCATGATCTCTCACTGATAGATACATTGTTTTGTATAAAAAATTGGCTATCTCTCATTCACTCACTCTCACTCTCTCACATGCTCTCTCTCAATGGTACATTGGAATAATAAAGAATAATCATCCATAATCTCTCTTTGGTCATGGATACCCCTCCTAAGAGATATGTTTGATATGAAGGTCACCAGAGCCACTACAATGTCATTTCGTAGCTCAAGAGTGTCACTCTCACTTTAATCTTTACTTGAGTCTTCAATAGCTACTTTTTTCATTTCTTTGAGCTAATTTGAACTTGTATTTATCTCTTCCCAAGATTAGAAAACTTCCCCAAGCTACACATTTATCCCACATAACACTTCCATATGCATAGAGAACAAAAATAGAACAGAGATCAGAGACTCTACAAAACCTCGATCGAGGGTCATAGAAAGTCATCAACAAGCCTTTAGCTTGATTAAAACCATTCCAAAACCATCAAGAATCATTCAATAAGCTTCCAAACACTCTCAAAATCCATCAATCATCATTTTATCCTCTCATACATAGAAAGAAAATAGAACAAAAGAGAAGCTCAACAGAACCAATTAGACAATGACCCCATCATAGAGCAAAATAACCATTACGCACACATACTAAACATAAAACAACCATCTGAATGGCACCTCCAACAAAGAATATCATTATGAATCATTAAAAATACAGCTATGGGTATCAATGAAGATGTTCCCGCTTAAGAGCTTGGTGATTACCAAAAATGATCCATGTATAGAGATTCATCTACAAAAGTCTTGGGATGATTTTGAAAAAACTGCAAGCAACACATCCTCTCCACCAATACAAGATATTGGCTAGGCAAGTAAAGGGCATGAAAGTACAATATATCTAGTTGTTAGGGATCAAAATTTACATTTGCATTCATACACAACTCTAGGTTTGACTTTTGATCATCATGCAAATATCGGTGCATGTATGCAAGATACCAAGTTAAACTCACTAAAGGATCTAAAGATTGAGAGTACTATTGAGTAAAATACAGATAATTCTTAAAAGCTTGGCTAGCAGTCATCCATTTCTCTAGAATCAATGGTCAATTTATTTGAGGTCTTGTAAGAGAATCTTTTGAAATCCATCCTTGTCGTTTAGGAATCTTCTTTTCAAAGCCTATATAACCATTAACCAATTGAGGGGAATGAGGGATAAAAGTGGTAAGAGAGGGAAGAGGAACAAGTAAGAGAGAATGAAGGGATAGGTAAGCAAAATCATAAAATGAAGAATGAGCTAAAGAGGGTTTTGTTGAGAATTTACGGGAATTAGTTAAAAGGGTGTCAAAAAGTATGCATGAAAAGTGGAAAGAATGGTTGTGGATGGGGAAGGACAAGAAGAAGGAGGGGAAAAAACACGAATCCTCAATAAAAGAACAACGAGTGAAAATAGGGATCTGAGGAGCACCCTAGGGTTGAAATAGAAGGGGTAAAATAACCTGTGGATTAGATCGATAGAGCAAAAGATAGGTTTCATATCTATGGGCCATCTAAGATAAACAAGGCATCTAAGGCTTATCTGCGATGATATGCATCAAAGAAAGATGAATCAAAAGAAGGTTGTTTGGAAAGGTGGGCTAAGAGATCCACCCTTAGTTGGTTAGTATTTTACACATGATTAGGAGCTTTGTTTTTGTGAAAAGATGCAGGATCTAAACCATGTAGTGGCTATGGTGGATCAAAGATGAAGTTTAAGATCATGATGACATAGACAAAGACTTGACATGTTACACAAGTGAATTACAGTCCAAGATTGAGACGTGGACTCATAAACACAATCTTGTGTATAAGACTGACAATGACCAAGACACTAACTGAAATGGGAAAGCATCATGTTATTGCATTCGTCATATCTTAAAGTGACATCCAAGTACAATGTTATATAGAGATGGATAGGTGCCAATCTTCCTCTCTACGCATATGGGATTCCTGCAGCCTGCATGTCTTCAGCCTAAACTACCTCATACAAAGAGGATACATTAGGTGTGATTGCAAATATCTCAACGCCCCTCCTCAATCACAATCGTAAAGAAAGCACTAAGTGTACAGAGGCTATCATGAGTTGAACCTTGCTAAGTGTGAGTATGCCACAAACATGGTAATCATCTAGAGGCTATCACAGAAAATGCTAAGTGTGGAGGCTGTTATGCATAGGTTATATGAGGAGTTTACAAGCTTATGTCAGAAGCATTAGGTCTAGGCATTACAAGGCTAAAAAAGTCTAGTAAAAATTGGGTCAAGAACCAGCAGGCCCTTGCAGTTTTTAGCATTTCTTTTGACATAGATATTCAATTCATTGCATGTATTCTTGTTGATGTAGTCTAGCTTGATCTTGTACTTATTCTTCACTTTGCTTGCAGCTTCAATGTCCACCACTTTGATCTTTTTGTCCTCTTTTTCTAGGTTCTCCTGGTCTTCTTCTTTATTGACTTTGCTTGCATTAGTCTTCGTGTTCCCCTTAATCAAAGGTATCATCATCTTTGAGGCAACGGAAATGACTTCAAACTCTTACACTTTCTCCAAGGTAGGAGGCATTTTTTCAAATAGTGATAGCACTTGAATGCTCACAACTCCATCATTCCCTGCAAGTAAGACAGGCACATCTTCTATGTGCTTGAAATGAGCAACAAGAGTAATGTGACTCTTTGAACAAGATATCAATTTAAAATTCTTCATGCTTGGTACTGTCATTAGTGAGGATCAGCTTAAAAAGGCTAAGAGTAATCAGCAATGAGCTAATCTTGAGCGTATCAAAGGACACAAGACAGTAGCGTGAAGGCACACTTTGTATGTAATGATTGTTACTTGCACTCTTGTTGAGAACTTGAGTTCTTTCATCCTTACAAATCCAAATCTTCTCTTGAAGTTGAGCTTGCTAAACCTTCAAATCTAAATGGTTAAAGGCTTAAGTGTTGCATCAGATCTTTGAGTGGCAAAGATTGAGCTAAGAGAATGTAGTGGAAAATGAGCTTGAGATTGTAGCAATGAAAAACTTGGTGTTGATGTCGTCTCCAAATCTTCCAAAGTCTTCACAAATTTTCCTCCTTGATGAGAAATATCTTCAAATCAGAGTGACAGTAACTTCAGTGTACCAAGAGGGGTGAGAAAATGAAATGAGGCCCCAAGCGACACCGCCCCGGACAAGAAAATTGAAGCTTGAGTTCCACTGGCTATGGAGGTTGCAGTTAGGGCTTTTGGGAAGCCCTGGTTTTTTGTTCTATGTGAGTTGGATACTTGATCATTTTTAAAACTTTTTATATGGGAATGAAGCTTGTATCATGGGCTTCCAAAGCCCTATGGTCACGGACCAGATGGCGCTGCACATAGGGAGCTGGGATGTACGTGGCGCAAAACAGAACAACGAGTTGAAATTCACGTAATGCCGGGCTCTGTGATGAGTAAGTCAAGCTTTGATGGGCCAGGGAGGAGTGCCTCGACTTGGAGAAGATATCTCTAGAAGAAAGCTTCAAGAGTTATGGCCTAGATGAGGAGATCAAGAAGCTCCAACAGAGGTATGTGCTATTTGGCTATGGCTGACTCAAGATCAAGATGAAGATGGAGTTGAAAATGAAGGCATGAGCTGGATGTGAGCTAAGGAGAGATGGTCAGAGGTGGGAAGAGATAGGAGAGGCTGTGCTATGCTCAATTGAGCTCTGATAGCATGTGAAAAGATGCAAGATCTAGAGTATGGCAGTGGCTATGGTGGATCGAAGATGAAGATTAAGCTCATGATGACATAGACAAAGACTTGACCTGTTACACAAGTGAATTAGGCTTCAAGATTGAGACTTGGACTCATAAACACAATCTTGTGTATAAGACTTGTTGAAAGATAAGCATAGAAACTCTCCTTACACTAGAGAGGATAAGGGTAGCTAGGTGTAAATGGACTGGAGGACAGGGGAAACCCTAACCCTAACTCCTCCGGAGGCTATATAAACAGCCTAAAGTACACACTCAAGGGAGAGGAGAGTGTACTAGTTGTACCTTGAACAATTGACTAAACAAGATCTTGTTCTTGTATTTGAGCTCTCTCTCTCCCTCTTGTGCATACTCTCTCATGCTTCCAACTCTGATTTGCAACATGGTATCTCAGCCATCTCTGATCCTTCAGCTTTCCTCAGTCTCTTTACACATCTAAATGCACAAGAAGAACTCTTGCCATCTCAGTTACGTATACTTCTGTGCCCTGGACGTCCAAGAGATAGCCTCTCTAGCATAAGTGAACACATAGCCAAAAGTGGACTTCCTACTATCTGCATGTCCTGCATAATCAGAGTTAGTGTACCCCACGACTCCCGTATCATGGCTGCCATAACAAAGACACATATCTATTGTGCCCTTCAGGTACCTCATGATACCCTTCACGGCATCCCAGTGTTTCTTGCCAGGTGTAGCCATATAACGTGCCACAATCCCAACTGCAAAAGCAATATCTGGACGGGTGGCTATCATGGCATACATAAGACTGCCCACAGCTGATGCATAGGGAATCTTAGCCATCTGGGCCCTCTGCTCATCTGTCTACAGACAATTGGCCTGTGAAACCTTCACATGAGAAGATAATGGATAGCCAATAGGCTTAACATCCTACATGCAAAAGCGCTCAAGGACTTTATGAATGTACTCCCTCTATGACAGATACTGTAGTCCCTGAGATCGATTGTGCGTAATGCGCATACCAAGTATATGAGAGGCATGTCCCAGATATTTCATCTCAAAGCTCTTTTTGAGCTGAGCCTTAAGAGCATCTAGCTCCTCATGAGTTGTCCCTGCTAAAAGCATGTCATCCATATAGAGTACCAAAATCAGTAAAGAACCGTCACGGGCTTTTTTCGTGTACAAGCACAAATCCATAGCACTGCGACTGTAGCCCTATGACTGCATGAATGCATCAAACTTATGGTACCATTCCCTAGGTGCTTGCTTTAAGCCATATAAACTCTTATTTAGCTTGCACACTAGGTGTTCCCTGCCAGGGTCTGCAAAGCCCTTAGGCTGCTCCATGTAAATCTCATCATGCAAGTCTCCAAGTAAAAAAGCCGTCTTGATATCCATCTGGTACAAGTCCAGGTCAAGATGTGCAACCAAGGCCAAGAATAAGCATAGGGTAGCCATCTTGACCACAGGAGAAAAGACTTCATCAAAGTCAACACCATGCTCCTGCTTAAAACCCTTAGCAACCAATCGAGCCTTGTATGTCGGTTTGGGGTGTCCAGGGGTACTTTTTAGCTTGTACACCCACTTGATGGCAAAGCCTTTTAACCTAGAGGTAAGGAAACCGAATCCCAAGTCTGATTCTTATGCAATGAGTCAAGCTCAGACTGCATAGCCCTCTCCCAAGACTGATAATCACCCCTGCAGATAACATCATCATAAGTGAGAGGCTCTCCTGCATATGTAACCAGTACATAATCCATAGAGGGCGCAAAACGGTTAGGAGGTTGTCTATCTCTAGTAGAACGCCTCAATCCAGGCTCTACTGCTTGACCAACATCCTGTCTAACATCAGCAAGTCTAGTATTTGGGCCATGAGCATTAGGTGATGCTGCGCGCTATCTAGTTGGGCGTGGAGCAGGCTAAACGTGAGTAGGTGGCTCCTCCTGAAAGATAACTCTGTGTACCTCAACCACTTTCTCAAGCTGCATATGCATTTTGTCCTCATGAAAGATGACATCATGACTGTGGATCACTTTCTGCACCTATGGATCCAATAGATGGTAACCCATCTCTCCTGCATCTCCATAGCCAATGAAAATGCATTTGACACTTTTAGGATCCAGCTTATTGCGTTTGTCCTTGGGCACATGGCAGAATGCCTCACATCCAAAGACACGCAAATGATCATAAGAGAGGGACTTGCCTGTGCATACCTCCTCTGCAACCTGAAAGTCAATGCCACTGCTAAGTGACCTGTTAATGACATGCATTGTAGTAGTAACTGCCTTTGTCTAAAAGTGCTCCGGTAAGCTAGTTTGGCTAAGCATGCTATGGACCCTTTCCTGAATGGTCCTATTCATGCATTAAGCCATACCATTCTGGGGTGGGGTGTAAGGGGTGGTCAACTGATGCTTAATACCCCGCTCATCACAAAACTGCTCAAAAGCACATGATACATACTCACCCCCATTATCTGACCTTAGGCATTTGAGCCTTTTCCCAGATGGTTCTCTGCCAATGCAAGACAATGCTGAAATGTGTCTAAGACATCAGATTTTCTCTTTATGGGATAAGACCAAACCTTACGTGAGTAATCATCTATGAAAGTAACAAAGTACTTTGCCCCACCAAGTGATTGACAGGGCATGGACCCACATACATCTGAGTGCACAAGAGCCAAGGACTCACCCATGCGTTTCTTACCAGACTTTTTATGTGTGTTTCTAGTCTGCCAGCCATACAAACAATGATCACAATAATCAAAGTGCGAAGAGTCAAAAGGTGGAAGATATTGCAAAGCACAGAGCATTTTCATTCCTTTAAGAAACATATACCCCAAACGAGCATGCCAAAGGGATACATGGGGAATAGAACCCACTGACAAAACATGATCCAATGTAGCTCCTAATACAAGTAAGGGATAGAGGCTGCCAAACTTGGCACCTCTTGCAAGTACAAGCCTGCCACGAGTAATCTTCCATGCAGAGTCTCCAAAAGACACAAAATACCCTGCATCATCAAGCTGTCCAGTTGACATAAGGCTACGAGTCAACGCAGGTACATGTTGTACATCATGCGAAACAAAAGAGCTGCTAGAAGGAAATTGCAGCCTAACATCTCCAATGCCCACAATGTCAAGAGACCTGTCATCACCAAGATGCATAGAACCAGACATGGTACGATAGGTATGAAATCAATCTCTACAGTGTGTCACATGAAATGACACACCCAAATCCAAGAGCCAACACTATGCATACATAGAATGTATCTCAGAAGTCTATAAGGCATCGCATGAAGAAGCTACAAGTATGTAATCATCATCTGAGTCAGTGGCCTGCATGACATTTACCTCTTCTATCTTTGCATTGGACTTTGTAGGTACAATACTGCGCTCAGAAGACTTTTCCTGCACTTTTTCTTTTCCCTTTTCCTTGCCCTTATCATCATGCATTTTATGGCACTGCGGCCTAATATGTCATGCTTTCCCACAATAATGACAGATAAGATCAGACTCTCGTCCCCACGGGACTTACTGCAACCACATGACTTGGACCTGGACTTTTGAGAGTCCCTGCCCTTATGATCATTAGCATGCTTGCCATTTTTGCCACCTCTAACGGTCAATGCATGTGAAGAGCGGGAAGCATCATTGTTCTCCTGTTGATTTCCTCAGTCAATAAAGCACTCTCAACATCTTTTGATTTTCAGCCCATCAAGCTTGTTCGTGCATATGGCAGTACGGAATACATCCCATGATTTAGGCAAGGTGCCAAGCAGAAACAAAGTGTGTAAGTTGTCTTTGAACTCAATACCCTGTGACAATATATTCTTCATGATAGCATGAAACTGATTGAAATGAGATGAAAGGGAGGTCCCCTCCTTCATATAAAGGTCCATTAACTACTTCAGCCAATACATCTGTGACGCGGGACTCTACTGCGTATAGAGCTCCAATCTTCTCCCATAAATCCCATGCATTGTGATTCTCATCTTCAACAACATTATGATGGACCTCTTCTGAGAGTGACAAAATAATGGTAGACTTGAATAGCTCATCAACTTCCATCCAAACATCATCATCCATATCCTCAAGTTTGACATCCTTGAAACACAAGGGTTTTATTTGCAATTTTTTGCACCAAAACCTGCCATATTTGGGACTTCTAATATCCATAGTTGGTACCATCCAACTTGGCAATGTTAAAGAGAGTTGTGTCTTTCAAATGACCAGCCATACTATCCCAAATCAAAGCAAAAAAGTAAAATTGCAGGTTGCTGTAGTTAGTAGAAAATACACCAAAACCACTGCTAAAACTGGCTGGAAGGGTGGATTTTGCCGAGAACCATAAGGAATGAAAGAAGAGGAAGTGGACGAAGTGGATGAAGCAACCGGCTAGAAGAGCAAGGTAGAAGGCAACACCATGACGGCATTGAGAGAGATGCTGCACAATCTGCGTCGAGAGGGGAAACCGCTATACTGCAAGAAGAGTAAGCACTCCTAGGATGATGAAACCATGAAAGGAATGGTGCGCATCTCCACGTCTCCAGCCCATGTAGAACCAAAGCAATCTGCAAGTTAACCCTACACTGAAAGACAAAACCTTGCAAAAGAGATGAGAATCTATAAACATAGAGGTTAGTGGTGAGATGCTCCAAAGCAAAACATAAGAGAAAGAAAATTTAACTCAAAAGAAATGCAATGAATGTGTATGTGTGTGAGTAAATGTAGTGAAAGACAAAAGAATGGAAAAGCTAAGGACAATGAATCCTACGGGCCCGACTCTAAGAGTGCAAAAATTGAATGCTAGACTAACCTAGGGTATCTGAAAGGACCTAGAGACATGCTAGTCTAAGAAGGTGGCTACCATCACGTATGTCCAATAGTAGGGCTCTACCAAGGGAACGCCTAACGAGGTGGGGAGGAAGGTGAGATAGATGCATGAAGTGCAACTGGATTGGAACCTGCATCCCAATCAGCTAGTCCCTTAGGGGTAGTGAAAGAGATGGGCTGTCGTGGCTATTTGTACTCGAGCCACATATCCAACAGCAACAACGGGCACTGAAGGAGTAGATGAAGCAGGAGCGGAAATGTGTAGCTCCACTGGATTGTGTAGTGGTCTGCTAAGGCTTTTTAGGTGGAAGACCTTGGCCCTTGGAGTGACTCTCCTCATCCACATGTCTTGCTCTTTGGCAGTGTGCGCAAAATCGGTTTTTCTTACGGAGTTGCTGCCAAATAGGTCTAGATTCTTTGGTTCCATCTGAGGAAGAGGAGTCACCCTTTGATTGCCTTGCCTTCACATCTTGCGAGTTCTTACCACTAGTGGTTTTCCCTCTCGAAGAAGAGGCAACCAACCCCCTTTGCTCTGAATAAGGCTGGGATGAGGATTTCTTGTGGACTTGATCATATAGCCTCATGTAATGCAAGAACTGGCACTCAAACTCATAGAAGGTTGGCAATGTAGGTTGGGAGATGATGTATTGAATGAAATTGAAATACTTTTCGAGAAACTTATTCAAGAAGAATGTAACCTGATCATCATCTGACTTTGGAGAGCCAGTAGTGGTAAATTCGGCAAGTAACCTATATTCAACCAGCTTGACTTTCAAATTATCTTGTTCCTTAATAGAGAACTCTTGAAGCTCAAGTTGAGATTGATGTATCAAGTACGATCACGAGGTGCATAGTAGTTGAGAAGGTGACTCCAACACTCTAATGTGAGCAAAAAGTGTTGCAACAATTGAGAGTGAAACTTAGGAAGCAATCCCTGCATTAGCTCAACATTGGCTATGGCTTTGCAGGCTCTTCGTTGATGGATGTAATCAGGGTGAGCTAATCGAGGGTTCGGCATAGGCTCTCGGCATAGGTTCTAGACCAATGATGAGGTCCCAAAGACCCTAAGACTCAAGCACTTGTTGCATGAAATTAGACCTGGTGAAATTTGTCCCGTTAAAATGTGTCTTATCCATGAAGGCATTATTGGCCATTGCAACAGGAGTAGTAGTGCTCGGAGATAGATATTGTGAAAAAGTGTAGTGTGGGTAGGATGGGGGAGTGGAGTATACTTGGAAATGGGCCCTAGAGTGCCCACTAGGCATGCAGGTAGTGTGCAAGGTGGATCCATAGGTAGTGTGAAAAAGTGTAGTGTGGGTAGGATGGGGGAGTGGAGTACACTTGGAAATGGGCCCTAGAGTGCCCACCAGGCATGCAGATAGTGTGCAAGGTGGATCCATAGGTAGGGATGGGCTAACTAGGCATGGGCACGGTAGCCACATGAGGAACCCAAGGAGGTGGAATGGGAACATGGGAAGTAGAAGATGGGAATCCCTACGTAGGTGTAACCCAAGGAGAGTGTGAAGACACACCATAAGCAGAGGATGGAAACCCCTACGTTTGAGTGGTCATGTGAGATGTGAAGCTAGGGATAGTGAGGGGGATGCCCATCACAGTCGACCCAAGAGTTATGGGTGTGCTCATTTTCTGAAAGGTGAGAGGCACTATGTTGAAGGGTGGCATTCCCCCTAATGAAGTACCATGGTGCAAAGAGATAGAGAATGGGGTGGAGAAGAAAAAGGTGCTAGGAGCGGAGATGGAAGATCCAACCCCTAGGGTGTGTGATGTAGATGTGGAGTGTAATCCAAGGTTTTGGAAAGATGATGAGAGGTGATCAAGATGTGATATAGAAGAGGGTGGGATGGGAGGGAAGTGAGAAGTGTGTGTGATATGCTCAAATGATATGCTCTATTGAAGTTCACATATGCAAAGCCATTCAGATCATGTACCTCAAAAGAAGAAATAGGAAAGGGTTTTGATTCATGCAACACAAAAGAACTGTACAAACCTGACATTGGACCTGGCTGAGATGATGAAGATGGATCGCCAGACATTCCGAATGCCATATGTCCTCCATGATCAAAGAGGTGGCCAACCTCACCAATCGGTCTAGATGTGGTAGCAAAACTGGTACTTGTCTCTTATATGGGAACATATAATTTATTAGGCTGCATTAATGACCTCATATGTCACCCTTTTCAACCGCATAAGATGTGATGCCACTACCACATCGGGACAGTGACTCTTCCTTATGTACAAATTATCCTCCATATGCATATAATTAATCATAGGTGAGATGGTTGTGATGGCAACTCATAGTTATTACTCACATGCAACAAAATGAGCACATTACCAATAATCCCCCCTATGTGAATTCTTGGTGTTTTTTCATAAGCACATACTTTGTCTTGTACATGGGAGCTCTCACACACTCATCTTTTTCTAAAAGCCTTACATAAGGGCTTGTATTAAGGAGCCAATGGTTATTATTGTGCAAAAATTGTGACTTATATTGAAAGGGCTAATTAGGCTTGTGCCATAAATCCTTGCACAAATGAGGCTTGTATTTCAAGTAGTAGGAGAGGAGAGGATAAATTTGATAATGCTAGATAGGTGAGATAAATATATATATATATATATATATCTCTCTCTCCCTCTCTCTCTTTCTCTCTCTCTCTCTCTTATATATATATATTGCATGGGCTCCAAAGATAGCATCATGATGCTATGGTACCATTTGTTGATTACATCATAGAAGAGCTTGAGTGTGAGATATTGACAATACTTGAAGTTGTTCATCATGCACAATTGTGCACAGATGTGTGTGTATGTCTGTTAAGGAAGAGAGAACATAACACAAAATAGATGCAATGCATTATTCATTTCATTACAGGCATGTAAAAGTTGTCACTTACATTTTATAGTTTTTCTTTAATATATATCATGGTTCACAACAAATACAATGGTTTGGATGAATCATAAGGTGATCATGTCTCTAGGACTATCATTGGTCACCATGTTATCTTGGTCAAGCTATTTTTTTGAGTTGCATTTCATACATTCATCATTTGTGGTCATTGTTTTGCTAGTTTGGAGTCAAGCTCCATTAGGGTGGTGTGTCACTAGCTCAATTGGGATATTCTTCTCAAGTGTAGATAATTTTTAATGTAAACACTTCTTGAATTGTTTTAAGAGAATCAATAGCTTGTCCTCTTTTGTATACATCAAGTCCACAACTATATACATTCACATCATTTATCATAGGTTAAGGAAATTTACTAAACCTTAGATGAGCCATTATATGCTCCATGGTAAAAGGGTCCCCAAAAGAGAGGTCCATTTGTCCGCTTTTCTAAATTAATTGTGGAAAAAGGAAAGTGATTGCATTGTTCTCAGCTCAAACTTGAAACTATAAAGAAGCACGCACAAAAAGAGATCGTGGAAAAAGGAAAGTGATTGCATTGTTCTCAGTTCAAACTTGAAACTATAAAGAAGCATGCACAAAAAGAGATTGTGGAAAAAGGAAAGTGATTGCATTGTTCTCAGCTCAAACTTGAAACTATAAAGAAGCACGCACAAAAAGTTTATGAAAAATCCATCATTGATGGAAAGTAAGTCAAGGGAGATGGAAATCTAGGAAGGAGCTTGAAATGTAACATATGAGCTTGAAAAGTAAAATCTTATAGCTAAAGGTATTTTTGGTATTATTGATATAATTGTAATATATTCTGTATGTTATAATGCTAAGTTGTAATGGTTTCTCTACCAGATTGTTTTCTATATCTTAAAGTGAGAAAGACCAATGTTGGACTATTCTAAGTATAAAGATTTTTTTTTCATAATTTAGTATTGATAATTTTCTAGATTTGCGTTGGTCATGGAATAGTGTGTTGAGAAATGTGCAATCATATCCACCATAGCCTCTTTGTAAGGAACAAACCAGGCAAAGAAACACATTGCAAATATAGTCTTAGACTAGGTCATGTATGCATGGTTTATTAAAACCATAGTTGATGAATACCACAGTCACTTTCCACCTTTCCTCACCTACCAATACCACCTACTGTAAGCCCATAAAAAGCAATCATCCCCACACTCATTCTATCAGTCATTCTCATCAGTTGTACTTGCATTATGCTTGGATAATATCAATTGTTCTTCTTTGTCAATGCTTATGCCTCATTATGATTTTCTATTTGCTCATCAATGATCCTCCTTAGCATGCATCCTCAATATTTTAACATGGTATCAGAGCGCGTTTCAAGGTAATGAGTCTTTAGGCCATTGATTTGGATTGATTAGAAACCTGGTTTGGAGCTCATTCAAAATCCTCCAAATATGGCTTACTGTTTGAATTTTTTAGGCTTGACATGAAAAGTAATACCTCACTTGCAACTCATTTGAATTATATGGAAAGCTTGTTGACACAATTTGCAGGGATCAACTTGAAGATGGATGAAGACATTTGCATTGGAGTTCTTCTCAAGAGTCTTCCACCTGAGTTTGATAATGTGTTTACCACATTAATTAACATGTCAAAGCGGAAGCTTGTGGATATCAAAGCCTCTCTCCTAGAAGAGGAAAAGAAGATCAAGAGCAAGGGAGAAACAAGCATTTCAAGAGGAGACCAACAACTCCTCTATGTGAAAGGGAAGAAGAGCATAGTCTACGATTTTTGTAAGAAAACTGGGCATATTGAGAAGTTTTAGCATGCTAAGAAAAGGTCTCAAAGATCATATCTTGCTATAGTCAAAGAAGATGAAGACAACAATGAAAAAGAAGAAGAAGAAGAAAACACGCAAGAACAAAAGGATAGGACTCACCAATCCCTCTTTTGTAGCTCATTTTCTAATAGAAATTTTTAAGTTTAAAATGTGGACTTGCCTAATGTTCCCACCATAAGCTCCTATACTCCTCATGTAACCTCTGCACACTACAGCTTGTACACACTTAATGAGGCCTTGTAACAGCCTCTAGCTTTGTATGGTTGGTTCTTTCCATGTCTACACTTAGCAAGGTTCTACTCATGACAGCCTCTATATACTCAGTGTCTTTCTTGGTTGTGATTGGGGAGGGGTGTTGAGTAATGTGCAATCAATCCACCATAGCCTCTTTGTAAGGAACAAACAAGGCAAAGAAACACATTGCAAATATAGCCTTAGGCTAGGTCATGTATGCATGATTTATTAAAACCACAGTTGGTGAATACCACAATCACTTTCCACCTTTCCTCACCTACCATAACCACCTACTGTAAGCCTATAAAAGGCACTCATCCCCACACTCATTCTCATCAGTTGTTCTTGCATTATGCTTGGATAATATTAATTGTTCTTCTTTGTCAATGCTTATGCCTCATTATGATTGTCTATTTGCTAATCAATGATCCTCCTTAGCATGCATCCTCAATATTTTAACATAGTGGATGGGATTGGGAAAGTGTTAGATGGTTAGGAATTTGTGCTCAACTACTGCAAACTTTTGTAATGCCTTTTATGTTAGGGATTCATTATATAACACATAGAATGAACTTAGCCTATAAAGTAGTTAATGAGTGCCATAATGTTGCAAAGGTGGAGCGATCAGTCAATACATTTTCTTTTGTAGAAGTTCCAAATGACTTAAAGTTCCAATAGATGACAAAGAGTCTAACATAACGTAAAAAATTGTTCAAGAATGTGAGCACAAGGTAGATCAACGCTTACTACTAAGAAATTACTAGACGAGTATTCATCTTTAGTAGAACTCATGGGATAGATTCATGACTCAAAAGTCAAAGGATGCTACTACGACATTAGAGATGTTAATAGCTTTGACAAATCTGGAGACATTTCTCACATTATTGGGTCAACATATTACATGTATTATTTCTTCTCTAATTTTGTATCTAAGAGTCTCTATCTTTTTTTTGTAGGAAATTTTCCTCTACTTGTTGTAGAGCTTAAGATCCTTATGAGCTTGCTCAAAAGCATACAATGTATATGGCTAAATATAGTAACATCCAAAAGATGAAATGCTTATCATTAGACTCTTTTGATGCTAATATGAGTCATCCTCTACATGAGGAGAAAAAAATGGCATAAGATCTTGAACTTTGAGAAATTCAAAAAATGGTACAAAAATATCAAAGTACATTCAAGATTTGTGCATCTTTATGTTTCTAAGAAGTGAGCTTGAGGAAGCTTTGTTAAAAGACAACAAGTAAAGATGGAAACTTTCAATGATATGGTGAGAAATATTAAAACTATGTTGGCAGAAGTTGCAAAGTCTTTGACATGTGAAATAGGAAAGCGGTTCCCAAGAGATGAGCTATTGAAGGTAATGTCAATAGTTTGTCCATAATTTTGGAACCACCAACAAGATATCATGTTGTTCAAGTAGAGTTCAAGAAAAGAGTACATGTCCTTAAGTTGTACAACTATAGTAGGTTGAAGAAACCATTTTGCTACTAGATGTGGATGCACTTTTAGAACAATTGCAATATGTTAGAGAGACTCTGTAGCACCAGTTCACTAAAATTATAAAGGCTACAAAATCAAGTGCTATTTGTCGATTATGGAACAAGTTGAGCTTAAGTCAAGTTCTCCAAGATCGTATGGCTAGATATTTTCAAGTTTATAACTTGGCTTAGACAATGATTTTAGCATCAGTGGAGGATGAAAGAAACATCATGGGGTCTTTTAAGAATAATGTGCATAACAAGCTACATACACACTTGGATATCAACATGAAATTATATGTTTCCTAGTACTCAATAGAGAACTTTCCACATGATCAAGCTTTAGCATGTTGAATATTAAGTAATGATCAATAAAATCATTTAGATATCAGTACAAGGTCAATAGTATCAATAACATCCTCAACAAATCCAGATGAAAATGATAAAGTACCTAGTATCGTTACATGGCAAGCTCAAGACATTCAAGCATTTTTCTTTATATATAATTAACCTGAGTAGAAAATCTTTTCAATAGACAATGTAAGTCAATGTTGCACTTTATCTTATCAATATATTATCTATGGATATTTTCTCGCAAAAAGGTTGAGCTTTGATAATTTTTATTTTGTGATTTACCTTACTTTAGTCATATTGTTTTCTTTCTGTTAATATGGTTGAACTATCTTTCATTCTATATGCTTCCGTAACTATCTTTTTATAGATATAAGTTCACCATTATTAGTCTACAAACAACTCTTTTAAAGCTCAATTTAGTTATGAGTCTCATAGGAATTATTTGCTAGACTAATTATAATATTTCTTTTATTTAGACAACAAATCACCTCACTTTTTGAAGTTTAAGCTAGAACTTTGCCACATATTCCATAATATAAAATGATAAATAGGTTCTTAAAGTGAACCTTATATGTTAGTACACATACTAAGATAGGATATTGCTTAGTTAAAAGATAGCTCCATGGGGTTCTTCTTATCAATGGGCACTGATGAAGTAAGGAAACTAGGGTTGATGAAGATGAAAAAAAGTACAGTTTACTGAAGAACAGGGTGCTTGATGAATATCATAAAGAGACTTGAAGGGTAGGACAAACAAAATTTGATTCAATCCAAGTAGATCTTGAAGGCTAGGATTCTTTGGTTGGCATCAATAACTACTAGCATTTGAAGTAATCAGTCTCTTCCTATTGTAGTGTCTTTTTCATCTTGCATTTACAATGGATATATTAGCATTGGATGAAGGGGATGAAGAGGAGAAAAAGTCAAGTGATTCAAGGATACAAGTCTAACCATAGGCAAGTCGAGACTCCCTAGGTGTATGTCCTTGATGGACCCTAAGTGAATGTGGGAAAAGTTGCAAAAAGGGGATAAGGGGTTAGGGACAAAACCAAATGACCAAGGCCATAGGGCATACCTAACTTGAGGAACCCTATAAATATAGTGCCTTAAATTTATCCTTTGAGCCTCACATAGATTGGATTTGGATCTGTAAGAGCTCATGGGGCTAATTGAAGATAATAAATCTAGTTGTAGAATGGTTGATGCACTCAAGTGCATCCAATCAATACTAACCCAGTATAATTGAAACACAAATCCTTGTCGTTTATGCAAATGTCATTGAAGAAGAATTGTCATTGTTTGTGAAGACTTATAGTCTTATTGGAGCAAATTGGAACTTCCTTAGAAGAAAGTAGATGTTTAAGGTAGAATTTAAGGTACAAATTTCTTGAAGAAGTTAGGGGCCCATAACTGATGGTTCTTATATTTCTTGCTCTCTTATTTAAAGCTCTTGATTGATCTTATGTCTTGGTGGTTTCTTAGCTTATGATATTTAAGGAGAGCTTTTGGTATTGATATTATCTTCAAGCTCTAAGTAGTTAATACTTGCCACCTATTTTATCATTCATTCCCTTGTTTATATTATATTCAAGCTTTGAGAAGTCAATGGTTGCCACCTATTTTATCATGCATACACTTGGTAAATCTTTGAGAGAATCATACAGTTGATTCTTGTTGAATGCTGAAATGACTAGATTTTTTAGTTGATTTTTGTTGTTTTTATGGGATGAATGGTTGATTTTTGATGGATTTTGAGTGATGATTGATTGGTTTGGAAGTGTTTGAGAATGTTTTGGATGAGATTGATTATGTTTTGGAAGCTCATGATGATTTTCAATAGAAAGATGAGGCTCTATGACATTTTGATAGGTTTTGTTCAAAATCTGATTGGTTCTGTTTAGCTTCTGTTTTGTTATGATTTTCTTATATATGAAGTATGGATTAATGATTGATGGAAATTGAGAATGTTTGAAAGCTCATTGAATGTTTTTTGATAGTTTGGAATGGTTTTAGTATGAGTTATGAGGTTCTGATACTTTCTGTTGACCTTCTGTAAACCTTCTGTTGAGCTTCTATAAAGCCTCTATTTCTGTTCTATTCTGTTTTGTATGCCTCTCTAAGTGTTTTGTGGAATGTATATGTGACTTTGGGATAGTTTTCTAGCCTTGGAAAGAGGTGAACGTAAGTTCAAAAGAGCGCAAGAAAGTGGAAGAAGCAGCTACTGATGAAGACTCAAGAGAAGACTGGAGTGAAGTGACAGTGATGAGTTGTGAGAAGTCACTATAGTGGTTCTGGTGACCTTTCATATCAGACACACCTTTTGGAAGGGGCATCCACGACCAAAGAATGACTAGTATGAGTGATTATTGAGTATTTTAGTGAGGAGATGATGTACTATTGATTGAGAGAGAAAGAGAGAGTCATAGATAGCCAAATCTATGCAAAACAATGTATCTATCTATAAGAGACTGTGAGAGAAGACTATGAAGACAATGAAGATGAATCATATGTGATCTTGCTCTTCCATTCAAAATGGTGTTTCTCTTGTTTTCTCTTTGTTGGTTGATGAATTCCATGAAGAATATGAACATGATGATGAATTTTTTTAAAGTTAAAGCCGTGGGAGAATTATTTCTATGATGCTACATGAAGATTTCTTGCTTGTGGTGTTCTTTTCCTTGTTGTGGTTCTCTAAAGAATGAAACAAAAGCTTTTTGATATTACAAGATAGATTTTCTTGCAACAGAAACCCCTTTTCCTTGGTATTCCTCTTGGGGCTCCATGTTTTTGGTGCGTAGCCAGGAAAAATTGCCATCAACAAGCATCAAAAGAGACTGAAAATGAAGGAAATGGCATTGCCAAGAAGAGAAGAATTCAATGGATGCTTGCAAAGTTCCTTCTACCACTGAAAAATTGGAGATTCTTATTGCTACAGATACTTTCCATAAGAAGTTCATCCCACAATGGCGGAAACATATCACCATCGTGATAAAGACTCTATGTGGTGGACTATTTGCTCTTTTTGTTGAAGCAACAAAGACGTGCATCTTGGTAATTGTTTGGGAACAAACTAAAGTTCAAAAACAGAGATAATGATCATCTATGGAAGATTTGGAATTCATTGAGAAGTTTCCAAACATCATCAAGTGGGAGATCGTGAGAAAGCTTCAAGAGTTGTGGTCAGTGGGAGGTTCATGAAAACAAGAAAGAAAAGAGTTGGAATTTGTTCGTAGATGCTCAATAGTAGGACACTTGGGATGCATGGTGCACTGACAATCCCCTGTTTGTCCAATTAGCAATCCACTGGAAGTTGGTAGACAGAGTGTTCTTCACTACATACATTATTGAAACCATCAGAAGCTGGCATTACTATGATGATGGCACAACAATGATCCTCAGAAGAATGTGTTTGATATCTTCAGAATGGAATATCCCCCCCTATGTAGTGGTTTGAAAGCTGAATTCAAAGACGTAGAAAAGAAGGAAGTAGAGAGATATTGGCCAGAGAGTCCTCCAAAAACTAGAGCCCCTTTGATTCTATTCTGTTGAGTATACACCAATTGGTTGGAGCCAACCCCCTGATGAATGACGCAATCAAGAGGCAAGCACTAGAACTAGTCCAGAGGTACATGAGAAGAGAGAAGGCAAAATTCAAGGCCGAGAACGAGCTTGTAGCAGAAGTCCCCATGGCGACTTAGGATCCCCTTCCTAGTAAAATCCATCCTAGAAATATTGATGACATGTCAATAAATGTAGTCCCATTGCCCATTTTTAAGGGAGAGTACAATGAAGATCTTGATCTTCATGTAGCAGAGTTTATGGTAGCATGTGTGGCTAACAATGCCAGAACCCCTGTACATTGATTAGCAATATTCCCCACCACTTTCAAAGGCACGGCGTTTCAATGGTACAAGAGACAAGCAGCACAAACTTTTGGCGCATGGAACGACTTGAAGTTGGCCTTCCTCACTAAATTCAAGTGTGAAGGTTTTGAAGAGCAGATGTGAGAGGAGTTCATGAACCTAAGTCAGTCCTTTGGAGAAAGAGTAGAAGCTTATGTCTCATTAATGGAATCCATCCTGAAGAGATGAACCAATCATCATTTGGATGAAGGCATGCAGAAAGGAGTGTTTCTCAGAGGCCCACAATCAGAAGTTTGCAATTTTGTGGATTTGAGAAGACGAGTCAATCTACAAGCTATAGTGGAAGGTGCAAGACTGTATGTCAAAGTTGAAGCAAGGTTGTCAATGACCTCAGGAAGAGGAGTCTTACCTCCTCCCATGCTAGGAATGGTATACCCACCAAAGGCAATCCCAAGGACAGTTCCCTACCCCTACCCCCAGATGCAAACAATGCCGTAATACAATGCACGTAATCCACAGTGGCCACAAATGATGGCGCCTCAAATGATGGTTCAACCACAACAACAATGGCCTCAAGTAGTTCCTCCAGTGGTGACTCAATAACAATGGAACCATACCAACAGGAATCAACAACCCCAAGTCTCAATAGGAGTTCTAAATCAAAACCAGAATAGAGGACCCTGTGGATCAACCCATCCAATGTATGCAATAATCACAGAAGCCTCCCAAACCCCTACTACAAGTACTCCAGGAGGTGAAAATCTGAAGGATTACCTATCCAACTTAGTTGCAAGTATCAAGAAAGAGCTTATGGATGTGATTATAGAATAGCTATAGATGCTGAAGGTGAATACCGCCAATATATCCAGTCTTGTGGGAAGTGGGAGAGATATGATGTGTTCTAATACATGGTGCAGAAAGTGCCATCAAGCGAGACATTTAGCCATTGAATGTACCCGAAAACCAACCATTCCTGAAGCATTCTATTCAAACTATTTGAAGAAGAACCATACATAGGATATTTGCTCTCTAAAAGAGATTCATGAAAGAAGAAAGAAAGATAAAGACACAAGATTCAACTTGTTGGAATCCAAAATGACAACACGGGACATTGGACATAGCCTAGGGAGTTTGGTCCTAATTTTGGTCCAAGGAGGTTTTCTTCTCAGAGTTACATAGGACGATAATCTGGCGATGGCCAAAGATCAGAGGTGGAGTGTTATAGATGTGGAGAAAAGGGTCATATCTCACCAAACTATCCAAACCCTAGAAGGTTTGTGGATTACAAGCCCTTATGTAGTCGATGCAAAGGAGTATGTCACATTGCAAAAGATTGTCCAAGTCCATCTCCTGTGAAAGCTGCCTCTGATATCCAACAAAAGACCCAAGGACCTGCTTCCAATTTGGTAGAATTGGAAGTTGCTGGAATAACACGGGCAAAGAAAGGAGAACCCATAGTTCCAAAAGAGAATGTTACTTTTGCCAAGACTGTGAAGTTCAACCTTCCTCAAGAAAAGCAAAACAATGCAATCTAGAACAATGAAGTACAAAGCACTACATAGACAGTTGCAAAGACAGGACCAGAGGTCTAGGAAATAGAGGAAGGTGAAGTACCTCCTCATGAAGCAGAAGAAGCATAGATGTTGCCGCTCCTAGAAGAAAAAGGGAAGATTAAAGTGAGCGTGGCCCCATTCCCTAGCCAATTGGAAAATCCTATGGATCCTATCAAAGAGTATGATTTGGTCAAAGATCTAGCACTTTTAAACCAAAACTAACATTTCAACAGTTGCTGATGTTGTCTCCTAGTTGTCAAAAGAAATTTAAAAGCATACTGACAAGAAGAAGAGGCCTAAGAATTTCTCCCTCCATGGCAACCAAGTCCAATAGAGTCTCAGAACCTGTGAAGGAAGTAGAAGTGGCTAACGCCTTCCCGAATCTTGAAACCTCAGAGATTGGTGTATGGATTGAAGGATGCTTTATTGCAAATGCATTGATTGATGGAGGCTCGTCATTAAACATAAACCAAAGCAGAATCAAGCCTTTGGGCATCCTCCTATACGTGAAGAAAACCCTCGCAGAAAGAGACTATTGGTTGACATATAAGGTGGTCAAACCAAATTTCTATGAGAACTCATACCCTCTACTGTTGGGAAGACCTTGGCTTTTTGAAGCAAGAGCAAGGACAGACTTGTTCAAAGAAACCCTAACCCTCAGCAGAAGACCCAACAAAGTGGTGTTGAAGTTGTATGGATGGCAAAAAGGCAATGGATCCATGTCCATCAAAGTCATAACTGACTCCTCTAATGAAGTAATAGCTGGTACATCAGGAGATGAAGAGGCTGTCAAATAAATCTTTCCCAAGAAAACAGAGACATAGTCTCTAATAGTGGGCACTACAAGCCAACTACCAAAAGAAACAAAGTCTTTGTCCATGGGAGAATTGACTTCTGAAATCACCTCTAACAATGAGATAGAAGCATGGATGTACTATTTTCCCTATTACATAGCAGTCGAAGAGACAGAGCCAGAGACAGAGATAGGAGTAGAGACAGAGACAGACACAGAGACAGAAGCAGAAATAGAAAAAGGTAATAGAGAGCTTGTTCTTCTCTTACAGAACCCCCACAGAGGTAGAAACAGAATCTGAATAGGACAAGGTGATAATGCAGACAAAGATTATGGGAAGCGAGCTAGAAGAGTCAATCCTACTCGCAAAAGGCAAAGATGAGGAAGAAGTTCCTGAAGCCTCAGCAGAAGCAGAAGATTCCTTTCTATTTGATAAAATGATTATGGTACCCTTTGGATTGATCAATGAATCATGTCATGAGCAAAGCCTTTATAAGAAATGAATTAAGAAGAATAGGCTTTCCTTCAACAGTGGCTCTTGTTGTCCAAAGTTACCCTTCCTTAAAGAAGATGATGACGATGCACCTTGCCAACAACCCCCAGCTTGGCAACTCAAACATAACGCAGAAGGTTCCTGTTATGTGACGTTATTGGATGTATCCTTCGAAGACAAATCCTCGAGCCAAGAAGTAACTCATCCCCATCCCAAAACTGAAACCTCAATGATACCCTTTCAACGTCCCAAAGAGCAAGTTAAGCCTCCATTAAAAGAGGACAGTAGTTTCAATGCAACATCAAACGATAAGACCACTTCCTTGAATGAGTCGAATCTCTATCCAGAAGTAGTCTGTGGGACATTTATCCATGAAGTGGAAGGTGAAAAGAAATTGACGTTTGTGGATGTTGACGGTATTGAACGTCACTTGAAGGTGGGTCTAAATATTCCAAAAGAAGAACTACTAGTCATGCTGACCTATTAAAGGGGAACTTAGAGTGTTTGCATGGTCATACAAAGATCTAAAGGGGATTTATCCCACAGTTTCCAACACCACATTGATCTAGAGCCTGATGCCAAACATGTGAGGCAAAGACAGAGGCTTATGAATCCAAATTATTCTGTCCTAGTTTGAAGGCCGAATTATTGAAGCTCCTTGAAGCTGAGTTCATTTATCCAGTGGCTAATAGTGAATGGGTTTTACCCATTGTGGTAGTATTCAAGAAGAATGGAAAATTGCGAATATGTGTGGACTTCCGAAAGCTGAATTCCAAGATGAAAAAGGATTATTTCCATATCCCTTTCACAGACCAATTGTTGGACATAGTGGCAGGCCATGAGCTTTATTCCCTCTTGGATGGATTCAACGGATACAATCAAGTCCAAATCGCAGAAGAGGACCAATCCAAAACAACCTTCACAACAGAATGGGGAACCTATACTTATAGAGTGATGTTGTTTGGGCTCTGTAATGCTCCTTCTACCTTCCAACGAGTGTTGATGGCTTCCTTCTAGAACCATCTATATGATTTCATTGAGGTGTATCTGGATGACTTCTGTGCCTATAGCCTAATCCGTGAGCATTAAGGACACTTAGAGTAGTGTTTTGATAGATGTCGAGAGTATGGGTTTTCTCTTAACCTCGACAAATGTGCCTTTTATGTCTCATATCAGGGGTTCTTCTAGGTCACATCGTCTCTGCATAAGGTATAGCAACAAATCCTGCTAAGATTGAGAAGATTGCTGCCTTGACTGCCCCAACCAACCTTAAGCAATTAAGGGGATTTCTTGACCATGTGGGCTATTACAGAAGATTCATTGCACACTTTGTGACAAAGGCAACCCATCTGCATAAACTCCTAAGAAAATATGCTGAGTTTACATGGACCAATGATTGTGACGAATCGTTCAACACACTCAAGTAGTGTTTGATTGAAGCATCCATCCTACAACCTCCTGATTGGACAAAGGAGTTCCATGTGCACACTGATGTATTAGTTGAAGGTCTAGGTGCAGTCTTATGCCAAAACTACCTCTCTAAGTTAGATCAACCAATCTATTATGCAAGTCAGAAAGTAACCGACAAAGAGCAAAACTACACAGTGACGAAGCTTGAGTGTCTAGCAATGGTGTTTGCTTTGGAGAAGTTCCGACATTATACTATCGATGCATTTCAAGTTCTATGTGGACCATGAAGTCTTGTCCTTCCTAATGAACAAGGCTGACATGAAGGGAAGAATGATGAGATGGCTCCTTTTGTTTCAAGAGTTCAACTTTAAAGTGGTTACCAAACCCAATTGCTCTCATGTCCTGGCTGATCATCTGTCGTGAATCCCTCAAAGTGATGAAGAAGACGAGAAAGATGATCTAGACCTTCCTAATGCTTCCTTGTTTCTAATTGAAACAGTTACCCCATGGTACGCAGACATAGCCAACCTCCTGGCAACCCAATAGTATCCCCTAGGTATTTCGATCCGTGAGAAGAATAAGCTTCCAGTACTTCTAGTTCCTACAACAGACTCAGTTTCCACCATGCAATCCAAGCTCCGAATTTGTTGGCTATCTCCCTAGGTAGGCCTCTTCATCAACCAATCCAAGTTGACACCTTCAACAGACGAAGTTGATTCTTCATCAACAAACTTAGAGCATTGTGAGCTTTCATCCTAATCGGATGGGGATGTCAGTATGGGTTGCCCTCGGTATTCATCAACAGAGTGTGAGACAGAGGGCAGGGTGAGTGACCAATCCTTACCCTTGATATTCAACAAAGAGGTAAGATGTGTGAATGGAGTGTTGCACACATACGAAATGGGCCTCTCAATGCACAAAGCACAAACTTGTTTTTGTGCACGGCACTATAAGGCTCCCTGGCCTTTCTTCTTGCACTATATGTCAGTGTATGAAGGGATGCACAATGCACCATCAATTGCACACAAGGCATACTCCCTCTGCACAAGTGACAGTGAGGATTACATCAATGGGTTTTAAGAACAGGTTGCCCTCATGTATCTATCAACAAAGTGTGCGACAGAGGGGGGACTGTGCATGACTGGTGTTTCCTCAATCAATTATTGAGAGGTGTGGATTGAGGGATGTTACGACCCTTTGAGTCAAGTACGTTCATGTTTTCCTATGCACACACGGGATGGGTTTCTACCATCACCACAGGACATGTCACCCTGTTCTGTACACTGCACAACAAGGTTCCCTGGTCTTCCTACTTGCACCTATGCCAAATGGGGTGGGACGCACTAATGCACCATTAATTGTGCACCCTAGCATACTCTCCTTCTATACCCTCTCTTGTGTCGATTTCTAAACCGGGTGTGAGACTAGGTTTCCATAATTATTCAAATCATGTGATGTTTATAATGGGGTGAGTGACTGTTTTTTCATTTCATTTGAGTGACCGTGAGCTGAGCGCAATATCCTTTGCCATCGGCGATTTTCCATGATTCCCTCAACAAAGTTGCCTCCCTGGGAGCTTTTGCATGGTTCCTGCCCCGTTGGACGTGTGCTATGAAGATACCTTAGTATCTCTTGCAACCAACAATGACACAGGACGCGACATTGACAATCGACTTCACTTTTTAATAACAGTTGCGAGTTTTTCTAACCCTATACTTCATGTTTATTAGTGGCAATCATGTTTTAAGTGTGGGGATGTCTGCAGGCTGGTCTCATGTGGGGTCCTTGGTCCTTGTTGCTTGCTTCACCCTTCCCATTAAGGTCTTAAGTGTGAGGATGCGTCCTTGCGTGTCTACGATGCATACCCTCATGTATATCCCGATTCTGATCATGCATCTATGCCACAGCTAGATTTTACCTTAATGGGATTCCTTCCCCACCTCTCACCCTACTCCTGATGATGTTTCTTCCCCGTTTCACGTTATCCCTTGATTTGACGAGTTTCCACGTGAATGTATCCTACGTTCAGGAGAACCCATATTCAACCTTATAGCCCTGTTTGTTGCTTTGGTCATTTTGAGGTACAGTTTGTTCGTTATTAATTTTTGCCAGTTTTCGTGTCTTTTTCATGTGATTTTTCATTCTTTTTCCCATGCAAACCTACCCTATTTTTCTCAAAATTTTCTTTTGATTTGATAGTCTTGTCCAACCCCCCTTCCTACCCATTCTTGTTTTTTACTCTGCCTTGTTTCAACCTCCAGATTTTGTGTTA
The DNA here is from genome assembly GCF_053477565.2 of Lygodium microphyllum. Lineage (NCBI taxonomy): Eukaryota > Viridiplantae > Streptophyta > Polypodiopsida > Schizaeales > Lygodiaceae > Lygodium > Lygodium microphyllum. Next base: position 105,761,360 of record NC_141149.1, on the reverse strand, counting down.
TTAATTTTTATATGTGGTTTTGGGCTTCGCTTTCTTGCTTTTTCCATGTGAATGCCTCCTCAAGTCCCCGAAAATGCATTCTCACCTCATTATCCTATCCACCACACTTGTCTTGACATTTTTCCTTTTTATTGCCTTCTATTCCGATGTATGGCTCTTCCCCAATTAATTACCGCGTCCAATTTTGCAGGTGTGTTTTTCTTGTTTTTCCCATGTGAACATGCCTTTCCATCCCCAGAACCGCATTCAATCTTTTCCATCCTATTTGCCATATTCCTTCGGACATTTTCCATTTTTATTTCGTCGCGATTCAATCACCGAATCATTTCCTATTAATTTTTATGTCTCGTTTCGGATATGTTTTCTTGGTGTTTTTTCCACGTGCACGGGTCTTATCCTAGTTGACGAAACCATGCTTTGAAGTGTTAGGCCGGTCTGACACATTGTCATGCCCACTTTTCCTTTTTTTCACACTTTGTTCTGGTGGAAAATTTTTTCGCAATTAACTTTTGTCTATTTTTGCATTCCGAAGTTGCGCAAGTTTGCACGCAAACGCCCTCGTTTCCGTCTTTCGACACGCCTATCGTGTTCGTCCTGTTATCCGCCCTCCTTGCATATGCCCGCATCTGCTCCATGTTCATAGCACGGCAAATTTTATATGCGCGAGTTTGGGGGGACATTTCTTTTCTGTTCCTATTCTTCTTTTTCTTTTTTTGACAAAATTATTATTATTAAAAATAAATTTTTACTTAATATTTCCCCCTAACTATCTCTCTCTCCCCCCTCTCCCCCTTTCCTCTCCTCTCCTTTTCTTTCTTCTTCTCTCTCCTCGACCCCTCTCTCTCTCTCCCCTCTCCTCCTCCTTCTCTTGCTTCTGCTACTTCATCATCATCATCATCATCATCATCATCATCATCATCATCATCATCATCATCATTTTCTTCTTCCCTGCCCTCGAGCTCCCTTGCCGCCGTCGTCTCGCCTTTGGCCGCCTGCAACCTTGTGGGCTTACACTAGGCCTCCCACCGCCACCTCGCCCTCTTCGTGTCCTGCATGCATGATCACCTCCTACCTACCCTCCACGCCACCCAGCTCCCCATACCAGACCCTGCCCGCATCTGCCACTTCCTCCACATCATCTTTGATGAGTTCGCTGCCATCTCGCCACCCGCACCTGTTGCATTCGACGCCTACAGCCGCCGCCGGTTCGTCGCCAAGAATGGTGCCCGTCGCCCGTGCCTGCCACCAACACCCGCTGCCTATGTCCGCCCCTCCTCTCCACCACCACCCCTCCTCACCACCCCGACCCTCCCCCCCATCCCCCCCTTAACCCCACTTCCCACCCCTTAAATCCCACACCCCATCCCTCCCTTAGTCCCCCCTTCCCACCCACCACTCAAGCCCCCTTTCCCACCCTTCCCCCATATCCCTGCCGAAACCCCCCTCTTTGCTGGCCCCCTTTTCTACTATTCCCCAACCCGCAGCCGATCCCCCCTTTACACCCACCACTTATGCTTCGACAAAATGAGCTTGCGGGTGATTGCGGGCGTTTGTACGCATCCATGGGGGTCTTCGTACCACGTTCGAGAGCTGTTCGCGAGTGTTCATGCGCAAGGACACACGTCCGACCTTGTCCATGCGGTGGTGTATGCTTAGCCGTTTCCATGGAGCTATTCACATGCAGCCAAGTACCAACATTTTTTATTTAAAAAAATGTCAAAAACCCTCAAAAACACATAAAAACCATTTAAAAATCCCTAAAAATTCATAAAAATTTCCAAAAAAATTACATAAAAATAGAAAAACAAATTTCTATCAAATTGGGGATTTACTAGAATCTTGTTCCAAAATAAAATGCTGGAAACTAATTTCTAAAAATTCAAAAACTCAAAATTTCATTTCAAATATATTTAAAAATGAATAAAATTCATAAATTTTTTATAAGAATCAAAAAATTAATTCCAAAAAATATTGAAAAACAAGTATGACCCTTTTCCCATACTGGTAAATGATAAATTGATATTCAATTTCTAAATTCATCACTTAATATTTTTTGTTCATTGACAATCATTTTCAAATACCAAAGTGCTTGAAAATTTGTGAATTTTTTTAAAAAATGGTTGGTAAATTCCAGAAAAATTCTAGCAAGCTTATTTTTAATATCTTTCATCTTTAAAGTAGTTTCAATCACAATTTGACCCAAAAAAAAAAACAAATAAATAACCAAAAAACCAAACAAACCAAAAACAAAATCAAAACAACATAAAAATTCAAACATACATATTTAAATACATCCACAAAATAATTTCTCACCAACATATTTTTTTTAAAAAGTAAACACAACAAAAGCAAACCAATGAACAACTCCCACATGAAAAAAAAAACAAACAAACCACACATGATTTATCCCCAAGGCCAAATTTTCTATTTCTATTTTCCTTTTTTTTCTATTTTTCTATTCTCCCCCGTGGTGTTAGTATTAGTTTCTTTTGTATTTGACAAGAGGTTGACTATTTCATAGTCACCTTGTTGTTGTCACCTGTGGATCTTTCTATTTCTTGGCATTGATTGGACCCCCGACGTTGCATGCACACTTTGGCACCATAACCCACCTAATTTCTAAAATTCATCCATAGTGCACGTGCACACGAGCTATTCAAACACAATTAGTATTTGTAATTAAAAATGAACCCCCCAAAGTCACGCATGCATGCGCTTTGTGCCAAAGATCATGTAATTTCTAAAAATGAATTGCATTAGTAGAGACCCTTATACCGTCCAATCAAAATGAGAGGGAAGGGCTACATAAATGGCTCACCTTGCATTAACGGATTAATTTAATAATCAACCGATCTTAATTGATCATCTAACAAATGAATTCGATAGCGATCACCCACTCACTTCATTGTACCTTAGGTATATGCCAATGTTTACGGGGATTGGGATATCTTAATCAAAGGTGTCAGTCGTATTGGTTTGAGTTATTTTAATGGTCCGAATCTGTGATTCTATTTTGAGTCTAGTCAGTGTTTGGGATACAGTGTGCTTAACTTTTTGTTCTTTTGGAATGCTTGATTACATGGTTTTTGGGTGCCTAACTATTTGCATAGCATGAAGCTTTCGGTCGCATGAGTGCATAGGTCATGTTGAATTTTTTATGTAGGATGTGGATTGCTTGGGGAGGTCTGGTGAGGAGGTCTCGTACGGTCTTGTTTGTTCTTCTATTTCTTTATCTTGATATTTTTCTACTGGTTTGTTTGGGTTTTGCACGAATTTTCCTATTTTTCTTGGTTGCATGTGTGGATATCCTATGTAGTTTGAATGGCATCTTCCTCTACTCCCCCGATTGTGATCCAGCATGTGCCATTGCCAGTGCATGACTATTCCCTTCTCTTGGAAGCGGATTGTATTCACCGCGCTGGTCTTCATTCATTTGTAGCGCTTAAGTTTCTGCCAGTGGATAACAAGCTCTACTACTCTTTCTTAGCATCATACAAAAAACAGTCTTGTTTGATCTATGACCAATGCTTCTGCCTCTCCACTGCCAATATTAGTGAAGTGTTATGTCTGCCCCTTTCTGCTTCTTTTGTAGCTAGTGGTAATCAATTATTGACCGTCGAGGAGATCCTTTCACTTCTTCAGAAGGAGACATCTACCCCTTTGGTGTCCAACAAAATTATTACTAGTTCTGGGGTTTCTTTTGCTCATATCTCCTCTTCGATGTGGAAGCAACTATGCCAAATCCTACAAGATAGATTCATGTTTGAAAAGCCTGCTTCCAAATGTGTTTCCAAGGAGCTTTTTACCATGTCTGTTCGGATCCTTGAGGGAGCTGAGTTTAAATGGGTTGCATTCATGTTGTCCAAGATGGATCAACATTTTCAGAGAGTCAAAAAAGATCAAGGTATTAATGTTTCTTATGGTGTCTTCCTTCAAAAGATTATTATCTTTGCCCCTCCTCCTGGTGGTGTGCCACTGGGGCTGATCTTGCTCCTCTTCCAAAGCAACCTCCACCTTCTGTTCCATCTCCTCCTCCATTACAACCGAATCGAGACATGAAGGATGAGCCCCCTCCTAGGTTCTTTCAAACTAAACATAAACATACCACAAGGCTGTCTAGTCCCTCTTCAGCTTCAATTGTAGATCCTCTTGTGCAAGACACGACCCCTCCTATTTCTAGTAGTTCCCTCCCTTCATTCATGTCTTGTCCTAACTTATTTGCTGCCCAAAGGGATGGACAGCTAGATCAGTAGATTCCATATGCTTTACAGATGATGCTGGCTGGATCTTTGTTTTCCCAGTTGATTTCTAGTGTCCAGTCTACATTGGAGACATCCATTACTTCATGTCTTCAGTCTATCTACATAGGGATTTGTAATTCATTGCAAGACAAAGTTGATTCCCTCACTAATCAGTAAAGCTTTGGAGGACTTGGAATCTGAAAAAGCTACCCTCAATGATATTCATAAACAGATGACTGATGCTACTACTTTGATGGATTCCCAGCAAGCTCAAATCAAAGAGTTAGAAACTAAAGTAGTTACTTTGGAAGCTACAAATATGGATTTAGCTCAAGAAAAGAATGCAGCTATTGAGGACATGATAGAGTCACTCGTAAGTTGGGAACTTGTGAGGGTGAATTGTAACATTCCCAAGATATTATTGAATCACAGAAGAAGCTTATTTAAGAGCTTAACCAACAAATTGTTGTTCTCTCTATTCCTCTTGTGGCTCCTGTAGTTTCTACAAGATAGATTCATGTTCGAAAAGCCTGCTTCCAAATGTCTTTCCAAGGAGCTTTTTACCATGTCTGTTTGAATCCTTGAGGGAGCTGAGTTTAATTGGGCTGCATTCATGTTGTCCAAGATGGATCAACATTTTCAGAGAGTCAAAAAAGATCAAGGTAGTAATGTTTCTTATGGTGTCTTCCTTCAAAAGATTATTACCTTTGCCCCTCCTCTTGGTGGTGTGCCAGTGGGGCTGATCTTGCTCCTCTTCCAAAGCAACCTCCACCTTCTGTTCCATCTCCTCCTCCATTACAACCGAATCCAGACATGAAGGAGGAGCCCCCTCCTAGGTTCTTTCAAACTAAACGTAAACATACCACAGGGTTGTCTAGTCCCTCTTCAGCTTCAATTGTAGATCCTCTTGTGCAAGACATGACCCCTCCTATTTCTAGTAGTTCCCTCCCTTCATTCATGTCTTGTCCTAACTTATTTGCTGCCCAAAGGGATGGACATCTAGATCGGTAGATTCCATCTACTTTATAGATGATGCTGGCTGGATCTTTGTTTTCCCAGTTGATTTCTAGTGTCCAGTCTACATTGGAGACATCCATTACGTCATGTCTTCAGTCTATCTACATAGGGATTTGTAATTCATTGCAAGACAAAGTTGATTCCCTCACTAATCAGTTGAGCAAAGCTTTGGAGGACTTGGAATCTAAAAAAGCTACCCTCAATGATATTCATAAATAGATGACTGATGCTACTACTTTGATGGATTTCTAGCAAGCTCAAATCAAAGAGTTAGAAACTAAAGTAGCTACTTTGGAAGCTACAAATATGGCTTTAGCTCAAGAAAAGAATGCAGCTATTGAGGACATGATAGAGTCACTCGTAAGTTGGGAACTTGTGAGGGTGAATTGTAACATTCCCAAGACATTGTTGAATCACAAAAGAAGCTTATTTAAGAGCTTAACCAACGAATTGTTGTTCTCTCTATTCCTCTTGTGGCTCCTATAGTTTCTTCTATCTTATTTTCTACAGAGGAGCTTGATCAGTTGCAGCAAAAGGCTAAGCTATGTGATAAGTTTTCTACTAAGATAGAACGCCTTCAACAATGAATGAACCGTGTGCAGGATGACTTTTCTCGCTATGCTGAATTGGTGTCACCTCTCCCCTCTTTCTAGATTAAGTATAATCAACAGAGGTTTGCCTTATATATTTCTCTGAACAATGTGGATTTGGAACCTCCAAAGGATGGGTGGTCAACCCTATGGATTGCAGATTTGTTGAGAGTTGCCTTTGATAGATTTGTGGATGAGTTATTTCACATGACACCCATTTATTATCTTTTATGTACCTCACAAGACATCTACAAATTCTTGATATGGAGGATCTGAATGTTTATATGGGGGATGCCATTTTGCAAGCAGTCATGTATATTCATTTAGTGGAGCGCTTGTTAACGAAAAGCTTAAAGACTTATCATCAACAAATGTCTTGGTGTAGAGGGCATGCTTGAGATCCGTCTTTGGAGGATGATGCTTCGGAACCTCATCATTTACAAAGTGTCTTTTATAAGTCTGATATCTAGCCATTGCAAACTCAATCGTTGAGCTATATTGCCAATCATCCATTGTTTACTAATTCCTTTTTCCAAGCCCTTAATTTTCATTCTTCCATTTATCTGTTGGATCCTATTGATCTTCTTTCCTATTCTCTCATGTCCTATCACTTTCCTTTATATGTTTCCTTGCTTTCTTCTAGCCCTAAAACTATTCCTCTTTTATCCTTTACTCTTGTTGGATTCCGTCATATTCTTATTTTTACTCTCTATCCTTTTATTGTTGATCCTACATCATCTCCTATTCCTTTTGAACTTCCTCCTATAGTTCCTCCTATTTCTTCTATTTTCTTAGCCGAATCTCTTCAAACGTTTTTGTTGAATTCTCCATCTTTTTCATCTTCCTTATCCCTTCACTTACCTTCAATTTATGATTTGTCTTATCCACCTTTGCAATGTTCCCCTCTCATTCCATTACCATCTCCATCTAATTCAGTTAACCTTCCTCCCCAATTAGTGCTAGATACACCTAGATATGATAGTGATGTTCTTCACAGAAGGCAATGAAAATTGCATGATTCTTTAACAAGACCCAGTGTTTAACTAGCCTCTTATTCCAGGGACTTGGGAGACATCTGCTACATGTTCAACTTCTTATCTTCATTTTGCTTAGGTGCGTGTTCAATTCGAGAATACTTCTGTATGCCTTGCTACTCACTTTTGTTGGTATCTTGCTTTCATGCATTAGTTGTCTCATCTGAATACTCGAAAGAGTGTCCCGTGGTTGGTCATAAATCCAAATGTGGACGTGACTGTTGCTCAAATGGATGTCTTATATTACTTTGCACATGCAATTTAAAAAGAAATATCTTTATCCTACTTCGAAGTGAAGCCTTTTCCTTGTTGTGTCCTCTTTTCTTAATGAAAAACTTTTTTTGTGCTCTCCATTTTTGGGGGGCATGTGCCATTCAGACTACCCGATATTGTGTCTGTGTGAGTTTTGTGTATGTTCTGTGATCTATGTGGTGTGGTATATTATCCTCTTATGTGGAGTTGAAGACGAAGATGGACTTGATTAAGACGCTGATGGATGGTGGTTTGTGATTCTATCTATTTGAAGGAGGATGGAAGCAACCTTTTATATCCTTTACGAATTTGTTATAATTTGTTGTTGTTTATAAGATCTATTAATGGAAAAAGGTGTTTTCCTTTCATTGTATTCTTTCTTAGATACAAGTGATAAGTTGGGGTCATGGATGGGTGGTTTATTGATGATACTAAAGAAGATCGAGTTGAGATCTTTAATAAACTTGTATTCCCTTTTTCTTAGATCGTGAGGATGCTCCCTTATTAAGTGTGGGGATATGTCGAATGCTGAAATGACTAGATTTTTTGGTTGACTTTTGTTGTTTTTATGGACTGAATGGTTGATTTTTGGTGGATTTTGAGTGATGATTGATTGGTTTGGAAGTGTTTGAGAATGTTTTGAATGATATTGATTATGTTTTGGAAGCTCATGATGATTTTCAATAGAAACATGAGGCTCTATGATATTTTGATAGGTTTTGTTCAAAATCTGATTGGTTCTATTTAGCTTCTCTTTTGTTCTGATTTTCTTCTGTATGAAGCATGGATTAATGATTGATGGAAATTGAGAATGTTTGAAAGCTCATTGAATGCTTTTTGATATTTTGAAATGGTTTTAGTATGAGTTATGAGGTTCTGATGCTTTCTGTTGACCTTCTGTAAACCTTTTGTTGAGCTTCTATAAAGCCTCTCTTTATATTCTATTCTGTTCTATATGCCTCTGTAAGTGTTTTGTGGAATGTATATGTGACTTTGGGATAGTTTTCTAGCCTTGGAAAGAGGTGAACGTAAGTTCAAAAGAGTTCAAAAAAGTAGAAGAAGCAGCTACTAATGAAGACTCAAGAGAAGATTGGAGTGAAGTGACAGTGATGAGTTGTGAGAAGTCACTATAGTGGTTCTGGTGACCTTTCATATCAGACGCACCTTTTGGAAGGGGCATCCACGACCAAAGAAGGATTATTATGAGTGATTATTGAGTATTTTAGTGAGGAGATGATGTACTATTGATTGAGAGAGAAAGAGAGAGTCAGAGATAGCCAAATCTATGCAAAACAATGTATCTATCTATAAGAGACTGTGAGAGAAGACTATGAAGACAATGAAGATGAATCATATATGATCTTGCTCTTCCATTCAAAATGGTGTTTCTCTTGTTTTCTCTTTGTTGGTTGATGAATTCTATGAAGAATATGAACATGATGATGAATTTTTTTAAAGTTAAAGCCGTGGGAGAATTATTTCTATGATGCTACATGAAGATTTCTTGCTCATGGTGTTCTTTTCCTTGTTGTGGTTCTCTAAAGAATGAAACAATAGCTTTTTGATATTACAAGATAGATTTTCTTGCAATAGAAACCCCTTTTCCTTAGTATTCCTCTTGGGGCTCCAATTCTAGCTCGAGATATTAGAAAACCTAAAGCATTATCACTGATTGCTTTGCCAATTCAACAGTCCATCATCCCCCACATTCAGTTTGCAACTGCTTCACAAGAAGCATGACTAACCTTAGAGAAGATGTTTGCTGGAAAAAATGAGACAGGTATCTCTATCTTGAAGAAAGAGCTTGAGACTGTGAAGATGGATGAAGTTGATTCTATGCAAGATCATCTAAATAAAATTTAGGACTTGCATGAGCAGCTTATGAATGTAGATGAGTATTACTCATATGTATAATTGATCTCTATTACTTTGAATGAAGGGAGAAGCCCAAGTGAAAGCATGAGCAAGCGGATGCAAGAGAGGTGTGAGCTATGGCTGATGGAGCAAGAGAGCAACAGAGAGAGACTCAAGATGTGGAAACTCCAACAGTCACAATGTGCGACCTACCTTCCTTTTATTCAATGTCACTAAATGAATAAAGAACAAAGTGATAGTGATGGACACCCGTCATATACCTATAGTGTGTCGGGTATTGTCAGTGTAGTAATATGCAGGGGGCTAGGCATAGGTGCCTTTACCCCCAACAACCTCCCCCTTAAAGGTGAATGTGCCTTGAGTGAAGAGGAAATACGAAAAAAAAAGTGACAAATTATGTGTACATAGAGTACAACAATATGAGGAATAGAGGTCATCTCATCTAATGCCCATCAACTTCCTAAGGAAGGAAAAATGCTCTATTGAGAGACTTTTCATGAGCAGATATGCATGTTTTTGGTCAGTTGAGATCTTGACAAGATTAACAAACTCGTCCTGAAAAACCTCTCTAATAAAGTGGTACCACACCTCAATGTGCTTCATCTTCGCAATGGAAGACCAGATTCTTGGCTAATTGGATAGCACTCATAAAATTCAAATGCAATGCAGGAACCATGTCAATCATACCAAGGTTTCCACCATACGGCCTAACCAAAGAGCCTCCTTGCATGCCTCAATGGCTTCAACATACTCAACCTCTGTAGTAGAGAGTGCCATGCATTTTTGCACCCTAGACATCTAAGAAACAGCACCCCTAGCAAAGGTAAACACGTAGCCAGAGATGGATTTTCTACTATCTACATATCCTACATAATCAGAGTCATTGTACCCCATGACTCCTGTATCCTAGCCACCATAACATATCCACATATATGTTTTTCCCCGATTTAAGTACCTCAAGATATCCTTGACAGCATCCCAGATGCCGCTTTGCTAGGTATAGCCATATAGCATGCCACAATTGCCATTGCAAAAGCTATCTCATGACAAGTGGCTATCATGGCATACATCAAACTGCCTACTACATTTGCATAAGGGATCTTGGCCATCTCACTCTTCTATACATCAAATTACGGACAATCTCTAGCAGAGCATCTCAAGGCAAGCTGAGGAGCATGCACATTATGTCTAACATCATGGTCATGGGGTATTGGAGCATCATATCTACTACTACTACAAGCTATCTAGCTGGCTATAAGGGAGTAGGAGGCTCCTCCTGAAATATAATCCTATGTATCTCGACTATTCGCTCAGGTTGCTTATGCATATTTTCCTCATGGAAAACTACATCATGGCTGCGGGTGACTTTTCGAGCTTGTGGATCCCATAGGTAATAGCCCATCTCACCTGCATTCCCATAACCAAGAAAGATGCATTTCACAGACTTAGGATCTAGCTTTGTACACTTATCCTTGGGTAGATGGCAGAAAGCCTCACAACTAAAGACACACAAATGATCATACAAGGGAGTTTTCCAAACCACATCTCCTCTACAACTTGAAAGTTAATAGAACTGCAAGGAGATCAATTGATCAAGTATACAACAATAGTCACTGCCTCAGCCCAAAACAGTTGTGGTAAGCTTGCCTGGTGTTAACCCTCAAACGAATAAGGTGAAAAAGTCGAAAAATCTAAAGTAGAAGACAAGGCCAAGGCAAAAGTGAAACAGAAGACGAAGGCGCGCCAAGAAGAATTTGGAAACACAAGAAGTGTAGAAAGGTCCTAAATCAATGAAAAAGGTGCATGAGAAAAAGCACGAGTCTATACTTTTGTAAAAAAGCGCAAGGTGCACCATGATTTATTTTAAGAGTGCCAGGCTCTCACCCATGCAATTTGTAAACGTGGATGGGCGGTAGGAAGGAAGCTAGGAAGATAGAAGGACAATGGGAAAAAGGGCCTAGGCCACGATCGGCCATGTAAAAAAAGGGGATAAGGGGCTAACCGCCCAAAAGGGATTTAGAGTTTTGTATATAAAGTTGAAAAGTGAATGAGAAGCTCTTTCTTGTGTGTGATCAAAAGTGGCTCTCTTCTTCTTCTTCTTCTTCTTCTTCTTCTTCTTCTTCTTCTTGCTTGCTTGAGCTTGTGCTTGAGAGGGGGAGTGTGAGAGTGTGAGGAAGTGAGTGTGTGAGCATGAGGGACCGGGGAGGAGAAGCTCTGCATCTTCTTCTCTCTTCTTCTCTTCTCTTCTCTTCTCTTCTCTTGCTCGCGGCAATAGAGCTTGGAGTGTGAAGCTTGAGGACGGAGCTTGCTTGAAGCTTGCACTTGGATGGTGGAGCTACCGGAGTGCACGGGAGAGGAGGTAACTCGATCGGGTATGGAGGTAAGCTCACTACACCTCTAGATAGATAGTGCGTTGGCCGTGTGAGAGGTAGCCATTAGTGCTCGGCTTGGAACACTTGAAACAATAAGTGGTCCGTGGGTCTTGGCGGTTGAGTGAGAGCTTCCACATTTTGGTTCTGTTGCGGGGACCAACGGATTCAAGCCCTAAGCACTTGCGCACTTTGAATCGAGCATTGAAGTAGGGTTTTCCCCGAACCGGTGCTTGAGGTAGATAGGTAGGAAATGAGGGAGTTTGAAGAGGTATTTGATCTCCTTAGCAAGTAGGTTTTTGGTTTTTTGGATTTGGAAAAGCATGTTGGAGTAGTGTAGGTATTTGCTTTGTGATTTAGATGCATTAGGGTAGGAAAAAACAAAGAAAAAGAAGAAAAAGAAGCATCAAGGTTTCTACTGTCATAACAGGGCATGAGGGTTTGATTTGTTTGCCAATTTGCATTTTGGAGTTTATTGGCTATTCCATGTATATACAACTCTTCCCATCCATAGCTTTGATTGGGAGATGTGTGGCGATAGGCTGTGACCCGAATCATGTGATTTGAGCGATTTACCATTGCGTTGGCCAAAATCATGCCCTCGGCCCGGTGTCTTGTATTCGGCCCTCAGACCACTCAATCCACTCGGCCCTTGGCCCACTCGGATATTAAGCTCTCAGCCAACCCTACTCAGACAAGTTACCAATCGGTCCTCGGCTGAATCAACCATTTGGCCCACTCAGCCAACTACACTCGGACGCCTTTCACTCGGCCCGTTCGAGTGAAGCACTCGGACCACTTGATACTCAGCCCACCTGACTCGGCCACTCAGCCCTTGGCCCACTCAGCATAACCCCACTCGGACTAGTTACGGCCCTCGGCCCACCTGACTCGGCCACTCGGCCCTCAGACAACCGCACTCGGATCGACCGAAGTTAACATTCAGACCAGTTACATTTGGCCCTTTCTCATTCGGCCCTCGATCATTCAGACAGGCCGAACTAGACATTCGGCCCCTACAATTTGGACATGTTGGGCCGAATTTGGATTTTAACCTATAGATCCTAAAACTGACCGAGAGACCATATAGAGCCGAAACCACATCATAGGTCTATCAGTGGGCTGAAATCCAAAGCAAGTAGTTCAAAACTTGGCTATAAATGGTCCTTCAAATCGCACATGGCGTTTACCATAACGGCCTTGTGGGCCGGGGAGACTGTCCCCCTAAGACCCTTGTAGAGGGGGCTCTGCCCCCTCCGCACCTCCCCCAAGTAGATTGGAGAGAAAACGCGCGCCGTGACAGGTCCTGCAAATTAGATCCTATTGTAGTAATGGCTCTACACAAGCATGGATTCTCACTTGCAAAAGAGCAACCAAAAGCCCATACCCAAACAAAGACAAACAGAGACCCTAGAACCTCAATGGGCCAATCTAGTCTACAAGGGCAAAAAGGCCATACCACAAAAACATGTCTAGATTGTGTCCAGACTGCATCTAGTTAAAGCGGAATGCAACAACCTCAAGCTACAACTGCGAGGATGACTAGACATGACAATCTTGAAGATGGATGCACCTTGAATGGCATTGCACAGACGACCCAAGATATGAGTAGAGAAACCAAATCTAGCAATGTAATGGGGGACTCAAGGGCATGCATCAGGACTCTGCTAGGCCAACCACAGCTCACACCGACTAATGCAACTATTAGTCCATACGGGGGACACCCACAAGCACTCACAGGAAAGTACAAAATACTTGTAACTATTGAAATTGAAAGCTTGCCTATCCTATTCCATGTTCCTCCAAATAGTGCTAGTTGTGGAAAGGAAACCCTCCTCGGACGACCTTTCAAAAGGGCGACGAAGTGTGAGACTGATTACGTAGCACAGAGGATACACTTGACACTACCAAGTGTGAGGATAGTCACAACCTTTAGCAAGGGTGACCTCATCGAACCTCAAGGGAAAGGCAAGGAAGGTGTTGATATAACAGGCAAGCCTAGTAAGGAGAGCAAGGACCTGTTGAAAGAGTTGATACAAGCACAGGTTGAACAATGAGAACCACTGAGTGAGGCCATGCTTGAAACAAGAAGGTTAAGAGACAATGCCAAGGATAGGCTTGGGACTTACAAATATCGGAGAAGACCACAAAAGAAGCCCAAGCCTTATAGATGAAGGTATCAATGGAGAGCCATCACAACGCCGAGATGGATATCCAAAGCGTTGCTTCATGCTCAAGGGTATTACGCAGGTAACCAATGGATTTGGATACCAAAACCCCCTGCTAAACCTTCTCTATCAGCTTTGAAGGCCAGACCGTATCAAGAGCAAAGAAGCACAGGAGGAAATCTAAACAAAAAACCAAGTCTCGAGTCAAAAACATTGGAGTGACCGAGCCCCTCATGATCGAAAACAAGAAACCAAACGGGACTAATTGAAGGGTAGATCCTCAGTCTAGCATGCTTGACAAGTAGATATCAGATCTAATCGTTAAGGGTATGCAAAAGACACTAGTGCCCAAGGAGCCTTTGATTCCCCAAGTGGATAACAAGCATCATAGGCACAACATTGCTCATGGCAAGACTAAATGCTCAACAAAGAAAATGGTAGGATCATTGCTCATGGCAAGGCTAAATGCTCAACAAAGAAAATGGTAGGATCATCTAACAGTCACAAGCAAATCTCCCAGCCAGTGTCAAAGCCACTTAGGAGTCCCAAGTCTCCTACACCCTCTTTCCCTAAACGGACATAGGAAGCACAACAGTAGTTGTCAAGTGCAACTGCTCAATCCCAATCTCTATCTCCATCTAAGCTTCCAAATGTCCAAGAGGCGGGACATGACACCACCCTTAGCTCTCAGCCTAAGGATATGCTTGTGCAATCCATCATGGCTAGCTCAACTAATGCTCAATCTCCACAGGTGAATGCGCAAAGGGCAACAAAAGACACGCCACTTTTGATTTGCTTAAGGACTTGACACTATAGCTTACCAATAGTGGCCAGTCCGCTGAACCAGCCATTACTACTTCCAATCAGGAATCACAACAGTCATAGCCTTTGGCTGTGATGATGCCCCTTGCCAAATGTGTCCTTAGCCATTCATCGGTGGAAGATGTGTCGCAACCAACATCCTTGATATCTCTAGCATTGTCGAAGCACCTAAAGCCTAGACTTGAGGAGAAGCCTCTCAAAGACGTGGCCAAGGAGATGGCGCATCTGACCAATCAACCTAGCAAGGCTGTTCAGCAGGTCGCAACTAAGCCCCATGAGAGCACACCAAAGAAAGAGAGTGCTAAGGCCCAACCAAGCACATCAACAACTGACCTAGTTAAGGGTCCTAAGTCATTAAGAAAGAACCTTCATTGCCCACAAACAAGAGGAGAACACCACAAACACAATGGTAGTTACAAGTGGCTGCAGACACCAATAAGATTAAGTCCAAGAGCATGGAAGAACTTGGGAATAAAGCATCGAGTCCACCCACTAAGGAACCCATTGTGATCTCTCCTAGTAGCGGTAAAACCTCAGACGCATCCATGTGCTCTGAAAAATCAAAGCAACGATTATCATCAACGGTTGCTTGCAACACTCAATCCACTCACAACAGAACTCGCATTGACCAATCAAGAGTGGATACAACACTGTCACAACAAGGTGACAAGACTATACCAGTCACATCCAAGGAGAAACATGATACAATAGCAACAAGGGCTGAGGAGAAACGTGGAAACCCCAAGAGCATAAGCAATCCTAGCATTGACCAATCTTGCTCATCTAGGCGTGAGCCTCCATCTATGCTAAAGCCTAGGGAAACTCCTAGAACCTTGCATGAGATAGCAACCGAGCAAGCCCTCATTGAACATAGAAGTGTTGCAAAATGCTTAAATGAGTTGGATGATAAACTCAAAGTATTCGCACATGTCTACATCCTTGCGAACATGGGTGCATTCCCCAAGAAGTAGCTTGGAGAATACTTGCCATTTCCCCTATCCTGGGAAGAGCAAGAACATCTTCACAAGCATTATGACAGGCTCCTGCATGAATGCATGCAACTCACCTCTGACGAGGAAGCCGATGAACTATGCTTAACTGTAACATTCAATGATGTGCTCTGCCAACCAAATCTCTTAGAGATAGAGCAACTAAAGCGACAATCAGAGGGTCGAAGTCAATTTGAAAAATTTTGGTTTAAAAACCGTGTTGCAATGGCCGAACTAGGAGCTCAGATTATGACAGTCTCAGAGGAGCGATTGGCTAAATGGCATTCTCAAAGAGACCCAACCTATGTGGCGCCGACTTCCTTTCGAGTACTGACTGCCATTTGGGGTATGGACTTAGCCAGAACTAGTCAAGAGAACTCTCTGACTGATAAGGTTCTCACTGAGGAGGAGTTACATGTTGCCAGTAGACTCGAACAAGGTACCATGCTACTCGATGTTGCAAAATATCTATTGTTATTGAGTAAGCTACCACGAGTATTGGATGCGTGTGCCACGCTCTAGTACAATCCTGAGTTCTGCGATTGGTTTTTATCCTCACGAAGTGATATGGATTCGTAAATATGTACATAAATAAACAATGAGTTTTGTGATCTTGTATAGATAATATCAACACACACAAGCAATGATAGTCAAGCGCAGGGAGAAGAGTTGGGTTTGACAGGTTGAGCTCCTCAGGTCCTCCTCTCACCACACATCTAGAAGTCATGCGATCATTCCCACCTCCAGGTGGAGGGCCCGCAACCCTCATTGCCACCATAGGAAACCTTGACGAGCCCTGCTCCACTCCATCACAACCAGTCCACGCAACTTAGCATAATCCAAGATTTGTTAATGACTGGTACACGTCCCAAAATCGAAGCAAGATGAATATCATCACGTGGGCCATCTCTCTACAATAAACATTGTATGCCTCACCTCACCCCTCCTTGTCATATGTGCTTGATAATCCACTGTTTGATCCCTTTCATGTAAATAATTCTATCTTGCCTCAAAGCCTAACCTTGGTTCACATTTTGCATATTTCCCCACAGTAGCCATCAAGGAGCACACAATGCAACTGGCATGCAAGGAACCTCTCCTCCGTAGAAGGGAGTATAAGGCATAAGTGCCTCCACTAGAGCGATATGTGCTTACCCTTAAGAGGCACGCACCAAAAAGAGGCCCTAAGCGACATCGCCCTAGACGTAGGTTAGGAAAACAAAGGCTCAAGGGAATGCCCAGGGGGTGGCAACCTCGGCCGTGTAGGCCCTCACCAGACGCTTGGGCACCAGGTGCTCGAAAGAGGAGAAGGCAGCTAGAAACAAGATGGAATTTGATGAATTATTCATAAGCATTTGTTGAAACAGCTGCGGCCAAGGACTACACCATACGGGTCCTGGTTGATATCTTCCCCGCCCAGCCTGATGGGAGCTCCTCACCAATATAGCCCTAGTCGCCTAAGCACTCGAACTCACCCCGCCTCATACAAATAGAATAGGCCCTGTGTTGTATAAGCTGCCTGCCAAATGCCATTTTGTCATAACTTTTTGTCCTTAAGTGATTAAAGGGGTAGGCTCCCCAATTGTACAAACCTCCCTTACCGACTACTAATTACATGTCACTCCTTTAGCAAGCATCGATGATATGCATCGCAATCAACACCATAGGATTTAGACAAAGTAATATCTCCTTGTGTTGCATTTGTTCATTATAATTGACGCATGTGACTTGCATATACTCTTATGAACTGCCAAGTGGATGCAGGACGACACAGGTCTTTGTACGAAAGTGTTCAATGCCCAAGTCACTGCAAGACCACCAACCTCACAAAGAGCTATGACGGAAGCCTCATCGCCAAAAGAAAAAATCACCCTTGTCGATCACCCACATCACATGGCCCAAAGCATGATCAGTGGCCACTCTCTCTTTCTAAATACCTTGCATTCACGACAGTTGTTACCTCAATTATACAAACATCGCACAATACAAAGAGGTTTTGCAAAATCTCCAATGTATCTCTCCATCTCAACAACTATTTCTCTAGCAACGAGGCTAGGGCACAATCATCCCTGTAATATCCATTTCCAGAGCCTTCGAATCTCGACATTTTCCAACCCAGGGAAAGGCTGATAGCCTCAACGTATTGCAATGGTTGTACTCAGGTTATTCTCTTTAAAAATAAAAAAATAAAAAATAAAAGAAAATAAAATCAAAGAAAAGAAAAAGGCACTCACAATCACAACATGACACCTAGGGGTCCTCAAATTTGGTACCCCCAGTGACCTTGGTT
Source organism: Lygodium microphyllum (assembly GCF_053477565.2). Classification (NCBI taxonomy): domain Eukaryota; kingdom Viridiplantae; phylum Streptophyta; class Polypodiopsida; order Schizaeales; family Lygodiaceae; genus Lygodium; species Lygodium microphyllum. Next base: position 105,743,713 of record NC_141149.1, on the reverse strand, counting down.
GGTTGGCTCCATCCCTAGTCCCGTAGCCCTCTACACATCCCCCACAATTGTTCAGGGCACATCAAGGGCAAGACATACCTAGGGAGCTTGTCTCGCCTATGGTTAGACATGTCACCGTGACCCAATTGCACGATTCCTTTTTGCACTCTACCTTAGTATCATTGCAATCGATCGTGGTAAGCACCGCACGACTGGCCATGAAAAGTACATTGTACTCATCGAGCAAGTCCAATAGCTACCAGCTACAAAAAGTGTGGTGTCCCTATGTTCAATTATGCTACATCATGTTGTCACAATGCAAAGGATGTCTTATACACCTTCATGTGTACTTCTCCTCAACATGGAAAACTTTGCTCCATCCACACGTTGTTACAAGGAACCCACATGCGGTCTTCTAACTATGTAATATTTAAGTATGCACGAGCACTGACATAATATCTGCATCGAAAAATATACACAATTTGAGTTCTCAAGTGCAAGACAATACTCTCAACTTGCTTAGAGGTCGACCTGTCTCCCAAACTAATTGAACTATGTCTTGTGCACGATAAAGAAGACTAGCACTACCCCGAGGGAGAGACCACATATGCGAGGTTTTCAATCGCAGGTACTGAAGACTTCATCAAATGCATCGTCAAATCTTCATCATTAGTCAATTTTGGCCTCTTGACCATTCCCATCATGCAAGCCCACCAAAAAATCGGCGTGTGTAGAATCCCCATGAACCACCACATGTATTAGCCCCCAGTGCAATTCCCAACAATGAATAGCCCTACCCCCAAATCCAACCACCCTACCACTAGCCACCCACACCAACAACGTGGCCCCAATGACCTTCATCTGCCCCACCACCAGAATTCCTCCAAGGTAACCATAGATATCCCTGCCACCTATGTCTTCGATGCATTCTAAAAGCTTGCTACCTACGACAGTGAGTGCCATGGGACTAGCACTCATCTAGGAGGGGAGTAATGATAACCCTCAAATGAACAAGGTGGAAAAGCCAAAAAATCTAAAGCAAAAGACAAGACTAAGGAAAAAGTGAAACAAAAGACGAAGGCGCGCCAAGAAGAATATGGAAACACAAGATGTGCAGAAAGGTCCTAAATCAAGGAAAAAGGTGCATGAGAAAAAGCGTGAGTCTATATTTTTGTAAAAAAGCGCAAGGCGCACCATGATTTATTTTAAGAGTGTCGGGCTCTCACCCGTGCAATTTGTAAAGGTGGATGGGCGGTAGGAAGGAAGCTAGGAAGATAGAAGGACAATGGGAAAAATGGCCTAGGCCACGGTCGGCCATGCAAAAAAAGGGGATAAGGGGATGACTGCCCAAAAGGGATTTAGGGTTTTGTATATAAAGTTGAAAAGTGAATGAGAAGCTCATTCTTGTGTGTGACCAAAAGTGGCTCTCTTCTTCTTCTTCTTCTTCTTGTTCTTGCTTGCTTGAGCTTGTGCTTGAGAGGGGGAGTGTGAGAGTGTGAGGGAGTGAGTGTGTGAGGGTGAGGGACCGAGGAGGAGAAGCTCTCCATCTTCTTCTCTTCTCTTCTCTTGCTCGCGGAAACGGAGCTTGGAGCGTGGAGCTTGAGGATGGAGCTTGCTTGAAGCTTGCACTTGGATCATGGAGCTACCCGAGTGCGTGGGAGAGGAGGTAACTTGATCGGGCATGGAGGTAAGCTGACTACACCCATAGATAGATAGCGCATCAGCTATGTGAGAGGTATCCATTAGTGCTCGGCTTGGAACGCTTGAAACAATAAGTGTTCCGTGGGTCTTGGCAGTTGAGCGAGAGCTCCCATACCTAGCTAAGCATATGGACCCTTTCCTATACTATCTTGTTCATAAGCTCAGCTATACCATTTTGGGGCAGGGTGTACGAGATGGTCAACTAATGCTTAATACCCCTTTCATCACGAAATTTCTCAAAGGCTTTAGAGACATACTCACCCCCATTATTTTACTGTAGGTATCTTAACTTATACCCAAACTAGTTCTCAACCAATGCAAGCCCATGTTGAAAGATAGCCAAAACATCATATTTTAGCTTTGTGGGTTATGACCAAACCTTATGTGAGTAATCATCAATGAATGTGACAAAGTACTTCGCACTTCCTAATGACTGACAGGGCATAGGTCTACAGGCATCATAATGAGCAAGAGCCAATGGCTCACCCATGTGCAGGGTGCCAAACTTCTTAATATGTACTACATGTCTACCTGCCATACAAACAATGATCACATGACTCAAAACACTTATAATCAAGGGGCAGAAGATGGGGTAGATGATACTGCAAATGAGTAAGAATTTTCATTTCCTTTAAGGACATGTGCCCAAGGCAACGATGCCAAAGAGATACATGTGGAACTATCGCCACACAAACAAAACATGATCTACGAATCTAGAGACAACCAAGGGATATAAAGTTCCAAACTTGGCACCATGTGCCAAAACAAGGTTCCCACAGGTGATCTTCCAAGAAGAATCCCCAAAGAAAACAAAGTAACCCTCATCATCCAGTGTGCCAATAGAGATAAGTCTCTTTGTGAGAGCCCATACATGTCGAAACATACTACCTGAACCAAATTGCAGCCAAATATCACCAATACCAACTATCTACAATGCCAAGTCATTCTTCAAATGGACAAATCCAGTCATACTGCAATAGGAGTGGAACCACTCTCTATGAGGGGACACATGAAAGGAAGCCCTTGAATCCATCAACCAACACTAAGTAAAACCAGGCAAGGCATCAGAAAGTTGTGACTCATCCAAAAAAGAAGCTGCAAGTATGTAATCATCATGAGAGTTAGATTGCTCCACTATATTGCTTTCTTTGATCTTAACACTCGACTTAGCAAAAACAATGATGCAATCATTAGACTTGTCCTGCTCTTTTCCTTGTGCTTGTCATTGCGCATTTTATGGAACTGCGGCCTGATATGTCATGCTTTCCCACAATAATGGCATTTCAAATTAGACTTGTGTCCATAGGACTTGTTGCAAGATTGTCCATGTGACTTAGAATGAGACTTCTACAAGTCTCTACCATGGTCGTCATTCCTGCTCTTGCCATCATGGCAACCCCAAATAGTCAAAGCACGAGAAGTACAAGAGAAGCATCCACATTCTTCCTATTGATCTCCTTTGTCAAGAGTGCACCCTCTACATCAAATAGTTTTAGCCCATTCTCACACATATTTGCACACATAGCAGTACAGAATGTGTCCTCAGACTCAGACAGTGTGAGTAATAAGAACAAAGATGGAAGATTGTCCTTAAAGTCAATACCCTATGATAACAGCTGGCCAATGATAGCATGAAACTTGCTTAAATGTTGAGAAACACTGGTACCTTCCTTCATACAAAGGTCCATACATTGCATTAGCCAATATATCTTAGATGCAAGGCTCTACTTATCATAGAGATTATAGATTTTATCCCAAAGACCCCATGAAAACTGCCCATCTATGACAACATTATAATAAACCTACTTGTTGAGGGATAGGATATTCGTGGACTTGCAAAGCTTATCTAAGTCATCCCATATATCCTGATCATGACCTTCAAGCTTAATGCTTTTACATTTGATTGGCCTAATCAGAGATTTTTGCATCAAATCCTGCCAATAGTCATAATTGATGCCGTCCAGCTTTCCAATGTTGAAGATGGCACTGTTGTTTGAATGACCAGTCATACGGTAGAAAAAAGAGTCAATGTATAAACCAAATAGGCCAGTGTAGTACTTGCAAATAGCCCCAAAACCACTGCAAAACAAGCTAAAAATAAGAGATATGGACCAAATAATGAGTTGCTCACAAATTATGACCAAAATAGCATCAAATGGAAGAGAGTGCTCTCATAAATAGTACAATAGTCTGCAATTATAGCATGTTGAAAATGAGATACAGCATACTCAAGCTCACTGCAAATAAAATCCGAAGCTTGATGTAACATCCAAGTGTCGAGTAAGCGACTCCCATTGGAACAAATGTCAGATGCCAAATGAGCAAACAAAGCTCAAATCCTCATGTGAATGGCATCCAAGTATCCAAGATACATCAAATACAAAGCCAAGAGCATAAAATCCAATAAAAGCTTCAAGCCTATAAGGTCATAAACCTTCGAAACATCCAATGAAAATGACAAGGCAAAAGGGCAAGGGTAGCCAAGCTAAAAATGATATGTAGAGCTCTTAAACTTCAGGTAATTCATAAAGTAGCAACAAGAAACAAGGGCCATACAAGCCAAGAAAAGGGCAAGTGCCACTATTGCAAGAAACCAGGTCACTACATTAGAGAATATAGAAAGCGCATAGCCAAAGAGAAGAAGAAGGATTTGGGGATGTATGTTTCTGATGCACCTTCTACTTTTACTGAGTCTGCGTCTTTTGTTGCAAACTGTGACTATTGTTTTTTCACATGTAGTTATGACTCTTCTTGGGCTAATATAGCATTTATCTCTATATTGAGGATGCAAGCATGTGGTTCTTTGAAAATGGTGCTTCTAGGCATATCACATCCTATAGGGATTTTTTTTCCTTCGTTTATTGCAACTCATGTTGGGTGGCAAGTCTATACAATGTACCAACAATGCATCATACCCTATTAGAGGTATTGGGGAGATTGTATTGACATCCATTGCGCAAGTCACCTTTGATGATGACAAATGTATGGTCAAAGATAAAGAACACATGAATTTGGTTTTGATTGGCACTTTATGTCATGGGTTATATGAGTTGGATTATTATTCACTTCATCAGTTGGTCTATCTAGCATCTACTCTCACTCCTACAATGTCACAAGAAGAGTTATGGCATGCTCACATGGGGCATGTAGACTATGGCAGCTTGATTCTTATGCAGTGTATAGAGATGCTTGATGGCTCACCTCTCTTGGAGAGACCTCCTAAGCATATATGCGAGGGGTGCATTTTGGGAAAAATGCATAATTTTTTGTTTCCTTGTGATATTGCTTTTAGAGCAACTACTAGATTACATATTGTGCATTCGAATGTATGTGGCTCTATGCAGACAAAGTCATTGGATGGCTATTACTATTTTGTCACTTTCATTTATGACTTTACTCATTTTTTTTGGATCTACCCTTTGGTGAAAAAATCAGAAGTGTATGATGCATTTTTTGGCTTTTGTAGCACTTGCTAAAAATCAATCTAGCTACAGGTTTAAGACTCTCCACTTGGACCGAGGGGGGGAATACATGTCTTTTATGCTAAATATTTTTTGAAGCAAAAAGACATTGTTCATTACTATACCACTGCTTATTCTCCACAACAGAATGGGGTTGCAAAGAGCAAGAATCTGCCACTCATGGAGATGGCCAAATGTACACTGAAAGCAAAGAGCTTGCCATATAGCTTTTGGATGGAAGCAGTTATGTGTGCTTGCCAAGTTTTGAACAAGTTCCCTACAAAAGAATTAAAGAATGTCATGCCTTTTGAGGCTTGGAATAGTTGGAAACCTTTTGTTGAATATTTTTGTACTTTTGGGTATCTTGTGTATGTTGACATACCGAAGGTATTAAGAAAGAAGTTTGGATACAAGGCTGTTAAATGCATTTTTGAGGAGTACAGCAGTGAGAGCAAAGAAGGATATAGATTATATCATCCTGCCTTTAAGAAGGTATTTGTTAGTAGGGATGTGGATTTTGATGAGAAATCAGAATTATCCCTTGTTGGTTTTGATAAATAACAGGCTACCAATGATGTATTTGAAGGGGTGATGCCCATTTCTTTTGGTGATATAGCCAAAGTTTCAACAAGTGAACTTAATGCTTAGCTAGCTGCTACATTGGGTAATGCAGAAAATTAGCCTATGGCTGGATCTAAATATTTAGTAACATGCTGAATTTGAAGTTCAACAGGAGCTTCAAGAAGTTAGGTAAATGCCTAGATAGTATTTGCAAACTATGAAAGATAGTCATTTGAATGCTCCTATTGATGGTCGTACTAGAAAGGCAAACTCGTATGCATGATAGTGCACATACAATGGAGTTTGTTATGGTAGAGAAAATACGCTTGATGATGAGGAGCCTAAATGTTTTGAGGATTCACAACATGGTGTGCATTGGATGGAACAATGTAAGGTGAATTTGATTCTATCATAAATAATCAAACATGGGATTCACTATCCTTGCATGTCGCAAAGAAAGCCATTGGTACAAAGTGGGTCTATAAGCTAAAAAGGAATGCAAATGGATCCTTTGACAAATATAAGGCCAGGCTTGTGGTGGCTAAAGGCTACGCACAAAAGAAAGGCATTGACTATGAGGAGACATTTGCTCCTACATCCCACATGACTATCATTCGGTCTATGGTTGCTTTGGCTGCCCATTATGGTTGGACTGTGCACCCAGCTTGATATAAAGACTGTATTTTTTCATGGGAACTTCAAGAAGAAGTGTATGTATAGCAATTCATTGGTTTTGCAACTGTGGGATCTGAACACTTGGTGTGCAAGCTGAAGAAGGATTTGTATAGTTTGAAGCAAGCTTCTCGAACTTGGTATGCAAAGATTGATGCCTTCTTACTCAACCAACCAGGCATTCATAAACAACTCATCAAAGTATCCACTTTACGTATGCAAAGAGGGGGGATCCTTGCTAGCCATATGTCTTTATGTTGATGATCTTCTACTTACAAGGACACATGCTGATCATATTTCAGCATTCAAAAAAAATTTGCAGCAAACTTTTGAGATGTCAGATTTGGGGCCTTTGCATTGTTATTTGGGCATTCACTTCATTCGTGATGCTAGAGGCATGGGATTATCACACTCTAGATACATTGATAAACTTCTTGAGAGGTTTGGCTTACAGGGTTGCAAGCCAGTTTGCACATCAATAGAACCTAGACTCAAGCTATCCTTGCATGATGACAATGACTTGAATGATATCCATATGTATGCTCTAGTAGTTGGATGTCTCATTTACTTATGCAACACAAACATTTAGTTTCCACTTTTAGCCCTAAGCACACATATGCACTAGCCACGTATGTCATATTGGCAGGCTGTCAAACGTTTTTATTATTATTTGCAAGGTACTAGGACTCTTGGTTTGCTTTATGCCAAGGGGGAACCATTGCAACTACATGCTACCAGTGATTAAGATTGGGCTAGTGATTTTGATTCTTGTCACTCTACTAGTGGTAATTGTTTCTTTCTTGGATCATCTTGCATCTCTTGGCTTAGCAAGAAACAATCCACTACTGCCAAATTGTCATGTGAAGCTAAATACAAGACAGCTTTCTCTACCAAAGTTGAATGTGTATGGCTGAGATGTTTGTTGGCTCATTTAGATATATCTATCATGGAGCCTACTCCTTTGTCTACTAAAGTTAGAGTACCATTGTAGTGGCACATAACCCAGTGTTTCATACATGCATGAAACACATAGAGATTCAATATCACTTTGTCAGAGAGAGACTACATGCAGGAGGTATCAGCCTTGTCTACTATCCTACCACTAGTAACTTGGTAGACATCTTCACTAAAGCTCTTCCTCATGACAGGGGGGTTTGTTGGGTTTTACTCACACATTCCCTCACACTGAGAAGTGTCGATGATCCTTAATAGGACACTGGAGAACTTTTTACTCTCCTTACGAGATGCATTTTTTCCCTAGATTCATTTTCTTTTATTTTATGTGCCTTTGTTACATAGTGTGGGCGCTTATCATGTTTTACACCTTTCAGGTGTGAAAACACTCTAGCAACCCTAAGGTTTAATGGTTGTACTTTATACTTGCATCTTACACTCTTCAAATTATTACATTGGGAGTGGTGCCTTCACTCTCACACACTATCTTCACTGTCAATTATACTCTCAGCTGAGCTTCTGATATTTGTGCATTCTCTCACCTCTCACAATATTGTAATCAGATCCCTTTTCAATGAGAGGATTAAGGATGCGCTTTCTTTTTGGGTAATTTTGATCCAAATATAAGTCAATGGTAATAATTCCTTATCTGTGGGATCAAATTTTGTGATGCTTATTGCATGTACAACACTTAATTTATCATTGGTGAGCAAATCTTCTCAATCCCATTCTTCAAAAGAAACTTGCTATCAATTTGTCTTATTAGTTCTAGCTTACTAGTAGATATGTCAAAAATCATGCTAGAAGCCTTTGGCTTAAGTGCATTCCCTTACATCATGCAAAGAGATACCAATGCTAAGGACTCCATCCAAGGTTTTATCCATAGTTACGGTTGTCCCTTTTTCATTGGATTTTTCAAACACTTTCTTATGATCATTCTTGTTGAAATGCAAGTTGATTGCAAGGATATGCATCTAACAATGATTGTTGTTAACCCCAAGTCGAGATGGCAGAAAAATGAAGGAAAAAGCAAAAGGAAGATGGAAAAAGAGCAAAGACACGCAAGCGACCTCTAAAGATGAACCAGGGCAAAAAGCGCAACTTTAAATGAAAAGGCATCTCAAAAAAATCGTAAAACTCTTGTAAAAGAGCGCCAGGTTCCCTCCTGTGCCAATTGTAAAATATTAGATGGGTGTAGGCTAGAGGCATAAGGCTAGAAGAGGGAAATGGAAAAAGGACCTTTCCACAATGGCCGGTCATGTAAAAAAGGGATGGGTGCCCATGGGATTTTAGGGTTTGTATATATAAAGTTCAAAAAGTGAATAAGAGCTCATTCTTTTGGTGTGTGGCAACAAGAGTCTTCTTCTTCTTCTCTCCTTCTCATCTTCTTGCTTGTGTGTGCTCTTGAGAGAGGGAGTGTGAGAGTGTGAGGGAGTGAGTGTGTGAGAGTGAGGGATCAAGAGGGTGAAGCTCTTCACCATCTCCTCTTCTCTTCTTCTCTTCTCTTCTCTCTTCTTGCGTGCACGGCTATGGAGGATGGAGCTTAGAGGTGGAGGAGGCTTGAGGATGCTTGGGCTTGCATCTAGGATTGTGGAGCTACCGGCGTGTGTGAGAGAGGAGGCAACTCATATCGGTATTAAGGTAAGCTCACTACACTCGTAGGATCGACGGCGCGTCGGCTAGGTGAGAGATAGCCATTAGAGCTCGCTTGGAACGTTTGAAACAATAAGCAGTCTGTGGATCTTGGCGGTTGAGCGAAAGCTCCCACATTTTGGTTTTGTTGTCGGGACCAACGGATTCAAGCTTGAGCACTTGCGCGCCTCATATCGAGCATCGAAGTAAGGGATTCATCCTTGAAACGGAGCTTGAGATAGGTAGGAAGTTGGGTGTTTTGATCTTCGAAACAAGTAAGTATTTTGAGGTATTTTGTTTGTATGAGGATTGAAAAACATGGAGAAATCATTTCAGTTTTATGCTTTCGATTCTTGTTGCATTTATCATAGGTTAGGATTAGGAAATCAAACCGGAAAAGGGTAGGGTTTACCATTGCAAAACAGGGCAAAATAGGGAAAAAATCGTGCAAAAAATGGCAAAAAACTCGCTTGTGATGCCTAAGATCGGCAAGTGAGTGATTGGGGCACCAACACCATACCCGGGAAGGGGTGTAAGAGCCAAGAGGCCAAGGGAGAGCTCATTTGTGACCATTTCAGTGAGAGAGAGAGAGAGAGAGAGAGAAGAGAGAGAGAGAGAGAGAGAGCTATTGTGATTCGATTCGATCGCACCAACGACGAGCCCACCACTCTATCTAGGTATATGAATCCCTTCCCTTACCCCCTTAGATAGGATCTGGAGGTTTGTGCCTGATATGATTGAGTAAATCATAAGGAACGATCGAAATCAAACTCGTGTTGTCGATGTGCGCGCGCGCTTGGCCCGTCCGAACGGTCACTTCTAGGCCGAGTCCCAGAATCGGCCCTCGGTCTTATTTCACTCGGCCCACTCGACCCAAACCCTAATCGGCCCACTCGGCCCAAACCTACTCAGCCCGTCCGAGTCTACCAATCGGCCCACTCGGCCCGTCTGAGTCTACCATTCGGACCGTTGACCAATTCGGCCCTCGGCCACGTGTCAAACTTGACCCTCAGCCCAATTGTCTCGGCCCGTCCGAGCGACCTCGTCCGAATTGACCCCTCGGCCTGTCCGAGTGACATCCGAGTCCGCTCCTCGGCCCGTCCGAGCCCACCCTATCCAAGTCCCAAATTCGGCCCTCGGTCCATGCGCCTCGGCCCGTTCGAGTGACCCACTCGGACCCTGCAATTCGGTCCAGTTGGGCCAAGTGTAGATTTTTATCAAATTTTCACAAAATTTGACCTAACCCGGCTAGAACTCAGCAATGCAAACTATCAAAAGCCCTTAGGACGCTCAGAACTTGATTCTGGCACACGGAATAGGCAAAATCGTAGGGCGCAACCGCTTAGCAGCTAAAAGTAGGCAGTTGCGAGACCCAGAGACCTAGACGAAAACCGTTGAGTTGTAAAGCCTGATTGGGCAAACAACGAATGAGGCAACATATTAGGGAAACCCTAAACCTTGCCAAGGTGGCCAGAAAATTGACCAACAAGCCTATTAGGCCCGAAACAACGCGAGAGTGCGTAAGACGCCTAGAAATTGGTTGCTGCACTCATCCTGAATTTCCGCACTTGAAGTACACTTAAGGAAACTGAAAGCCTGATTGAGCACAAGTGCACAAGAAAAGACACACACATTGAGTGGCCATAAATTGAGGATTGTATTCAATAACTGAAGGAACTCACCCAGATAAACCACTCAAGGAACCCATCAGTAGGAGAGGACCCAAGACATAGACAAACCATAACGCGCAAAAGTAGGACCAAGCAAGGGGCACCGACGAAGTGGATTTGATAAGTCTACTGAACCTGATCGATAGCTTGGTGGAGCACGAGAACTCGACAATGGCAGAAGAAAGTTTAGACTGTAGATCTAATGAGGAATTCGACTTAGGAGTCTTTTCGGATGCTATTCAACAGTCAGCAGTTACAATGCTCATGCCCGGTATGAGCACCACAGTAGGACAGCAGACGCTATCATTGCAGATCTAGAAGAGGAGAGAAAGCTGGCCCGCAAAGCATTGCAATGCATGGCTGAATACAATAGGGATCAGCAGGCTAGGAGCCAAAGGCAAAGCATGGAGTTGCGAGAGGTGCAGCGGGTGCTGAACCTGGCTGGCAGAAATCGAACGGACCATGAGAGAGCACTAGAAGGAAACTTAACGCTGAGTGAGCTTCTCATGAAGCGGCTGCTCGATAGCACGGCTGCAGAGCAAAGTGCCACGGCTTTAGCGACATCGCTGCTCGCAAGATTAGGAGCAAACCAGGGCTCAAAGAGCCAGTATAAAATCCCTATTGTTGCCAAGAAACTCGATAAGTACCAACCCCATGATGATCCATACAGCTTTGTTGAGCAGTTCGAGCAAGTCTGCGAAGCTAACGGCCTCAATGACCTAACTCAACGCTCTCAAGCGTTTGGGCTTTGCTTGGGCGACAAGGGTAGGACGCGGTATACGAGCTTAAATACCATAGAACGAGCCAACTTCGATGGCCTCAAGGATCTCTTCATTAAGAGATTTGCAAAGCCCAGATACTCCGATAATCTACTAGTACGCTTGATGAACGTCAAGCAGAAAGAGAAGGAGGACATTCGCAATTACGTGACCCATGTGCGGAGTCTCTTCAAGAGAGTCCCTACTTGAGAGCAACTGACTGAAAGAGCAGTATCAACTGTATTCATCAGTGGGATTCGGAACGAGGAACTATATAAGGCTTTAGCAGGCAACTCGAGCTTACAGCAAGATGTGCTAGTTAGGGTCTTTGAGGAAGCCATCCGAGTTAACGATCAGTTGAAGGAACGAAGCTCTAGCAGCTCAAACTCTGAGCAAACCAACTCGCGAAATTCAGAGAGAGCATCGGCCTTGAGTGAGCGATCAGCCCCATCATCCCAGGATAAAGAGAAAACCACCGAGACGAACCAAGACTTGGCTGACGTTAAGATGGAATTAGCCAAGTTGCAAGACATGTTGAGACGACCAACATGCCCACACGTCCAATGCGTGTACTGTGGCAGAAACCACTTGCCAACTGAGTGTCAAGACCCTAGGTCAAGACCTTGCACTAACTGCGGTAGGTTCGATCATGACATCGCGCATTGTAGATTGCCAAGAAGACTTCCATACTCACAGCCATATGGCTAGCCTTACCTAGCGAGCAAGCCACAGCCATTTTTTAAAAGGGGAGCACCATTGGCCCTCCCTGCGCCTAACGACATTAAGCCGGCTGTTCCTAGGATGGAAATAAATCCTACAGGCATCCCTAGACCGCCTGGTCCTTACGTAACCCATCCACCGAGTGATGCTCATGTCCACTATGTGGAAGAATCAACTGAAGAAGAGACCTACATATACCCTTACATCTCACATGACGATGAGGGCAACGCAGTCTTCATGGATTATCGACTAGTACCGGTGATGGCATTGGGAAGAGGGCAAGGTAGAGGCCTAGGAGGGCAGACGCAGGATCCAATCATTTGTTGGACTTGTGGTCACCCATGACATGTCTCGTCACGCTGCCCTGAAAGGGAGCAGCAAAACAGAGACAAGGCTGATCAAAGATGTGTAGAGTGCAAAATCACTCATCTCTTCGTTGATTGCTCAAAGCGGAAGCCATCTTTTAGTTCAACCAACGTGACATCTGTCCCATTGGGGCTGTTTGGTGTCGAGAACCTCGATGGGGAGGCCATGCCTATCCCATTGCGGGTCATGACCCGTGCCCAAACGAAGCAGGCCGACATCTCTCTGCTAGGACCTAGCAATCTCGATGCAGCCTCGATAGGAAAGAAGAGCCGTAGACGGAGGAGGAAGAGGTGGGAAGCTAAAATCGCACTAAAAACGAAGAGTGCTACAACTCTGCCTGCTGGAAAGAAGGTCTCTGATGTAGAGGCAGAGACTTCAGCCCCTAAGACGGCTGCAAAGGGAAGTGCTAAGGTAGGGGAATACCTGCATCTAAAGCGACAATTTAGAGGCCATAGAAAAGGTGAAGGAAGCCCAAGAGCATCTAAAAGACACTGAGCCCATCCTAGAGAACGAAATCGATGACCTCTCTAGCATAAGTACGCCAACCTCATCTCCACAACCAAAGTCGGGAAAAGCAACTGCACCACAAGCAGTGCCGCTAAGGCCAAGCCTCGGTGCTACAGGGCTGTGGTCCAGTCACGGCCACTGTTCACGACGATCCAGGTTAGGAGAGAGACAAGCACCCAACGATCTCCTGACCACGTTGGTGACTACCCCTGTAACACTTAGCTTGGGAGATCTGCTTAGGCAGCATCCCACCCTATGGCAAGATCTTAAGCATTGGGTTGAAGGGTCACGAGAGCAGGTCATGGCAGACTCTCATGACCATGACACAGAGACGCAAATACCGAGTTTGACGCTGCACTCTATGCCTAAATCCTTACACGTCAATGCCTTCTGGGAAGGTTCCAAGATGCATGCGGTCTTGCTGGTTTTAGCCCTAGGTGATACAACGAGAAAGGGAATCGTGGACACGGGAGCTGGGGTTAGTGTGCTTAGCCACGCAGTGCTTCAGACTTGAGGAAACCCACCTGTTGAGACTGCTAGGTTTAATATCACACTAGCAAACCATATGAGAGTCAAGCCATTCGGGGTGCTTAAAAATTGGCCAGTGAAGATTGCAGGTGTCCAGTTCTCCGTTGACTTTATAGTCATGAAGGGAGTGGACTATGACATCCTATTAGGCGGACCCTAGATGTGCAATACTAGAGTCATCGAAGATTGGGGTAACGGCTTGATCTTCCTTGGCAATAGGACGGATGTCGTGAGAGTAGAGATGGACACCTGGAAGACCTCACCAGTCAACTTAGATGCCATCTCTGCTATGCTCAAGGGTAATGCTCAAGTCAAGAAGCCCTATGGGCCCTTGACCAAGTATATCCCATGCCCAGAGGATGAGCGGGATTGGATGCACATCCTTGCTACAATCGACCTGCCGTTCTCAGATCATGAGGTGTATGAGCAAGCCATCAAAACAATCGGCAAGGCTAATGACACATCCTCCGTACCAGTCTGCATGATGGCAGGAAGCCGTCGTGGGAAACCAAAGCCCGTCAACTTCCAAGTCCCAACCAACAAAAGGAAACTCCAGGAGATACTGGAATACCTAACGGACAAGCTAGCTGGAAATCCAGCTGCAAATTTCAAACCACTCTAGGATCTCTTAGATGAATCCAAGTGGCAATGGACTAGAGTGCATGACTTAAACCTCATGTATAACTGGGCCCTAGTTCTTGACCAACGACAAGAGATATACCAAGCCCTAGGAGACGACGAGCAGTCTGATGAAGAGGATTCTTTGGTGATGCAAGTAAGGGTGAGGTAGATACAATGGAATACGACACTGAAGGACAAGAAATAGAGCAAATACAAGCAGACTCCAAGCCGCAGAAAAAGAGTATCTTCAGGATGGAGCGAGGAGTCATGCACATGGAATGTGATCGCACCTGGTTGAAACACGTAGGAGCCATAGATCTTGAGCAAGCAGGCCTAGCCCACAGCCAGGAATGACATCAGTACTTAGGACCGAATCACCATATAAACTGCGCCCACCAGGGAAGACCACCTCTTCTAGCAAAGACAAAAAGTTCAACTCTGAATTGGAGGTTGGTTCGGAGAGTGATCCAGAAATCCCTAGGCCGCCCACAACCAGATGCACCAAGGGGGACCTACCCGTCCATCTGAGGCGCATACGATTAAGGCAGGAAAAGACAAAACAACCCAGAGATACACGAATGGAAGAACAACGAAAACCGCAGGACCTCCCTAAACGATTTACAAAATTCAAAAAAGGGGATAGGGTAGTAGTCTTGTTAGGTGCCAAACGTCAAGCGCAGACGAGCAAACCAATCGAGGGACCAGCCAAGGTCAAGGAGGTGGACCTAGCCCAAGAAGGGGAAACATCCCGACCAGTCTTCATTGCCGATGACTTGATTGATGAAGAAGAAACGAGTCTTGTCGCTCTCTTGCAAGAGTACATAGACGTGTTCACCTGGTCCTTAGAAGAGCTTAAGGGGGTAGATCCAAGTGTCGTGACTCACAACATACCCATGATGCCAGACGCGATGCCGGTCAAGCAGTGACCGTACCTTATGAATCCAAAACATGCTCATGCTGTCAAAGAAGAGATTGATAAGCTGATGAGAGCGGCATTCATTTACGAAATTGAGCACACAGACTGGGTATCACCCATAGTCATCGTGATGAAGAAGAATGGAAAAATCGAGTGTATGTCAATTACAAGAAGGTGAACGCTACTACCAAGAGGGACAACTATCCATTGTCGTACACCGAGCACATGCTTGAGAGAGTAGCAGGCAAGGAAGCCTATAGTTTTCTGGACGGCTTCTCATGGTACAACCAGGTGCAAGTGCATCCTGCGGATAGGCATAAAACTACCTTCGCCAACTGAGTGGGGCGTCTTTGCTTACATAGTCATGCCCTTTGGGTTGACTAATGCCCCTGCCACTTTCCAACGCCTCATGTGCATCATCTTTAAGGACATGCTTCGCAAGGAGTTAGAAGTCTTTGTCGACGACCTCTGTGTCCATTCAACTTGGATCGAACACCTAGACAGACTCTGAGCCGTCTTTGAGCGGTGTCGCTTATATCGTCTCTCCTTGAACCCCTTAAAGTGCCAGTTTTGGGTGAAGCATGGATGCATCCTAGGGCATGTGGTGTCGAAGAACGGCATTGCCACTGACTTCTCGAAGGTCAGGGTTATTGTTGACCTTCCACCCCCAAACAACTATAAGGGAGTTCAATGCTTCCTAGGCCATACTGGATACTATCGGCGGTTTGTACTGAATTATGCATTGATCACCAGACCCTTGTACAAGCTGCTTATTGTCTTCGAATGGACCGAAGCATGCCAATAGGCATATGAAGAGTTGAAGAAGGCTCTAACCACAACACCAATCCTACGAGCCCCAAATTGGACCATTACTTTACATGTGCACACATCGATGCTTCTAAGTTTGCCGTGGGGGCAGGGTTATGCCAACCTCACGAATACAATTTAGACTATCCAGTGAGCTTTGCTAGCAGACAACTCACTGAGACGGAAATGAACTACTCGACGACGGAAAGAGAGGGATTAGCCATGGTATTCACTTTGAAGAAATTTTCGGCATTATCTTTTGGCCACGCCCTTTACCTTCTTTGTGGACCATCAAGCCTTACTCTATCTAGTAAACAAACCTTGCGCTACAGGGCGCATAGCTCGATGGCTCCTTCTGCTTCTAGAGTTCAACTTCTCCGTGGTGGTACAGAAGGGAAAACAACATTACATGACTGATCACATGTCACGCATTCCCACCGGAGAAGCCGCTGGACAAGGTGTTGTTGATGAATTACCCGATGCCCATCTGTTTAACCTTTCCAGTGAGAGAGATCTATTTAAGGCTAATCTAATGCCATGTTGGGCAGATGACGTAGTCCAAGTGCTTGAGCACAGACTGCCGGACCGACCGATAAAAAAAGCCTGACTTAGATGATTAATCCTTAAGATCCAGCCCTATCAGCTGATTACAGGCCAACTCTATAGGCTGGGGCAAGATGGATTGCTGCGTAGATGTGTTTGCGAGCATGGGATGCACGATGTGCTCTCAGAGGCACACAGCGGCATTGCTGGAGGGCACTTTAGCGGGGATACGATAGCACGAAAGGTGCTGCAGTCTCAACTGTGGTGGTCCACACTTTTCCGCGATGCAGCACGATTTGTCAAGCACTATGATGAGTGCCAGCGGCCAAGTACATCATTATGGCCATGGACTACCTCACGAAATGGGCAGAAGCAAGAGCAACACGAAAAAACAACGCTAGAACGACTGCTAAGTTCTTATGGGAGCAAGTGATTTCACAATTCGGCTGCCCTATCGAACTGGTCAGTGACCAAGGCATGCATTTCATCAATGAAGTGATTGCGTATCTCCTGTCCACCTTCCTCATCATCCATCGCAAATCCTCGCCATACTACCCTCAGGCAAACGGCCACAGGCCGAATCAATGAATAAGATTATTGTCAATGTCCTAACCAAGGTTGTCTCTGCTTCACGCAGCGACTGGGACAACAAGCTGATGGCAGCTTTGTGGGCTTACCGCACAGCTTATAAAACGGCTGTTGAACAAACCCCCTTTAGGCTAACATATGGAACTGAAGCGATTCTACCATTAGAATTCTTTGTTCCTAGCCTGAGAATAGCGCTTCAAGAACGATGGGAAGGGAAGGAGGCATGGACACAACGCCTAGCTGAACTCAAACACCTCTTAGAGACTCGTCTTCTAGCCACCCATGCGCTGATCTATGAGAAAGCCCGACGCAAGAGCTAGTTTGACCAGCACATCAAGTAGCGCGAGTTCGAACAGGGTGACTTAGTGCTCCTCTACTTAGTTAAGGGACATAAGCAAAAAATGAAATTTAGAGGTCTTGGATCCTTCAAAGTTCGTGCGATCAGCCGAATAGGCAATGTCGAACTTGAGACCCTAGACGATGAAGGAATAGGCTTCTTCAATGGCAGTCGTGTCAAGAAGTACTACCCTCCTACACATCCTTTGCATGAGCCACCGATGTTAGAACCGCCTGTCAAAGTACGAGTAGTCACAATCACTGAAATCGATGATAAGAATGAGGAAGCTGTAGAGCTTGCATACCTCCATATCACACTCACTGCCAACCAAACATGCGCTTTTAATGCCCTGATTGACGAGGGAGCAGACTGCAATGTCTTAACTCACGATCATTGGGCACAGCTTGGCAAACCATGACTTCAACCCACCATTGCCAAATTAAGCCCATATGGGGCCCACTCATACGCACTTCTGGGCAAGTGCAGAGCTGTCGTCTCTATTGAGTCTACAAGACTGTACCACTGATTTTTTACGTATTGCCAGACACTAAAGACGCGGGCACGGAGTCGCTGCTGGGGGGAACTTTCAAAAAGCAAGCTCACTGCAATGTTGATTATGAGTCGCAGCGCATCCACCTCGCGATAGGCAACGTTCGCATTGTTACAGCTTTTAGCAAGGGTTGCGTGACCTCATCCCGGGCCACAAAGCCAACGATAGAAACATATGTAGTCAAGTCTGAGGAGGGGAGTAGTGCGCGGCTGCTGGCTCCCCTAATTTCATAAATCGCAACCCATAGCAGCCAAAGCTAAGGCCCAACAACCTCGCCTTCAATGGATGCCTAACCAGCTGCAACAGCCGCCTAGGAGTCGACGCTCCTACCCTCACAAGACCAAAAACTCTAAACCTAGGAGGCCCAGACATAGTTACAGCAGTAGACGCGCAATCAGTCCACAGATGGGTCCCCAAAGCCCTCTTGCACGCACAAGGCTACTATGAGGGCAATGCTTGGATATGGATACCTAAGGCCCACACGGCCAAAGGCACCACTCGTATGCCAGCCTCAAGCTTGGTCATCCCAAAAACTATAAAACCTCAAAACCACAAGCCGCAGAGCTTCCCTGACCTGCAACCATCAAGTTCATCCACGGGTGAACCCAAGAGAGTTGCCAAAGCCTATCGATCCAAGCGACAGCCACCATCACAAGAGTCATCGCCCGCCAGAGTCGATTCGACTTCCCAAATCCATCCTGAAAGTAGCAGGCCATCACTCGAGGCTGCTACTAACCCAATCATAGTCCCAACGACCCAATCGCAAGCTCAAGACACTCACCATCGCAACTTTTCGTTGCCAAAGGCTCAAGTCCTACCAAACCCCAACCACCCGCAGGCCTTAGGTCCTCTTACGAGAGGAAATCCTTTCTCACACTAGCAGCTAATTTAGCTGAAGAAACAGAGGATGATGTAGTGGATTGCATTAAGCGACTGGACGTCACTTTTATGTCGCTAGCTCTGAGCTATGATCACTTGGACTTAGGCCTATTGGACGAATCCTTTGCACCCGAAGTTCAAACGATGCCTTGTTCTTGGGAAACGTTTGAATTCGCGTTCGCAAAAGTCGCTACCTCCGCTGCTGAATTGCTCAGCACTGAGATCTCCAAAGAGCAAGCAATCAAACAACGCCTCATCACATCGTATGATCAGCGAACCACTTCTGCCATCACTGACCAAGAAGTTGCAGAGCTATCAAGACTTGCTGCGACGGAATCCCAATTCTTAAGGCATTGGTACACTCTTAGGTTGCAATGGGAAGTTGAAGAATGCTGAATAATGACCAACGCTGAGCAGTGCCGCGATATCAAAACAACAGAGTATGACCCCACATATGTCGTGCCAACTTCATATCGAGTGTTAACCACTCTTCAGGGCCGTCCTATAGAAGAACACATCAAAGGACACCCCTACCTCGACCGCTTGTTGACCGAGGAAGAGTTACACATTGCTAGCCGAGTCAACTCTGGTGACTTCCTAACAGATGTTCTCACATACATCACCCAAGTGGGGATTAAACCCTTTGACCTAGACCATGAAGCTCATTTGGAATACAATCCCAATTTCTATACTTGGCTCCTTCACAAGTAACCCCTACACCCCCATGCTGAAAGGCCTTAATCTTCTGACCCTAAATCCTAGGAAGGATTCTTCTGAAGTTGGAACAGGAGGGGGTAAGGTGAATCAAATCAGAATCAGTAAATCAAATCAAAGTTAGTGAAGCACATAGACATATATTATGAAAAACGGATGGGGTAGGAAAAGGGCATGAAAATTTTGAAGTAAAGGGCAAAAAGTCAAAGTCTGAAAAGGAGAATCTACATTGGATCTTAATGAATTCATTCAAAAGCATAGAGTTTTTCTTTTTCAGCAAATTATTATGTCACAAGCACTAATGAAAATTATGGTTTATGACAGGAACAAAAGATGTCGCAGGAAGACCATGCCCACCGACTCCCATTCACAGACGAGGAAAGAGAGCAATATTGCATCTACCTAGAAAACCGCGCCTTCAACCAACTTAAGTTTTGAACCGTCCGCAACATGGAAGTTGTGGTGGCTAGGGAGGAAGCAGCTAGGAGGGTGGTCGAGCAATGTAACCTCAGCAAGTACCTTAAAAAATTCTCACAGGAGCTGGACCACCTGAAGTGTGTGGAGTTCCTCAGATCATACGACCCAGACCAAGAATGTGGCACAGTGATGGTGGGTAGAGAAGAAAGTGCCAAGCAAGTGCAGCTCCGTCTAGACCCAACCTTGGTGGAGAAGGCATTGGGATTGGAGCCAAAGACGGAGAGAAAATAGAAGAGGGATGTCTATGCTATGCTGAAAAAGAAAAAGGAGGAGGTGCTCACCAATGACGGCATCAGCATCCTAGACATCCCCGATGCAGAAGCTAGGTTGCAAGCAAAGCTAGTACATGTGCTCTTCTCCAGCCAGCACTACAACTCCCTGATGCATTGAATCAACGTGTCTGTGCTGGAGAACATAGTGGCCCACACTTTGGATGAAGTGGATTGGAACGGGTATGTACGAAAAACTATCGACCAGGCAGCTAAAGCATTGGCTTTAGGAAGTGTGCCAGCAGTGGAGGGTCTCCAGCCTCCAAAACTACAGAAAGGAAGAAAGCTTCATCTAAGGCCTCTTACATCGGGTATGGAGGTGTCTTTACTGTGCTCATCCAAGAGGCAGTAAGAGAGACGCAAAATGCAAAGGAGGGAGAAGGAGAAACGCCTGATAGGATGCCCCCTCACCAGGACAGAGAAGAATCTACCGATAGAACTGAAACAAATGAAGAAGGGGAAGAACAGGAAAGCAGGAAGGCAACCAAGAAACCCAAAAAAAAGACAACTCAAAGGAAGAAAAAGGATGACGAGGGCCGCAGGAAAGAGAAAGAGGACTTAGAGAAGGCCAAGAAAGAGTCCCTTAGGGAGGCCAAGGAGAGGGAGAAGAAGAAAAAACAGGAAGAAGAAAAGGAAAAGGAGGAATTACAGAAGGCTAAGAAGGCATCAAAACGAGAGGCAGAGGAGAGAAAAAGAAGGGAAAAGGAAGAAAAAGAGAAAAAGAAGGAAGAACAGAGAAAAGCAGAAGAGGAAAGGCGAAGAAAGGCTGTTGAAGAAGAGGAAGAACTAAGAAGAAAGGAGGAAGAGGACCTGGCTAAAGCTACACGCCGGTCCAATGAACTAGGGAGTTTGAGCCCACATAGAGAAGAAAGGCCTAGGTCAAGCACACATGTGTCGGATATTGTGCCGCCCGCTGTCACTGAGGGCAAGGATAAAGCCCTAATTCACC
The DNA here is from genome assembly GCF_053477565.2 of Lygodium microphyllum. Classification (NCBI taxonomy): domain Eukaryota; kingdom Viridiplantae; phylum Streptophyta; class Polypodiopsida; order Schizaeales; family Lygodiaceae; genus Lygodium; species Lygodium microphyllum. The sequence continues at coordinate 105,722,554 of NC_141149.1, read as the reverse complement.
CAATTCCTACTCTATTGGTGCCTCCTACCGAGCCAACCACCATCACCCCCAGCATCCCCACCAGTACAGACGTATCAAATCTTGTGGCATGGATGCAGTACTTCATTAACAAGGAGATAGCCCAGGGGAAGAGCACCGAAACTACAGCTACAGGGCAAAAGCGGCCGGCCACAGACGCAGAGTTTAGGCAAGATCCTAAACGATAGAAGGTGGAGGCCTCAACAACACCCATCCAAACAACGATGACGCCGCCAACTAATTATGACGAATACGTCGCCGAGCTACTCTCTCAATTGAAGAAAGCTAAGGAGGAACGAAAGATAGCGGTGGCTGAGTTGGCAGCTGAGAAGGAATCAATAGCCACCTTCGAGCTTGACAAAACAAGGATGATAGCCATGCAGCAAAGGGAGATCGTGAATCTCAAGCAGGAAATAAAGGCTAAGGATGACAGGGAAGAGAACTGGAGGCAGCAGCTCGAGAATGAAATACAGGAGCTAGTGAAGATGCAAAGAGAACATAAGCTCCTGATAATGCAATATCAGGAGCTCATTGCAAAAACTGCTAAAGTTGAAGAGCTCATGGCTGAGCTCAACGCTAGGGATGAGAAAAGAAAGCAGGACATGGAGGAGCAGCAAGAAGAGATTGAGTGCCTAACCAACCAGTTGAACTCTGAAAGAGAAGAACAGGAGAGGCTGATCAGGGAATTGGAGGACCAAGAGCAAAGGCTCATGATACTGACCCTGAAGCAAGGGGAGAGCATGGAGGAAATGAACAAGAAAGCAGAGGAGTGGGCAGTGCATAATGAAAAGAGGGTGAAGACACTAGCATGGCACCTTGCTCTGGTAGAAAAGGAAAAGATCATTGCAGAGAGCAAGGCAGAAGCCGCCCAAGTGGCCTTCGGTGCCCAACAAAAAGCCTTCCTCAACACCATCATGGACACTACCCGCCTAGAGCAGGGAGAGCCATTGGAGGTGGCACAAAGGAAGCTCAGCATTGCATGCAGAGCCCTACATGCAGGACTGCAAATGCCACCCCAACCTGCGGAGGTTAGGCTGAGCCTGGACGAGCAACGGAAATACCTATTGCTAGCCAGCCTAACCCCCCAGGAAGTGGATGCCCTAGGATTTGAAGAGAGAGCACCATAGGAAAACCGGCAGGGGGAGGAAGCCGAACTCGAATTCGACATGGGCAGATTCCGAGAAGATGTGATCCCACAACCCCCCTCGCCGCACATTCAGGAACAACAACCACTTGACCCGCCCCTGGACAGACAAGCCAGGCTCAAGGAGCGACGGAAAAAATTGGTGGAAGAAGCCAGAAAAAGGCTGCAGGCCAAGCTGGTCGTACGGCCATTCGCATCCCTCCCACCATGCTGTGATGACCTCCCAATGCAATTCCACGTGGAGCTGGTGGTCTGGGAACGGTAGAAAATCGAAAAGAACCCTTTCTCTTTTAGCTTCCTTATGCCTAACAGCCTGAAAAGGGTCCTGCCGATCAAAGTAATGGAGGAGGTGATCGCAGCTGGCAACAGACTCGGCCAAAAATGGCTGGACGACAGGGCAAAGACCCCCACTCTGTGGGGCATGGAGGAAGCAGAATTTTGGCAAGACAAAGTGTTCGAAGTGCCACACACCGTAAGGGGCTACAACTGCCAACCCCTCTGGAGAAGGCGAATATGCGATATCAACATGCTTGCCTGGATGGCATTTTGCAATACCCTACCCTACGAGAGGAACGACCCCACATTCATGGCGTATCCTCATAGGGTAGGCGTGGATTTTGTCGCCACCCTCCATGGGCGGCATGACTTCCCCATCATCTATAATTCCAATGCCACCTCCTTCGAGGATGCCCTCCTTTTTGATTTAGAAAGCCTAACCGACTCCATGACGTGCTTCCTCGCAGAATTCTCCTCTTGTCCCGATCCCACTTTTATAACTACGTGTAATTACCTTAGGCTTCTTAAGCTCCTACTCAAGCAAGATCCGGCACCGCAGGAGAATGGCTTGCCTCCCCTCTCTTTTGATCCCAATGCTATTGATAGCTGCGCTATGGCACGCTTAATGATGAGAGCTAGCCTACTACCTTCCTTTTGCCTAGTTCTCCTAAAGGACATGAGTGACAGCCAATTCACTAGGTGTAATCACCCCTTCTTCCACCACCTCTCTCCACGTTCACATGAACCTAAAAGGATACATGCAAAGCCACCAATTTTTTTGCAAATCCATCCGCCCTCCTTCCCCCCCTCGTTCAGACAAAGAGGATTAGGCCTAGCTGTCATTCATTCCACCAAAAAAAAAAACTGACTGGTCAACATCACCCACTTGTCGAAGCACTTATCACCACAAAAAGCACAATCACTGCACCTAGGGGTTCTTAAGTTAGGTGTGTCTGGTGGCTTCGGTCGGCCGGCTCCACTCCCAACCCCCTAGCCCCTTTTTCTCTCCCACTTCATGCTTAGGGCCCATCAAGGGCAGGACACACCCAGGGAGGTAACATTCACCTCTGGTTAGACTTGTCACCCTAAGACATTGGCACCACACCCCCCTTGGCACAAATGGGGTCCTCAAGTGTGGGACATCACCCAGGCTTGCCTGCGGTTAGACCCCACCTCCCCATTCCACTAGCACGAGCACAATGCACTAACACGCTGAGAAAAGCACCCCCCTTAGGTAGAGCACCGCACCTTCTCCTTCAAGCACCCCAAAAGCACCAAATCACCAACTTCGGAGGCCCTCGTCAACCCATGACATCCAGTTAGCTGCTCCGACAAACATCATTCTTAAGCTTCCACAAGCACCTGAGTTTACATGTGGCCCTCACCCTTACACTAACGCAATGCCGAAGTGCCATGGGATTGGCACCCGTCTAGGAGGGGGGTAATGTTAACCCCAAGTCGAGATGGTGGAAAAATGAAGGAAAAAGCAAAAGAAAGATGGAAAAAGAGCAAAGACATGCAGGTGGCCTCTAAAGATGAACCAGGGCAAAAAGCGCAACTTTAAATGAAAAGGCACCTCAAAAAACTCGTAAAACTCTTGTAAAAGAGCGTTAGGCTCCCTCCTGTGCGCCAATTGTAAAATATTAGATGGGTGTAGGCTAGAGGTATAAGGCTAGAAGAGGAAAGTGGTGGATTCTTAGGACCAAGCTAAAGGCTAATGGTACTTTAGACAAATACAAGGCTCTCCTTGCAATGTAAGGTTTCAAGGCACAACATTGACTATGAAGAAACCTTTACAACTAATGCTCAATTGACATCATTTCATTTGTTGCTTGTGCTCACCACTCACCACGATTGGCCAATATATTTGATGGACATCAAAAGTGCATTTCTGAATAGTTATTTGGAGGAGGAAGTCTATGTGGAGCAACCTCTCGACTTTTCTTCTGTTGATGAGACTGACAAGGTATTTTGCTTTTATAGAAAGCTCTTTATGGGCTAAAGCAAGTGCTATGGTCTTGGTACAACAAGATAGACAAATTCTTACTACAGACTCATGGATTCCATTCTATCCCTTATGATCCAAATCTATATGTGCACTCCACTAGCATAGGGGTCAGTTATATCCTACTATATGTGTTATATTACTCACTGGCTCAAATTCTGTGACTCTAGCAAAAATTAAGGCACAGCTTTGCTCTACATTTGAGATGACCAACTTAGGTTTGATATCTTATTTCTTGGGGATGAAGATTGCTAGATCCGAGGGAAGTATCTTTCTGTCACAGTAGAAGTATGCCCTACAGTTGGTGGACCAGTATTGCACTGATTAGATATGGCCACCAATTGCCACACATCTAGATCCCACTGTCAATCTGCACAAGGATACCTTGAGTCCTTCTTTTGATGCTCGTACCTATCATTCTTTTGTAGGAAAATTCCTATGATTGATTCATACTAGGCCAAATCTTGCATTCTCAATTATTTTGCTTAGTCATTATTTTAATGTACCTAGAATATCTCATTTCATTGCTTGTCTTCCTATATTAAGATATTTAAGGTGTACCTATAATTTTGGACTAACTTATGGTCATGGTTTATGCTTATAGGGGTATACTAATTCTGATTGGGTAGTAGATCCTAACACCGGATGATCCCATGGAGGCTATCTCTACACCTTGGGCATGGCACCCATCTCTTGGGCTAATCATAAGTAGGACACAGTGGTGGCTTCCACTGTTGAGGCAAAGTATTGGACTCTCTTTGATGGTACTATGGATGCCATCTATCTGAGGAACTTGCTAGCTGTGCACTGTAATTTTTTTGCAAGTCGCCTACAACTGTCTACTATGACAACCAAAGTGCCATTGCCCTTACGAGAAATATTATCATCACCACTCAAACATAGCACATGTGGCAGTTCACTACCACTTCACCAAGAGTAGGTTGAGCTAGGCACCATTTTCCTAGAGTTTGCACCACTTAGTGATAATTTTGTCGATATTTTGACCAAGGCGCAATCAACAAAATAGTTCTATAGTATCTTCTACCATGGATTTGCTTGGATATACCTTTCTCTACTTCTTTAGATTGATGAGGAGAGGGTGCTTCCCTCTTACTTCCCCTTCCTGTTAGAGAGGAAGCGGTTTCCTTCTCTTGATAGTGACAATGATGGTGCTTATGTTTTTTTTCACTTTCAAACATTTATTTATTTTATATTGCATATTATGGACATCTGTAACTATATCCACACTATTAGAATGACATTATTGTAAAAGGGCACTTGGGCAAGCAAACAATTCTCCTGCAAGGGCACTGTCCAAGTGGCATCATTGCATCGCATTCTGCATGAGCATGAATATTTGTATCTTCTTTTGCATTACCCCATGCATCAACATTCTATTCATGTAAATGATCATCTGCGCGCATTTATCCCTTTTTGGTCACCCTTGGAGTGGTTGACTCTAGATCCACCATAATCATAGCATTACACATGGCTGTCTCCCAAGGAAATTTTTCCTATGATTGCATGCTAGCTTTGTTTGTCTTGCTTGCTTACCCATCTTGCCTTTCTCTCTACATATTCTCCATATGATTGGCACACACACACACATAGTTAGGAATTCTTAGGCACTTATCCTAATAGCATTTAGAATTTTTTTTCTTGTTTTATGAAAGTAGTGGGTCTATCCATCCATGATTTTCCATACTTCAAGGAAGAATGAATCAATGGGATGAAAATTGATTTGAAACCATCACTTAATGCTAAATCTTTTCACCATATTATACCAAAAGCCCTTCAAAGAAAAAAAGGGTTCATTATTGATTTTATTCGCCTTTGCAAGATTGGTAGGCCCCTGGTAGCCAACAAGGACCCTTGGTTCGATGTCCTAGCCTCTCTCTAATGTAATCACTTGGGCTCCCTTGGTAAGATAACCATCGTCTCTATAGCCTTGGTAGGTTGTTGGGCAACTAATGTGCACCCATTTCCCGATTCCCTCTAGTTGCTTTGGGATGGAACACCTTGGGGTAAAAGAAAATATAAAAGCTTATTTCTCATGGCTCAGTTTTGGGCGTGAAAGGGGTTGGTGAGCTGAAAATGCATTAGCTTGACATAAATAACCCCAAAACATGCTTAATCAACAAAGAAACCTTATTATTTTAAAAAGAGATGTGATCCTAGAGAGTTATTGTGTTCGACATGCAAAACCCTAATTTGGGCTCCCCAAACTTTCTATGAAAATGCATGCAATCCACTACGCTCTCTCAATCTCATTTTTGCATGTTTTAGGAGTCATATCTATACTCCCAACACCCCATTTATGGAGGACATCGTGGTTAGCCACCTACTACCATCTGGCACCTAATTCCATCCTTCACCACCTATCTGCAAATATTGCATGTTACCCTGGAGTTGTCACCTATAGTTATGGGACAACTTGGACCACTTAGTAAAATCCTCTAGTGAGAGCTTATGAGCTTAATGACATACAAGGAGTAGAGGAAAGTCTATATCACTTAGCTGAAATGTTACATGTGATGGGGGAAGGAATATAAGTTAATTTATCTTAGACACTTTGGGATTGTAAAAGAGCTCACTAGAACCCTATTGTAGAACCAATGCTAAAAACCTCAAAATGATCTCCATGTAAGTCTGGATGCATTCATGAGAGAGGCAATTACACACCTCCATGATATGAAAATTTTGCATGAAGCTAAATGTGAGATAATTGATTTGGGCTGCTACTCTTTGTCACATATAGAGTGTTGTAGTGTCTTCTTAAATAAAATGATACCCGTAACGAGCTAAATTGCACAATGATTCCATCCTTGAGAAGCTAAAATGAAACCCATTCTTCTAGTTAATCTAAGTGACTTAGCTTGTAGAGTTGCATCATGAAGCAACTTTTTTGCAATGCTACCATGCCAACAATAATGAAATGATCGAAAATTTTACATGATAAACAAAGATAGTTCATGATACACCTACACATATATAGTTTATTTGAAAAAGCACAAACAGAGATTCCACAGAAGAAACATAACATATATAAAAACATTTATATGCATAGTTATATGTGCATTAACACACTGAGATTTAGATGTGCACATAGATGGATATATATAGACACACTTATAAGAACAAAATATGAAACTTGTTTGTGATCTCCTTTTTCACAACAAAAGAACAATACATAGGAGCAAGAAAGCAAAGGTGCATAATGATTTGTGGTATAGAGAGAACTACAAAGAGAGAGACATCCAAGAGAAGAAAGGAGTGTATGTACGAAAGCCTATTCTCAACCTTACACATCAACCAAGGTATGGCTTCCTCTTCCTTTTGTTTTTGGCTCTTTAAATCAATGTTTTCTCTTTCCATGGTTGTCCTTCTTTTAAGAGCATGATGCTTGTTTCTTTTCATGGTTCCCATATATTTGTAAAGTAAGAGTACAAAGGTGGGTTTGAGAAAAAATCCATGATCAATCTAATTTTTTGGCGGCTCTTTCTAATGAGAACACAAATATGGATTAAATACATCTCTAGGGAAAACCTCACAACTTGGTGGTTGCACTTATAGGCACGTTTGACAACACATCTATGCAATTTAATGTTAATACAAACACAAATATATACATATCACCATGTAGCTTGATGCAAATCTAGATACATGTTGGATGAAACACTTGCAAGAAAAAGATTCTATCTAGTTATGAGAAGGTTTGTCATAGATGCTTGCTTGTAGTTGCCCTTGTGTTTCTATGTTTACGTGAAATAATTTATGTGCATGAAAATACAATGGAATTGGATTTGAATTATTATGAAGAGCAATTGTATCCATCATGATTTGGTGTGGTGAGGTTTGCTAAGTTGTACATGAGATGTTAAATTTATTTTGGGGCTCTGAGACATTGAGAGAATATTTATGATTTGATAATATGCATACTCAAATAATCTATAATCCCACAATTGTAGGGGAGCCATGATATGTGTTGTGATGGGTGAACCATAAAGTGTGATCCCCTTTGTGGTTCGTTAATTTCTAAGTATGCAATCCACCTTCAATATAATTAAACTATTAATTGCCAAAAGTTTAGAGACCTTTAGAGAATAAAAGAGAAGAAGAGACAAGAGTGCACAACAAGAAAATGGGTATAAATGGGTATAATCTCCCCCCATGCATAAGTGAACACCAAGATGTTGCTCTCCTATCTCATAGGGGGGTTCTCTTGATACTATTTAGTCTCATGAAATAACATCCCTAGGCATGTTTTGCACTTGTACTCCATGACTCAACATAGTGATTCAAATTTCTCTCAAGAAAGGAAATGATATTCCCTTTATATATCATACTACATACGTAGCGACATATACAATGTCTTATTGATTCTAGCTTGTGGATGCAACCCTTTGCTACATCACCCTCATGCCTTCCTATCATTTTCTACAAGTGACGTGATGAAGTGTGCATGATGAATCCACCCTAAGAGAGATCATAGTAAGATGCAATAAATATGTCTTAATACTATGCCATGTTTATACTTAGTTGTTGCATAGGGCTCACCTAATTCCTCTCCTCATCTACCCTCACAATGTCTCCTTGATCACTCAATTTAGCTCTCTATGATTGAGTCTAATGTGAAGGCATTTGAGGTTGTAGTCAAATTGTGGAAGTGTGTCTATTATGATTTGATGAAGTTCAAGAAGTCGCACATCTAATCATATCAACAACTAGTATCCCACTCTATCACTAATTGTTTACAAGACATGAATGCTAAGTGGGGGTACCATTATTGTGGGAGCTTCCATAGTCTCTGAAGGAATATTACTAGCTAGAAGAAGGCCTCCATAAACATAGATATGGTAGTCAACTCTATTCTAATAATATTACAATGTATTGATTGATTTTCCTCAAACCATGTTTGATATAATCATAACCATTTGTCTCTTCATGGGTTGCATCCATCTTACAAACCTCTCGATCCACCTTACTCTAAATAGTGGCTTTCTAGTAGTATGGGAAAGGTTAGTCTCTCTAGATCTCTATTCCTTAGAGAAATCATTGTGTGATCATTTTATTAAAAATTTGATAGGATGATGCATGGATCCTGAAACTCAAGTGTACCTTATGCTATGGCTAGATGAGTTACATGTAGAAGTTTTCCAAGTTTCAGGGGTGTTTGTTCTAAGGACTTATATTGTTTCCAAAATCATTGCAAGAGGTTAGGGTTGATGCTATGATTTGTTCTAAGGACTTATATCTCAATGGCATCTACTAATTATGCTCAATCTTGGGTATAAATTTAGGGCTCCATCCGTTTTGGGTCTTTTCAAAATAGCAAAGATTCAAGATGTAATATTAAGTTTCATGTTCTTCGAGGATCATGATTTAAGTTTAGGTGAGGAGTCTGTAGTCATAAAGCATTGATTTTTATAAAGCCTAGATTCATAGGTTAGTTCAAATTTCATACTCATTACATTCAAGGCTTTGAGTTTTGAGAATCTCTCATTCTTGTGCATGCAAATTTCTAAGCTTTTGCTTCCATCTTCTTGCTTCTTGTTTTCACCATAGTTAACATTTGTGAGAGGAAGGAAGTGAGAAACTAAGAGGGTAAGTCTTCTCTCATTGCTCTTCTCTTCTTCTTCTTCCTCTCCTCCTCCTCCTTGTCCTCCTCTTTTGTTATAGTATGTGTGAAGGATTGGGTTAGCCATTACATCTCCTAGAGAAATAGAGTGAGAGAGAAAGGGAGATAGCCGAAGAAGGAGAAGTTGTTTCTCCTCTTTTGCTTTTATACTCTCTTGGTGGCATGGAAGTGAATGATTCAAATGTGGATCAATAGCTTGAGAGCTTGAGAAGGCGTCACTCAAATGATGAGACAATCAAGCTTCTTTTAGTAGTGAGAGAAACTACAATAGAAAAGGTTAGATTGGTAAGTCTACTACAACCTTTGAATCATTTGTGCTTTCTTTTATTTATGGGGATTGAATGGAGAGACATTGTTGATTTGAAGCTAGAGTACAATTTGGCCATGTGAGAAATAATCTAAAACCACTGAGGAGAAAGGATACTCTTGCAAGACTAAGAGCATGTTAAGGTTCCAAATTAGTTATGTCTCATTGAAGGCCACTTATTGTGAGAGGAAGCATTTGGTAATAAAACTCTTTGCTAATAACTCCATACAATTGAAAGAAAAAGAAAATCAATTACAATTTGATCGCAATATGGAACCAATTTGCCAAGCTCTTTAGATGTGTGATTAGTAAAACTTGAATCGAGATAGACTATTGGGGTGAAATAAGCCTTAATGAAAATAGACAAGAGGGAAGAGAGGTGAAGAGACCAAGAGCACACACACACAAAATCAATGGAGACTTGAGCACACAAAGAGATAGGGTTGAAATCTTCGTCTTCTTCTTTTTTCTTCTTCCACACAAAAAGAATAAGTCTATAAAATCATAAAAGACTAATATGAAATTACCATAACATATGTACACGTGATCGATAAGTGTGAACCCACTAGAAAAGAAGAGGTGGAACAATGAATGTGCCACAACCAAGAATGGACTACATGTGTGTAGTCCAGTTGTAGTCACTGGTGTATCCTCATGTCAGTCACCTAACATGCCAATGAATAATATTGTGTGATATCCTTTGCTATGATTCGGGATCCGTTTAGAGTATGACACACTATACATCTCATAACCTTTTCCTTGATCCTAGAGATACAAGAGTTCAAAATTTAGTATTCACTGCATAGTGTGTTTGCTACATGACTATTGTATATTCATTCACTTTATTATTCATTGTGTCCATTGTCTTTGAGTTATCCTAACCCTAACTCTAACTGTGTTCTGAGTTTATCAATTTGTGCTTTGTCGTACAATTGGCTTTGTGTTTTTTGCATTTAGAGTATTTCTTCACATACTCATCATAATATGTTGCAAGCCCTCACAGTTATTGCTGACATAAAAAGGATTCTTTAGAAGAGAGCCATATGTCATATGCAATCTTTTTGCATGGAGAATTAGAACTTGGGGAGGAAAGACACCATCTTGGCTCAAGGTTGAAGCGGAGAAGGAACCAAACTTGGGAAGAGCACCTCCAATTTTTGCATGTAAGATGCCATTTACTCCCAAGCTCAATCCTAAGGGGAAGTTGATGGCTTCTTTACTCGCATTTTCAAGAAAACCATTAAGTAGTCTCAATTCTATAGTAGCAAAGAGGTGGGGATGATGTGACATGACATCATCACATCCTCATGTCATGATGTGACATGACATCATCACATCCTCATGGAAGCTTCCCCAATGGGGAAGGTTCCTCGAAGAGAGGACTAATAGATAGTTAACTATCCATTTAGTTCAATTTTCTCTCCTACCTAGCCTTTTTTTTTATTAAACACCATACTCTTTATATGATTCTTAGGGAGTGTAGCCATATTCATTCAATCATATACTTGCAAATTTGTAAAATGACTCCTATTTTTGGGTCTATAAAAAGAGGGAGTGTGGCCATAGTCATTCTATCATGTACTTGCAAATTCTATTTTATGATCAATGCAACTTGAGATGAGCCAATGTTGTTGTTTAAGTTTTTTGGATTCCTGACTAGAAGCTAAGGGTTATGCCCATTTGGAACTATTGGTTGAGGACATAAACTAAGGCAACCAAGTCACACACACTGGTCGCAAAGCCCACCCTTGATCTTTTGCAAGAACACACTATTATGTTTCTTGCATCGGTTGCCTAATCATGGTTGGCTGAGAGCAATTTGGTCATTAGGCGCAATTGTTATAACTCCCTAATGGTTCTTCTTCTTTCCATGATTGGACTCCTTCGAGCTCTTAGCTACAAGAAGCTTAGCATATAAATCAATGACATCTTGCCATAGAGTTAAAAGGGGGATTTAACCCTTAGCACAATCATCTTACCAATCCTTATAAGCATACTTATTTAGCATGAAAAAATGTGTAATAGTGTTTGACACTCGTAGACTTTCTTCTCAAAAATCAGAAAGAACTCATTCATCTAGTGGTTTGGTTTGTAATGGGAAGGTAGCATTCATTTTGACAACCTCTTTTTTTTTCTTGTAAGCAGTGGGGTCCCTTAAGCTTTATCATTTCCTTTCTCCACTCATTCCACCATGTTTTATTAGCTACTTCAATTAGTTGAAAGCGGGTTAACAAAACATTGTTCCTTGATTTTTTGTAATCCTTGGAATCACATTAGGAGGGTTCCTTTAAGAGGATGGAGTATCCTTGCATCTCAATTGGCTTGTGGTTGAATAATTTTATTTCCATGAGAAATTGGGACTTGTGTAGCTTCACATCTTGTTACTTCTTTCCATGTGAGTTTACAATAATTTTATTTCTAGGTCTCATAGTTTTCTTATATATTAAATCCAAAACTTATTTAGGTATAATGGCTCTAAAAGAGAGCAAACTTGAAGTTGATTGAGTTAAGTCCTAGATCTTTGTAAATAAAAAAATTGGGGATTAGAATGGTACCAAGTATATAATGCAGCACGTCACAAATAGATCTTAAATGCATATAAAGGAGACAATGATGTCACTATGGACATGAACTTGAGCAATCCTAATCAAGATCTACTCCATGTGACTAGATTCAAAATTTCCACCATGAAAACAAGACTATTTGTAATCTAACCGATAACATAACATTAGCATAAGTTAGCTTAAGAGTTCTAGCGTATCATGCTAGAACATTGTATTGACAAATAACATTGTATTGATTTATTGCCATGTTGTTTGCTTGCTCCTAGTTGGGTTTGGTGTAACAATATGGCTTTTGTAAGAACAATTTGCTCAAATTTCCCATTTTCTTTCACTTGGTGTCATGGTGGGTATTTGCATAGAGGTATAGAGTAACATGATATCTAATGGCTCTATACACTCCATGATGATTTATCAATTTAGGACACAATAAGAAGTAAGTAAAGAGTGACAAAGATAGAGTGTAATAAAAGGACTTATGTCGTTTCTAGTTTTGGGTAAAATGCCCATGTCCCTACCTTCCCACATGCACTAGTGCTTGTGCATGAATGGGTACACACATAGATAGAAATGTCATTCTTTATTCATTGGATAGTCGAGAATAAGAAATGTGGTAGCTTGTGCATGTAACCAAGACTATGTGAACTCTTTCTCACTCTCTTCGTCTAGTTCTAGGTTGCTTCCATTCCATCACTTGGTATCAGAGTCACATAGGTCAAGGTTATGTTAAAGTAGCACATTGCTAAATAGCATATAGCCATACTACTACTGATTAGCATACAAACAAGACACTGCTAATTAGCATATAGGTCACTACTAAATTAGCATACAAGGGAATAGACTTGATAAGGGTAATTTTGGGGATGATGTTATGAAAAGGACATGATCTGAAAATATATATCCTATGACAATAAAAATCATGTATACTTTGTGAGAAATTCAACAAAGAGTACTAGTCTAGCCCACCCAAATATTTGCCTACATTTGAGTAAAAATTTCAAGCGGCTACCTTTTTAGAAGGCAATCTTGCAAGGCTAATAACTCAAGATTTTTCCATTGAAATTATTTCTTGTAAAAAGACAATGTTCCTTAAAAAGTGATCCACAACTTGATCATTGGGATCAATCGCATTTAGCTTAGAGCTCTAACAATCTAGGCTACATTATGACTAGCTAAAAAGTACATGAAATCAGAACTACATCTACCTACCGACCTAGGGAGTTGAATATCTCAAGCTACAACCATAACCTGAGAATCCACTATGAAAAATATTATTCTTTTCATCATGAAGCATCTACCTCTACCAAATGGTTGGATGAGATCAATCCTAATGTAGCACTAGCACAACAAATCACAGCATATTTACTGCACTATTTTGTTTCCATAAAAATCTCATATCAAGAGAATAGAGAATAAAGAATAGAGAGAATAAAAAGTATAGAACTGAAATAGAATATCTTTGAGCTTCAACTCACCCTTGTATGAGTGGATTGAATAATTCTCCATCAACCTAATCATCAATTTGATTAGGATCATTATCATTGTACTTTGACAATTTAGTCATACATCAATCAAGATTGTGTTCTCTCTTCTATCTTGTATTTGATTATCTTTATTGTATTTATTTAACTCTAAAATAGCAATTGGTTTCCATCTCAATACATCCCATTTACTTTTCTCATGGTATCAGAGCCAACTTGCTCTCTTGCCAAGCTTTGTATGAGTAATTTTACTTAGCAAGCCTAGTAAATTCTATGAGAGTTTTCTTCTTGACTAATCTTGTACCTATTTTGAGAGCAAGGAGAGATGGATTTCTTAACCAATATCAACCTTGAATCTTTATCAAAGCTCAATAAGAACAATCATGGAACTTAGAAAGCATTGTACCATATGGAGACAATCCTCTTTCTTCATGAGTTACACTGGAATATGGTGGAAGACATAGCAAAAAGATCTAAAGTTGTTAGTGAAGCCCAAAGGAAATGGGATAGAAAGTCCATGCTTGGTGTCCATTTGATACGATGTAATGTGAAGGATGAGTCAAATGTAAGTAAAAGAAAAGGCAAAGGAGGCTACAACAAGTACAACATCAACAACAATCAAAATCATACTAGGTACTCTCATCCCTCCTATGGAAGAGGATATGGCAACGCTAGAGCTGGATATACTCGTAAAAGAGGAAGAAGCTCTACTAGGCCAAATGTAGAGTGAAATTACTACCATAAAAGAGGACGTTATAAAAGAGACTTTTGGTTGAAAGAAAATGAAATACATGGAAACGTCATGGAAGAAGGAACGTCACATTTTGGGGAGAAATATTTGTTGCCACAATTTATGGATATGGTATTGCTAATAGTATATAGGTTGAAAACCATGATATTTACAAAAACTTTTGTGTATTGATAGTGGGACAAGCTCCCACATGACCTCTCACAAAGAACTTCAACTCTCTATCTATAAATGTTGGTCCAATTGTGTACATTGTTGATAGTACTCCAAATGCAATGCAAGAAAAGGAGATATCCATACGACGTCTAAGGGTAAAAAAGACTAAGGTAAATAATAATTTACTTGCTCCTTTTTTGACAAAGAACTTGTTATAAATTGTGCTATGGTTGAAGGGGATTAGAAAGTTGAATTTGAAGTAAATACACGTCTCATAAAGGATAGAAAAAGAGGCTATAAGGTGCTTGCAAAAGGAACTAAACATGGTAGGCTATTCAAAATGGATGCCTACATTCCCAACTTGGATGCAATGAACATGGAAGAGAAAAGATTGAGTTCTACAAAGCTATGGCACAAAATGTATGCTCATTTCAACTTCAAAAGCTTGTTGGCATTGAGATTTAACTAAATGGCAATAAATATTCTAGTTCTACATAATCATCTTAGTGTATCTACAAAATTAGTAGTAGTAGTATACAAAATTAGTAGTAGTAGTAGTAGTACATAACTAAATTAGCATATCTCTGAACTTCAGCACAGACTTATGAGTGGATTGAGTGATTTTTTGTGTCAGCATAATCATCAATTTGATTAGGATCATTATCATTGTACTTTGATAGTTTAGTCATACATCAATCAAGATTGTGTTCTCTCTTCTACATTGGATCTTATATGTTTATTGCATTTATCTAACTCTAAAATAGCATTGAAATGAGTATGGTGTTGAGAGCATCTTGAAATGAGTATGGTGTCCATTGAATCAATATCTTTGTGTGCATGGAACCATACATTTCACTATACTAAGGATTGTAATGTTACTTGCATGCAGTATTGAATAGCATATCTAGTTGGACAACTAATGTATTGAGTTGGTAGCATACTTGGTTTGTACTATGTTCCTAATTGTTATATTGATTGCATAGATCTAATACCAAGGCTCTGTTTATGCAAACTTTCAACAAGCAATTGATGATTTGAGCTGTACAATATCATGCATCTCATGCAATACAATGATCCTCTAATGTATTGGCATTGTGAACAACCATTGACAATGACATTTTGACTCATTTTTATGGTTGTCTTTGAGATTTTTTAGTTCTATGCTAAATATTTCAAAAAATGTAATGGCACAATGGCATGTATTGACTAGATATGTCCTTGCTTCATGATCATCAACTTGTGCTAAATTACTTTAAATTTTTCTAAAGTTTCATTATGGCTTCATCATCAAATAATGTACTATTTACCAGTGAGAAGCTTGTTATAACATTTTTCATATTAGAAAGAGAAATTCTACAACATCTTGGTGTAAAAGAAGTTTCCATATGTCTAAAGAGCACGAAACTTGAAACCATAGATGTAGAAGATTGGCTAAAGCTAGATGAGCTCATCAAGCCAAAGTCATGCTTATCTTGTCAAAGAAATTTTATTTCAATGGCAAAGATGCAGGCAGTGGTGCTTAGGACATATGGAAGAAGATATGAAATATTTATGAGAAAATTAATGTTGCACATCAAATTTATTGGCTCAAGAAGATCATTGATTTGCAAGAAAGAAAATGCTCCCATATCTAGTCATCTAAATGAGAGCAACACTATTCTTATCAATTGAATGCTCAGGAGATCAAGTTCGAAAACTCCATAAAGGCTATGTTTTTAATTGTTACATTGCCATTTTGTAATGGGACACATTTTGTACTACCATAAGCAATTCAGCACCACCAGATGGATTGTCAACTGTAAATGTTGGGAGCAACTTGCTCATGAAAGAAATTAGCCATAGGAATGTCGATGCTAGCAAGAGCTCTAATTCTCTAATAATGAGAGAATGGCCTTAGTCAAGGGTTCACATTATGACAAGCTTTTCAATTTGGTAACAAAGGAGGCTTTTTGTCCAAAGAATCAATCAATACCTCCTAAAATATGGGATAGAAGGCAACTTACTTGCAACTATACACCTTAGCAAAATGGTGTATCAAAGAGAAAGAATAGGATGTTATTTGAGGTAGCCAAATGCATGGTAAAACACAAGCAACTTGCCGACTTGATGAACTAGACATGTACTGAAGTATTGAGAGACTTTACACCATATGCTAAAATACAAGCAACTTGCCTACTTGATGAACTAGTCATGTCCTAAAGTATTGAGAGACTTTCCACCATATGAAGTCTTATTTGGAACAAGGCCTCAAGTATATCATCTAAAATATTTTGATCCTTAGCTTTACCCATATTATTGGTAAGAAAAGAAAGAAACTTGATGACAAGTCTAAAATTTTTGTGTTTGTTGAATGTAGTACTGTGAGTGAAGCTTGCAAAATCTCATGAGAGAAGCAAGTCTCACAAGTAGTCACACTCTTGCAAAGCCATTGAATGATATCGTTATGGCAAAAAGGACCATGTAAAAAGGGATTGTTGCAAGTAGAAGAGGGACAAGAAGGCAAACAATGATGAGAAGAAAGATAGGCAAAAGGATGACAAAGAGAAGGCCAAATTTGAGAAAGTGAATGTAGT
Organism: Lygodium microphyllum; assembly: GCF_053477565.2. NCBI lineage: Eukaryota > Viridiplantae > Streptophyta > Polypodiopsida > Schizaeales > Lygodiaceae > Lygodium > Lygodium microphyllum. Next base: position 105,705,647 of record NC_141149.1, on the reverse strand, counting down.
CACTCGTGCTAGTGATGATGAGAATGTTCTTTATGCATTTGCATTCATCTATGATTTTCTCATTGCTACTACCAATGAGTCTTATGCTTCATATTGCATCACTGATTGAAGTGCATAGTTTCATGTGACTCCTCATAGAGAGTGGTTTGCTTTATATGATGCTAATAGGAGAGGATTTGTTCATCTTGGCAATGATCATGCATATCAAATAGCAAGAGTAGGTAGCATTAACTTGGGTCTTTTTAAAGGTTTTATCTTTCTCTTTGAGAATGTATGCCATGTGCCAAAGCTCACAAAGGTCTTGATTTTTGGACAATTAGATTGATTACAGTTATTATACCATGTTTGAATATCAAACTTGGAAAATATGCAAAGTCTCTTTGGTAACATCAAGAGGTTCCAAGTGTGGGATCGTTTATTCCTTAATCAACCATGTTGTAGCTATCACCTAGCATCCATCCATTTGTTTGTGACATCATCAATTGGGATACATGAGTCAAAATAGAATGTAAATTCTTTCTCATTTGTAATGCTTCCTATCTTCAATTTTTTTCATTTTTATGCTTGTGAGTATAGGCAACGAATCATATCACTTTGGAGGAGCATCATATTTTGTCATGTTCATAGATGATGCAATGTAAAAGATTTAGCTTATCCTATATGCAAGAAAAGTGGCATAGTAGATGTCTTTGAAATATTCCTAACATGTGCAAAAAATCAATCTAGTAAGAAGTTCAAATGCTTATATATGGACAATGGCAATAAGTATGTCTAGTGCTTTCATGGAGTCTTGTAACAAGCATAGCATCAAGAGGTAGTTGATAGCCCCTTATACACCTAGCCCAAAATGGTATTGCTAAGATGGGGAATTGGACTATAAAAGAAAAGGTTGTCAATATGTTGTCTAATTCTAGTATATCTCAAGAATTCTAGGTTGAAGCTATAAAAACAACAATTCATTTGATAAGCAAATTGTCAAGCAAGGCACTAGTTAGAAAAGTGTCTAAAGAAGCATGGACTAGAAAACCTCCATCTTAACGTCCTCGGTTGTGAGGCATACATGCATGTACCCAAAGAGAAGTGTCAAAAGCTTGATCCTAAGAAAATGCACCTTTGTTGGGTATGATAGTGCTTGTGAGATGGGATAAAATTATGTTATCCCAAAGCTAGGAAGCTTGTATGTAGCATTGATGTTATCCTTATTGAAAATAAGATCCAAAATGAACATGTGAAAATGGTTGAAGTAGAGAGGGTTATCTTTCAAGATGATGGACAAATATATCAATCTCCTAGAGATGCTAAAAATGGGCAAGATGTTGGTTCAACCTAAAAATGGCTAATAAGAGCAGCCACAAAGGATTATGGTTGAAAATCTAGTGCCAATTATGAGATAGTTTACGAGAGTCTCTTGTCCTCCAAAAGAGGCCGTAATGCGGGATGATAACCTTAAGTAGAAGAAGGTTATGAGATCAAAAATGGGCTCTCTTATCATGAATTTCATTTGGGAGCTAATACCATTGCTAAAAGGAAAGAAAGCTCTTCCAAGTAAATGGGTTTGCAAGATAAAGATCACTCTAGGAGATGCATTGCCCAAGTGTAAGGCAAGTTTAGCAACAAAAGGATTTAAGCAAGGGAAGGGTATTGACTTCTATGAGTTCTCTTCACCAATAGTGGAAATGGCTACTCTTCATGCATTTCTTACTTTTCTTTATCAAAAACGAGTTGGACCTTGCTCAAATGGATGTCAAGATAGCATTATTGCATGGGGAACTTCATTAGGGCAACTATCTGCAACAATCAAAGAGTTTTGTTTTGTTGGGCAAGGAATGCATGGTGTGCAAACTCCCAAAAAGTCTTTAGGGTTTGAAGCAAGCCCCAAGAGAATGGTGAAGTCTCAGAATATAAATAGAGTGATACGGATCATTGCCTATACACGAAGTAGCTATTTGATGGAAATCGTTTGATCTTGATCTTATATGTGGATGATATGTTGGGATTATTGGAAAGCACGTACCTGGTATGGATGCTTTGAGGTAGAAATTAAATGGAGGACGATGTCAATGAGATGCTTAAGCATTCCAATATGGAGAGAGGAAAGATATTTACTCCATTGCCTCCACATGTGAGACTTGGCCAAGAGGATTGTGCCAAATATGATGAGAAGCAAGCTGAAACATCTAAGATTCCACATTTGTCAATTTGATGTATGTTACGATACTCATTTAATTTGCATTGAGAGTTGTCAGTAAATTTATGGTGGATGCTAATCACACTGCTTTTGCATTGAGAGCTATCAGCACATTTATGGTGGTGGCTAATCCTGGCAAGAAGCATTGGGAGGCAATGAAGGGCCTCTTGTTGAACTTGAATGGTACAAAAGAGTATGCATTTGCTTTGGGGAAAAAGATGCATCAAACTTTGTTTACTCGAATGCAAACTTTGTCAAGGTGTATACACTGAAAGGTCTACTACAATACTTGCTCATTATTGATGGAGGTATAGTTGCTTGGATCTCTCATCTACTCCAGTGTACTACCTTATCTACCATGGAAGCTAAGTAGATTAAAGTTACAAAAGTATGTGAGAAAGTTGTATGACTAGCTTGTCTAGTGGGAGATTTTGGATCTTGCATAAGAGGTTCCCATTCTACATTGTGACAATCAAAGTGATGTCTAGTTAACACGAAATCCAATCTTCCATGCGAAGAAAAAGTGCATGGATGTGAAGTATCATTTCATCACAAAGGTGTTTGAGGACAAAAAGCCACACCGCATATCAAGATACACACAAATGAGAATTGTGCTCTCTCTCTCTCTCTCTCTCTCTCTCTCTCTCTCTCTCTCTCTCTCTCTCTCTCTCTCTCTCTCTCTCTCTCTCTCTCTCTCTCTCTCTCTCTCTCTCTCTCTCTCTCTCTCTCTCTCTCTCTCTCTCTCTCTCTCTCTCTCTCTCTCTCTCTCTCTCTCATGACCTAATACTTAATTTATCAAATCATAAGCCCATAATTAATACCTTAACATAAATCGAAACATGCATTACAATATGTTTGAACATCTTACAAGCCATTCCATCTTTGAAAACTAGAACAAAATAAGGGTGAATGGTTGATGGATTCATAACTCAATAATTTGAGTGTGGGTTTAGTTTATCAAGTACATGACTTCAAACCCTAGGCTACATATCTCCTACTACACATCAAAATATCTATTCGCATCCAAAATAAGGGTGAATGCCAAAACTTTTCAAAAGACTTCCTAATGCTCAAAGAGACCAATGATACAGTAACCCATTTTACCTACAAAGGAGACCCTATTAAAAGTCCCCACTTTGGCTATATGCTTAGTAAATCTTGTAAGACTATGAAGAACCTGTTGCCAACTTTTAGGAGGCCAAAAAACATACCAAAACGTTTAAAAAGGCCATCAACACACTAGCTTCTTTTGACTATTAAAGGAAGCCCTATAGAAAGTGTGTGATGTGGCTTTATGCTTGATAAAATTTTATAAGACTACCAAGAACCCATTGCAAAACACAAAATGTTTGCTCAATTCCTCAATGTCGTATTCATCTGTGCCTATAGATTATATCTTTTTCAATGTTCAAAGGCATGTGCAATTTTTTATCTTGTAGCATAATATGCAATGTTGAAAAGCTAACCTAATCTTGAAAATTGATCTTAATTAGGCTTACTATTGATACAAGTGTGACAACCCTTGGCAAGCCACTATGTTCTCCATGCAACAATAGCCTCTTTCAATACAAGGCTTCTATTCACAGTCTCCCATTTCTAACACCAATCTATTAGGCAATGGCCATAACCATCTAGTTCACATTCTTAGTTTTAGGTTACTTAGGTTACTATTAGCAATTTGTACAAAGGCTATACATGTTCAAATGCATTTCTTAGTCTCTAAGATAATATGCAAAGTTGAAAAGTTACCTAATCCTAAAAAGTCAAAGTTAATCTTGTTGAGATTTTCTATCAATCCAAGTGTGGCAATTCTTGGTAAGCCGCTATCTACCCTACCACACATAGTCTCTTTCAATCCAAGGTTACTATTCTTTGCCTCTCACTCTAACACTAGCCTAATTAGGCAATGACCATAGTCATGTAGCTCACCTTATTTTTAGGTTACCATTTGAACAATCTTATACAAAGTCTTTACAAATACAAATGCATCTATAAATTTCTTAGTTTCCAATATAGCGTTGAAAGTTGACAAGCTAACCTCACTTGTAAACATAATCTTGACAAGTTTTATTGGTGATTGACGTGTGACCATTCTTGGTAAACCACTATCCACCTACCATAGCCTCTTTCAAGACTACTACTCAAGGTCTCTCGCTTTCACTAGTAGGCAATGGCCATAGGTATGTCTCACTAACCTATCAATATTAAACTAACTTTTGTGACAAGTGTCTACATATGAATTGTCATGCATGTAAGTAGCAATCCATGTCTAACATTCAAATTTAAGATTGGAGCATAAATTCACTCAACTTGCAAAATGGCTATAACAAACATTGTGTTGAGAAAAGCTATGAAAACTTCACATCAATTTCAAGATATAGCCCTAGCCTTGATCTTCATAGTGCTCTGCTTACACCTCAACCTTTTGGACAATTAGTGATAAGGATTGTGTAGTGCACACCACACTTGAGTTTGGAACTTTCAATTGATAGCAAGATCAAGTCTTAAAAAGATGGTACACTACTACAATGAATCCAACATGCCAAGCTTGAATTGGGATGAGAAAGTTCAAATGCAAACTCTATATGTTCTATATGTACAAGGTTTCTTGGTATTCATGCTAACCTGAGAACTTGAGAACATCATGGCCTTCTATCATCTACCCATGTGGTCTTTCATATGAGGATGACCAACATGAGCATCCAAAACAATGAGTTATTAGCTCCAATGTTGTAGTATGTATAGTTGCCTTTTTTTATTTTTTAAGTTAAGGAATCTCCAGCACTCTAATAAGACGTGAAACACCCCATGCCATTTTGACCTCAATATGTGAAAAGTGCCTTTTTCTATAATAGATTGCTTAACTGGTACACACACACACTAGCCAATTTGTTATCAATATCACCTATACAAAGGTTGGTCTTGCTATCGTTATGTATTGTCGTCTGCTTCAATTAAAATGTTTCCCATTTACTTCTGACCATGTTTGAAATGGATTGCATTAAGTTCTCGACTAGACACGAAGTTCTCTCAAACCTTAAAAAGGACTGCTTATATTCACACATTACCTTGGAGAAGCTAAGAACTTGAAAAAAACTTCCGATCCTTAGACCTAAGTGATTTTTGGTTCAAATGATTTCTGAATAGCTGTAAATTTTACCCTGATGTTTTACCTGGACCAAAATAGCATTGATAGCTGGTGGTAAAAGATCTGCACCAAAACAGGATTAGTAGCCATCCATAACTGGTGTCTCTCAAGCCTTTAAAAGGACGCTTTTTGTGTTCACGAACTGCTATGGAGAACCTAAAATCTTAATATCTTACTGTCCTTAGACCTCAGTAATTTTTTGTTCAAACGATCTCTGAATAGCTGTAAATTTTGCTATCATAACATTTATGTTTCACCTGCCAGCACTGTCCTGCACCAGCTCATTCCTTTTAGTTAAAAGAAACTCTCTCAACAAAACATGACTGGTAGCTATCACATAACCAAACCTAAGATCTAGTATTGAAAAAGAATACTGACGAAAGCATGTATACCAGTCTAATATATGGCTCTTGAGATCAATAAGTATAAAGACCACTGCCTACTGTGTCAAGTCTCCCCAGCAACCTATGATTGACTGCTCATTGAAAATGAAAACGCATTCATGTAGCTTAATGTTGCACCAAATTTTAAGTTCAAACGATGCGACCATCCTACCATTGGAAATCTTTGTGCAAATGCTATCTGAACAGCTGAAACATTCCCCAGGCTTTAGTTAGCTTCAAACCACAACTTTCTGAGGGGTCAATAAAGGGTGGACCATAAAGAGATCCAGGTATCATGGAATTTTTTTTTGGTGCTCCCATCTGATGAAGATATGGGAGATCAGGAAGTATTACAAATTCTCAACTAAGGTGGGTTCAATCACCTTGCCACTTAAAGAATCAAGGTGTTACTAAATAGCTACTCACATCTTCTATTGGGAAGTCCAGTGAGCTTAAACTGGTGGGGCCAGGACTTTCTGCCACCTGAGCAACTGGACCAACAGAATTCGGGCTCCGATAGGCATTTTTCTGAGATACTTTCGTTCTCCCTTTACCAGCTTTGGGTTCTGCCAAATTGATAGGCCAAACTTTTCCGTCATAAGTGGATAAGTTGGCTGGGAGTCTGCCAATTTGGTTTTGCAATGCTGTAACTTGATCCTGCTGAGATTTTGATTTACAGCTTTTCTTATTTATGTTCACTTGCTTGAGTTCTAGTCTATATAAGGCACAAGCATCATAATCAGTAAGTTCGTACTCATACAGGTGCCACTCAAACTGAGATTCAGGCTGTGGATCCATGTAGTAAGACCTTTTCAGCCCACCAGAGTCCTTCATTACTTGTTTCCTTGACTCATGCCAGCCCCGACCATTATAATCTGGTAGTGAACGTTGCTTTCTAGTCCCACTCTCAAAGGCCCTCCGTGGTTTGTCGAAGAAAAGCCATTCACGTATCACTTCACCATGAAGCATGGAGATATCAAAGAGGTCTGCAGAAGAGAAACCATAAGTTAAAACTTCATCAAGGTGATCCAGCATATACAGAACCTGAGCTCTTTTTCAGGTACCAAATCAAAAGCTAGCATACTACAGGCAAGCAAACCTTCAAAGAAAAAGCAACATAAAAATGGGTTTGTATGTGACTTCCGCGCTTGAATACATGCAATCTGAAATGCTGTGTATCGATACAATACACCCACTACTTGATTTGACTCTGTGCTGGCTTCAAGGAACTGCAAAGAGCTGTGAAGTAAAGACTTCTATAAACTTGGTGCAAACTCTGACAGTCAGAGTAGTGATTTCATGAAGATAGGGATAGCTTGACAGTGCAGATAGAGTCTCCAATCACTTGATGCACCTAGGCCAGGTCCCAAACAGGTAGTTGCACATTCCCATTTGTTAAGCAATGAAATGTCATGCATTGTTGATGGGATTGTTATGCATCTTAGAAAAGTACATGCATGGTTCCTAAGTGATTCAATCTCATGCATGGTTGGTTATGATTGTGTGCAGGTAGAGGCTAACACTATGCCTTGCCCCAGGAAACTGTAAAGAGTGGTGAAGTATAGATAACTGAAAATTTGGCAAGAATTCCTATACAGCAGTAACCAGGTAGAGTTCATGTATAGGGATGCAGAGTCATGTCTTAATTACTTGAAGTAGGCAGCTCCCTAGATAGCTAGTTGATATGACTTCCTGCTTTGACACTTTTGCATGGGATTGCATGTATGAAGCCAGCAGTCAGTTATAGCTTAGCTGAGGCTAGCTCATCAAAACTGTGATCTAAAGTAAAATGCAAATGATGTGCTGTCTTACTGTTGTTATGAAAACCCTTTCTTAAATCAAAAGCTTAAAATTTGAGGGAGCTCCAACACACAAACGAATGTGCATATCACATGAGCCACATTCATCAATTCCTCGGGTGTCACAAAGCTAAATAAGAAGTTTGTCATTCGTTCCCACCTCAACCTGATACTTTGACCTGCTTTCTTGCGTGTCCTTACAAAAAAAATGTAAAGCTCAGAGCTTATCCTGCAGAGAGCAACATTTATATTCTAATCTGCTGAAAGTATCAGTAAACAAAAGCACTGCCCAATACCCAAACTATGGTTCAACCTATGCTAAACTAACATCAATTACACTAGCCAAGTGGGTTCGGAAAAAGCAATTACAAGAAAATTATTGAGAGAACAAAAGGGAAAAGTCTTGATGGATGACCGTATGTATGAAAATACTAGTCACGTGCAAGTTTGCAACAAAAATGGCAACGGCTTAAGTCCAAGAAACAGGAAGATAGGAGTTGAGCCCAAGAAACAGGAAGATAGGAGACAAAAGACCTATGAACTTCTTCACTACACAAAACGTGTGAAGCACTAGAGAAACATAACTTCACAATGGTAATGAAAATCAGCTAGCATGAAAATGAACAACTGCCCTAAGAGCCCTTGTAACATATTTGATTTGACTAGCATTTAGCTCCACCTAGACTCTTGAGCACTTCTACTTCGTTGTTTTTGCTTCTAAGAATTATATTAGCCACACTTTATTTTACAAAAACTGAAAAAGAACTCAATAAAATTCATATGATATTTTGGGCCAAACACTAAGAAATGGGTGAATTGGCAACAGCAACATTTACTCTTCAGGAAGAAGAGTTTTCAACTTGTGAGGCTAGGAGCCAACTGTTTCATGTAACTATGAAGCACATACCTGTCCAATAAAAGCTTACATTTGAATTCAATCCAGTGAGACCTAGCTTTCATACCATCTGAAAATTTCCACAGCAATTACTTTAAAGGCAAGCCATGGAGACAACAAACAAGACTGCTGTGGCAAGGAGGCATTGTCTTTTGCAAATAAGATATCTGGCCCATGTATTGATTAATTGCAATGGAAATGCCACCAAGATCAAGTGTAGTTGAGAAACAAAAGGTATCTCGATGAAGTTGGATACTTCATGGATAGATACAGAAAATCTCCCATTTGTTCATAATAACATGGGACAGGGCAAGGGGATAGGGATGGGGGAGTGGGGTTGAGGAAGAGGATGGACAAAAGCAGGGGACAAGGACACTGGTTGGGGGGTGGGATGGGGGATGGGGGTGAGACACCATATATCAAAAACATTTTAAATTTTGTAGTCACCAATTGTATCCATATGATGGTGGGTGGATGTGTACTATCACAGAACATGTGCACACGCATGCACACATGTATAGAAGAGCTTGTGTGTGATGTGGGCTAATTTGGTATAACTATACAAGACTATGCTGATTTTGTGTGTACATATGTGTGACAAAAGGGGAAGAAACAAGATAATTAACATATCAAACTTCCTCACAAAAGAAGGCTGAAAACTGCCCCTCCCCAACCTACCCCCACCACCCGGCCCCAAAAAAACAAGCATCTCCTATCAATTTGACAAGGGAATGAGGTGGGGGATGGGCAGGATGGGGGAATGACTATCATGACTGGACGAGGGGATGTCCATGGAAACATCCCCATTGAGTCACTAATTTTAGGGTTTCCATTAACCCATCGTTAAGAGATCCAAAAGCACATTAATACTATTTTATTTTTATTAGTATTAAATGGCTTATTGTTGGCAACAGGTCAAGTGCACCCCAAATCCTCTTTAAAAAGGAGTCCGAGTGCATCCCTCATTCCGTTCATTCCAGGCAGCCTACCATCAGCCCTCTTCATGCCCAATGCTGTCTACAACCCTTCCTGGCGGATAGCTCAGTTTGTGGTGCTTCCCAGAGTGCTGTCTCAGCTATCCACATAGTCTACTAGGCAACCTGATTTGGGGAGCTTCCCATAGTAAGATGGGACGGGGTTTGGGAACAGGGATGGGGGTAAGAATTGCCATCCCCTATCACCATAAGAGAGGAATGTAACATAGGGACTGTATGAGAGAGGCCTAAGACAGTATGGGGATGGGATGGGACTGGGACTCATGCTAGAAAATAGAAATCCATTCTACTCTGGAGTTTCCATAACACCTTCTTCATCATAATGTCACAAGGACATGACATCTTGATGCTTTGCTTAACATTTGATCGAGTGTTAATCAAGTCTGTAAATGTGAGGTGCACACATGATGTGCAAGTTAGTCAAACTTATTTTATAATGGCGAGCCATGGACCCTAAGAATACATGCAATCAAGTCATTACCACCCTTTCCCAAAAGGAAGGCTGGTTTCATGTAATATTCTGAAAATCAATTTAATTATTAATTTGTGCCCAAAATTTTAATTAGACCAGCCAACAATTAAATTGGCTAGCCAATTTGTCACCAAGTATTCCTAAGCATTTATTAGTCCTTGAATTCGCGTTAATTAATTAAGCAATGCCCAATTCCTAATGTCACCACTAACATTAATGGCTAATAAAGTGATCTAGGCCAACATCTAACACCAAATACCTCAGTGTACCTATCAAGTACAACTTAATTAAACTTTGCCTTTGCATCCACTGACTTCTTAGGTCCTTAGCCCATCATTTCTTACTTTATTTGCACCGCTCGTACACCAATAACGACACAACTTGCATAACCAAGCACGCAAACCGCCTCCGGTTAATGGGTGTTCAGCATTTACCTCATCCCACCACAACCATGTGTTGGAGTGTATGCCTCTCCCTCCGACATCCAAGCTGGTCACGAAGAAGCCAATGAAGTGTTGACAGCTGGGCAGAAATTGGAATGGGCAGGTGCCAAACAAAGCGACTAAGCAAATTGACGAAAAGGTAACCGTGGTCCGTAACCTCCAGGTGAGCAAGCTGAAGGACGGGCGTAGAGCAGGTTGCTATAGCTTGCAAGGCCAAGGCAAGCAAGCAAATGGAACAGGTGGAAGTTGGAGTTGGAAGAGGCAAAAGGAGGGAAGTGTGGAAGGAGGAAGAGGCAGAAGAGCAGGTGGGACCTCGAGGCAAGATCGCACAAGGTAGCAGGAGATAGGATCACATGACAAGACGAGGGCCACAACGCGGCACACAATGAGGAGCGAAACAGTTGAGAAGAAGCGGGATACGATGTGCCGACCCAACCCAATCTAAACAGGTTAATCCATCCCATTGTAGTCCATCCACAACAGCCAATCCGTCCTCGCGATTTTTTTGGTTTGGGGGGGGGCAATGTCTCCCTATTGGGGACATGAAAGGGGATGTCCCCCGTTCCAACATGGTGGCATGTTCTGGCATCTCGAGCACTTGGGACCGCAATCCTCTATTTCCATGTTCCTAGGAGATTTGCTCTTCTACTAGCATGGAGGCTTCCCCTCCCGAGGATGATTACCATCTCTCTTGATGCTATCATGGCGGTAACTTCCACCTTACTCTTCTAGTTAGGGTCCTCCTCATATTTATTTATCATCACGGTTCTCGGCACCACACAAAGACCAACATCACTCTCCTCTTCCTCTCTCAACCTCAACTTCCGAGGTTGAGGGGGGATTACTTACCCTTTCTTGGTACTCTACAAGATTCCGCACTTCTCTTCGACATGGGCCTCCCTTGTTGTACCACCCCTTTGCATTGCATAACCATTATCATATTTGTACTAGGGTGCTTGGGCAAGTGAACAATTTCCCCACAAGGGACATTGTCTAAGTGCCACCTATTGCATGCACATTCTCATCATATAGTACACTACTCTATGCATCTCATTGTGCAGAGCACACCTAGGTGGATCCTGAGCTGTCTCCACCGACAATCCCTTGCCACCACCTCACCATACTTCACCACCCTTTCCCTTGTCATCAATATCTCAAGTGGTTGGGATAGCTTGTTTGTTTTGTGATGCATTGGATCTAACCATCCCTTTTCATTCTCCCCAAGCGACGCAGTTACTTGAAAGGCCACAAACCATATTTATTCTCCTAACCAACCAAACAAACCCGAAAAAAAGGGGCAGTTCCATCCGCCTTTGCAAGTCCCGATAGACCACCGTACAACCGATCGAGCACCCTTTGTCGATGCCTTGACCTCTCTGGGGTGATCACTTGGGCTCCCTTGGTAAGATAACCATTGCCTCTGTAGTCTTGGTAAGCCACTAGGTAATTGACGAGCCGCTTTGGGATGGGACACCTTAGGGTAAAAATGGGCTTGGGCTTTTCTTCCAATCCCTTTCTGATTCCAATGTTTTACCTCAGAAAGGGTGTTAAGCTAAACATTCATTCCATACTAATTAGCTCTTCAAAAACAACTCGAAAACATGTAAATTATCAAAAGTTTTATTAAATGGGGAGTGGTTCTAGAGAGTTGGTATCCCACATACAAAGCCCTAATTTGGGAGGACTTTTCTCCATCTATAAATAGACAAGCTAAGCTGCCCACCATTTAGCCCTATCCTTGTCTTGCAAGTTTCAGCCATTAGTCCTCTTCCACCAACTCTCCAACCCCAAGCGACTACTATTAGTAGTCTACAACTATCGCCCAATATCCCAGTGCTACCGGTGATCAACTCCCATCATCTTCAAGTGGTTACATTGTTGTGTTTACCAGTTCTAGCCCCAAAGATTGTTGCTTTCTAGTTTCCAGTCTACTATCCTTCCATTTCCAGCATTGGCCTGATTTGCGTTTGGATCTACAACATGTTGTTTTTGTGTTTTCAGCACTTTTATTCATCAACCTCTACTCTGATTGGTGGTTATTGTTCTAAGGATCCATCTCTCATGGACAACATACATCAACATCTCCCTCAACCTACTCCCACGAGAGCCACCGACTATTGGACAACTTTGCCCTTGAGCATCTTGTACATTCTTTCTTTCATTTACAGCATTGATTGATTTATTTTGAGTTCTCTTCCTCTCTGTTTGTGTTTGTGTTTTTACGTTTTGCATTTTGTGTTTTGTGTTTGGGGTTTGCGTTTATTGTGTTACTATCTGAGTTACTGTTTTAGTTGTGTTCATACATTCTGTGTTTTATTAGTGTAAACCATAATATATCGTCACAAACACACCCACACCACCACAAAGGTTTGGAAAAGATTAGCAACTCTCTATACTAGATCCACACATTCGAGCATCACCTCTCTCTCAAATTGAAGCTACAACTCTTTGTCGCAAATTCCCATACAATGAGAAATCACATCAACAAGATGTAAGAGATTCAAGAAGGGCTTACATCCATTGGTAAGGACATGCCTTCAAAAGACCTAGCCGCCAAGCTACTTTCACACCTTTTGGCACCGATAAATAATGTGTTCTATATCATTCTTCTGACCTCTTGTACACAATACACTATTACTTTGGGAGAAGCTAGTCCGAGTGGTGCTTGAGCAAGATGCGAGTCACAAGGAGATAGATTCTAGCAAAGCTGATGCACATAGCCGTGCTTTTGCGGCATCATCTACAAGTAAAGGGCAAGCCAAGTAAAAGAAAGGGAAGAAGAAGAAATCGGAGTCATCTTCAGATCCTAATACTGACTTTGAGGGAAACGTAGAGGATATTCCACGTGTCCTCACCATGGGAAGACCTCACATCCCAAGAAGAAGTGTTGAAAGAACTACCCTCATCTTCGTCTGGAAGCAAAGAGTAGATCTACATCAAAGCCTCCCTCTCCCCCTACTTCAACACCAGCTATTGCTGTGAGAGGTGAGAGAATGGACAAAGATCGATCGAAGCTCAACTGAGAGTACAATTGACAATGAAGAGAGTGTGTGAGAGAAGGCACCACTCCCAATGCAATAATCAAAGAGTGTAAGAAGCAAGTACAAAGTACAACCCTTAAACCTTAGGGTTACTAGAGTGTGTTCATGCCCGAAAGGTGTAAAACACAATAAGTGCCCAAACTATGTAACACAAACACATAAAATGAGAGAGAATAAATCTCGCATAGCAAACCTCTTGTAAGGAGAGTAAAAAGTACCCTAGTGTCCTACCGAGGATCACCGACACTCCTTTGTAAGCATAGGCATAAGTCAAACCCAATAAAACCCCCTTGAGTGAAGAGTGATCAATATACAAGGGTCATCCACCAAAGGTGATCGAATTTAAGGCATAGCAGAACGCTTCAAATTTGCAACGAGGAAGAGCTTTGGTGAAGAAGTCTACTACATTACTAACAATAGGACAATAGAAAAGGCTGATATCTTCTACATGTAGCCTCTCTCTGACAAAGAGATAATGGATCTCTATGTGTTTCGTGCATGCATGAAACACTGGGTTCCGTGCCACTGCAATGGTACTCTGATTGTCAGTAAACAAAAGGAGTAGGCTCCATGACAAATACATCTAAATCAACTAACAGATATCTCAACCACACAAATTCAACTTTGGTGATGAAAGTTGCCTTGTATTCAACTTCACATGACGATGTGGCAACAGTGGGTTGTTTCTTGCTAAGCCAAGAGATGCAAGATGAACCAAGAAAGAAACAATTACCACTAGTAAAGTAACGAGAATCAAAATCACTAGCCCAATCTGAATCACCGTAAGCATGTAGTTGCAATGGTTCCCCCTTCGCATAAAGCAAACCAAGAGTCCTAATACCCTACAAGTAACGAAAAACACGCTTGACAACCTGCCAATGTGACATGCGTGGCTGATGCATATATCTGCTCAGGGCTGAAATCGCAAACTGAATGTCTAGCCTTATGTGGCACAAGTGAATGAGACATCCAACTACTAGAGCATACGTTTGGATATTAAACAAATCATTGTCATCATGCAAGGACAGCTTTAGTCCAATCTCCATTGGTGTACAAACTAGCTTGCAATCTTGTAAGCCAAACCTCTCAAGAAGTCTACCAATATATCTAGACTATGACAATCCAATGCCTCTAGCATCATGAATGAACCGAATGCCCGAATAATAGTGCAAAGGCCCCAAATCTAACATCTCAAAAGTTAGCTGTAAATTCTGTTTGAATGCTAAAATCTGATCAACATGTGTCCCTATAAGCAGAAGATCATCAACATAAAGACATATGACTAGCAAGGATCCCTCCTCTTTATATACGTAAAGTGTAGATCTGATGAGCTATTTATGAACCCCTAGCTGAGTAAAAAGACATCAATCTTTGCATACCAAGCTCGAGGAGCTTGCTTCAAACCATACAAAGCCTTTTCCAAACTTACACACCAAGTGTTCGGATCCCACAACTGCAAAAACAATGAGGAATTGTACATACACTTCTTCTTAAAGTTCCCTATGTAAAAATGCAATCTTTTTATCAAGCTGGTGCACAGTCCATCCATAATGGGCAGTCGTAGCAACCATAGACCGGATGATAGTCATGCAGGATGTAGGAGCAAATGTCTACTCATAGTCAATGCCTTTCTTCTATGCGTACCTTTGGCCACAAGCCTGGCCTTATATTTGTCAATAGATCCCTCTGCATTCCTTTTCAACTTATAGACCCACTTTGTACCAATGACTTTCTTCCCAACAAGCAAGGACACTAAATCCCATGTTTGATCCTTTATGATAGAATCAAACTCAACTTGCATTATTGCCAGCCAATGCACACTATGTTATGCATCCTCAAAACATTCAAGCTCCTCATCAAGTGTATTTGCTACCATAACAAACTCCATTGTGTGTGCACCATCATGCATACGAGCTTATCTTCTAGTACAACCAGCAATAGGAGCATCCAAATGACTATCTTTCATAGTCTACAAATACCATCTAAACATTTGCCTAGCTTCCTAACTGTGCAAAGCTCCTGCTGAACTTCAAATTCAGCATCTTGCTGAATATTCAGATCAGTCATAGGCTGATTTTCTGCATTATCCAATGTAGCAGCTGGCAGAGCATTAAGTTCACTTGTTGAAGCTCCAATTGTATCACTAGAAGAAATCGGCAGCAGCCTTCAAATACATCATTGGCAACCTAATATGTATCAAAACCAGCAAGGGATAATTCTGATTTTCCATCAAAAACCACATCCCTACTGACAAATACTTTCTTAGAGGCACGATCATATAGTCTATATCCTTTGCTCTCACTGTTGTACCCCACAAAAATGCATCTAACAACCTTGTTATCCAATTTCTTTCTTAGTACCTTGGGAATGCAAACATACGCAAGACACCCAAAAGTACAACAATGTACAACATAAGGTTTCCAACAATTTCAAGCCTCAAAAGGCACGACATTCGTTAATGCCTTTATAGGGCACCTATTCAAAACATGGCAAGCACATAAGTGCTTCCATCCAAAAACTATGCGGCAAGTTCTTTGTTTTCAGCATACATCTGGCCATCTCCATGAGTGACCAATTCTTCCTCTTTGCAACCCCATTTTGCTACGGAGTATAAGCAGTAGTGTACTGATGGACAATGCCTTTCTACTTCAAAAAAGTATTCAGCATAGAAGACATGTATTCCCCCCCTCGGTCCGAATGGAGACTCTTAACCCTACAACTAGATTGATTTTCAGCAAGTGCTACAAAAGCAAAAAAAATGCATCATACACCGCTGACTTTTTCACCGAAGAGTAGACCCAGCAAAAACAAGTAAAGTCATCAATGAAAGTGACAAAATAACATACATCCAAATGCATAATCTGTAATCTAACAATTGCTCTAAAAACAACATCACGAGAAAACGAAAAACAATGCATTATTCCCAAAATGCACCTCACATATATGCTCAGGAGATCTCTCCAAGAGAGATAAACCACCAAGCATCTATATACGCTGCATAAGCATCAAGCTACCATAGTTTACATGCCCCATGCAGGCATTCCATGACTCTGCCTGTGACAAAGTAGGAGTGAGAGTAGACGCTAGATAGACCGACTGATCAACTCAATAAGCATCTAACTCATATAACCCATGACATAAAGTGCCAGGCAAAACCAAAGTCATGTGTTCTTTATCTCTGACCACACATCTGTCATCATCAAAGGTGTCTTGCAAACCACACTTTGCCAAAGAAGAAATAGACAACAAGTTCTTCTTTACGCCTAGCACAAATAATGCATCCTGTAAACTGAGAATAGAGCCATCAATGGATGTCAACACAATCTCCCCAATACCTCTAACAAGGTATGATGCATTGTTGGCACATTGTACAAACTTGCCAACAGGAGCTGCAATAATGGAAGAAAACAAATCCCTATGGGATGTAATATGCCTAGAAGCACCAATGTCAAAGAACCACCATGTGCTCGCATCCTCAGTAGAGCTAAATGCTCTATCAGCCCCAGAAGAGTCATAACTACATGTGTAGAAACAATAGTCATGGTTTGCAATAAAAGACATGAACTCAATAGCAATAGAAGGTGCATCAAAAACAGACATCCCTGGCTCCTTCTCCTTGGCTATACGCTTCCTACATTCTGTGATAATAGTGACCTAGCTTCTTGCAATAGCGGCACTTGTCCTTCTTGGCTTGTGTGCCCCCTTGTTTCTTGCTGCTTTGAGAAGTACCCGAAGTCCTAGAGCTCTGCGGAGCATTTTTAGCTTGGCTGCCCTTACCCTTTTGCCTTGCCATAAAAGCCTGCTCAAAGACTATAACATCCACCCCACAGTTCTTCTTATTTTCTCTTTCTCTAAGAGCAAATTGACCAATTGAAGGAAAGTAAGTGGCTGTGAGGAAATCCTCATGGTGAGGTTCAAGGCCATATGAAAGGCCAAATATGAGGGCGGCAATGAATTCAAAGTAGTAGAGATCAACTGCGTATCTGAGTAATACTCATCTACATTCATAAGTTGCTCATACAAGTCTTGAATTTTATTGAGATGATCCTGCATAGAATCACCATCATCCATCTTCACAGCCTCAAGCTAGATGCGTGATGCGTGTCTCATTTTTTCTAGCAAACATCTGCTCTGAGGTCACCCATGCTTCTCGTGAAGAAGCTATAGACCAAATGTGGGGGATGATAGACGCTGCATTGCCAACGCAATTAGCAACAATGCCTGAGCATCCCGTGTGTCCCATACCTTTTGTGTTGCTAATCTTTAGGGAAGTGGCTAAGCTGGAGCGGGCTGAGTTGCCCTTTGTCCACGTCATCTTGGAGGAGGTATAGCAAGAACCACAACTCCAAGCCTAACTTCTTCATTGCTGACATAATCCCAAAGATTCTTTGCGATCAGCACATTTTTTATCATAAAAGACCATAGAGAATAGTTATTGCCATCCAACCTATCCTCCTTGGACACATATGTGAATACATCACCTCCCTAATGGCCATGGTAAATGTCACTGATCAAGGAGCACAAGAGTGATACTTCAAGCTAGGCCAACCTCGAAATCCGAGAATTTCCAGAAATTACAGCAAACACTTTGTTGTAATTAGCAAAGCTAATCACACTGTCAGAAATTGTCTGATATACACGCGTTCCAAGGCATAAATAATGCTCAACAACACAAAAGCCCCAAAATTTCTTGTCCCAAAATGCACAAATTCAGTCTATTACGAGCTCACTGATGGACTTTAGCCAATCTTTGAGCTATCATCAAAAGCTCCAAATTTCTGATTTGAAATGCACAAAATCTCTCCAAGAAATGTGTCCCAAACACTTGCAAGGACAAAGATGTGCTGCTCGGGCACAACCCCCTTCCAGAAGATGAAATCTGAATTGAAAATTGATTAGAAAACTTCTTTTACCTCCTTGAACTGAGTTGTGGTGTCAAACCTGGCAGTGCAGGTGGCAGTTCGATGGTGTTGGAGGTGGGCGACACAACTGGAGATCAAGCTGGAGGCGGAGCCGAGGTGGTCGAAGGGACTGGTGGGCACAAGCAGACTAGCACTGGAGGCAGACACGGCCAAGCGGCACTGGCACTGTGGTGGCGGCGCTCATGCAGCTAGCGAGTGATTGCTCACGTAGCAAGTACTGCTGGAAGGAGAGCAAGGAGCAAACCAGAGGGCGGGCACCTGTAACGCTGGTGGCGCCTGCAAGATGGAGGGCAAAGAGCTGTAGCGAACACGGCTAGTGCGCTAGTGGCGCTAGCTGTGCAAGCCACGTGGCAGACTAAAGTGGCGACCGGGACAACAACTCTAATAGTAGCTTTGCGCAAGGAGCTAACTGCAAGTCAATACCTAAGGAGCTCAGTTGGAGATGGTGGCCATTGGCTAAGCTAAGCTGAGGGCTAGCTCTTATATCAAATTTGAGAGGTGAGAGAATGCATAGAGATCGAAGCTCAACTGAGAGTATAGTTGACAATGAAGAGAGTGTGTGTGAGAGAGAGAAGGCACAACTTCCAATGCAATAATCAAAGAGTGTAAGATGCATGTACAAGAACTTCAAGGTTGCTAGAGTGTGTTCACACCCGAAAGGTGTAAAACACAATAAGTGCCCAAACTGTATAATACAAGCACATAAAATAAGAGAGAATAAATATGGGTTTTGGGGGGGGGGGGGGGGGGGGGGGGGGAAGGAACTCTCATAAGGAGAGTAAAAAGTGCCCTAATGTCCTACCAAGGATCACCGACAATTGCCACCAAGTCAAGTGTTTCTTCACATTCATCAAGTTCAGGAGCCTTCAATTGGCTCTAGAATCTCCATTCCTTGAAGGGTATAGTCACTGTTGGTGACATTTCTTTGGTGCATCTTTATAGTGTTGGCACCTTGCCTCTATTCCTTAACTATCCATCGAGCTCCATTCTAGATGCCCTACGTGTTTGAGACTTGGGCTTCCATCTCCTCTCAATTCATGGCCTTACTAGACTTGATACTGGGGTTGTCTTCATGGAGCACACCATCTTTATTGAGGATTCTTCTATGGAAGCCATTCTTGTGACACATTGGTAAGAGAGGGGGCTATACACGCTCTATTCCCTTTCATTGTGAAGAGCCCTCTAAGGCAGTTTTCCACTATTTCATCCATTCCCGGTTGTGCATCACCAATCCCACAAGTTACATTCCATCCCCCACCATCTCCTCTAGTGGTTCCCTCATATCTCCTATTCCTTTTAGAGGGGAGTAATATCAGTGATATAGCTATAAATTCCCTAGTCCTTTGTGTTTTAAAAGGGGATTCCTAAGATCTAGGGGAGCTTCTTTAAGGATTCCAATCATCTTCGAGCCCTTTTTTTAATGCAATGGCCTCTTTTTTTCATCATTGAGCTACCATCCCCTACCACTTGGCCTCCAATCCCTATTGTTTCTTTGCAGGTTATAGCGCCTTCAATAGCTCCTTAGTATGATCTCATAGTTGGGTCAAAGGCTTGGCTCACCAATCCCAAACTAGAGATTTCAAGAGTGATTCATTCAAGGCCTCTCTGTTTCAATTGACGTATGGTAGCCTCTCACTTGATTGGGCCTTTCTCTAGAGAGAGGTCTTGCTCCTTGATTGGCATTCTTCATCAATTGACTTTATTGTCGTTGATACTCTTCTTGCCACCCTCAAACCTGTATCTTTTTTGGCCTTCTGCCACATCCAAGTTTTGAGAAGGGGTGTAAGCAAATGTGTGTTCTGTACTATCATCTCTTACTTGTATGGCCCCTCATTGTTAATCACTTGTGATCAGCCAGCCCTCCTCATTCTCTCATCCCCCTACTACAATCTTCTACCCACACTAATGCATAGAGCTATGTGTTAGGACTGACTGTTGCAGCCTTGTATCTTCCAATGACTATAGTCAAATTGTTTCTTCTCTAACCTGCATTCTCTTTCAATCTCCTCTATGTGTTCGCTTTCCTTTCCGTGTTGTGCACTCTCACAATCTTCATCTTTCTATTGTTCGCTGTGTTTGTCCTACACTTTGAGTTCTCTATCTCTCTTCAAGCATTTCTTTATAGTCCCAACATTTCTTCGTGTTCTAGGCACCTAGGTAGTCGTCCCTTGTTATTATGATGTTCTTCTAATTAAAAAAACTATCAACGTGGCAGAAATGGCTGAAATCTGTGGATTGGATCTTGATAATACATGGAATGCACAAGAATATTGTGGTTGACTTCCTAGAACAACTAATTTCAATTTTCTATACTTCCATATTTTAAAGCATCGCTAACATCATGGAAAGACTGAATAGGAAAGTATTTAGATTTGGTAGAGCTTTGTTTTGAAAATACTATTCAAAAAACTATGAAAAAATCTACATTTCAAATAACTTTGAGAGGCTCTTGTTGTTGTCCATATGAGCCAAAGAATTTTTCTACATATGAATTTGTAATTGTTATTGAACCAAATTTTAAGTACAATCCACTCCTTGGATGGAGTTTAAAGAATCTCTAGAAATGTTAGAGCTCTCTATCTGGCTAAGGACAAATGATTGGAAGCCAACAAGATGTTACTATCTTCCCTTTTGTGGAAAAGTAAGGTGAAACCAACCTTTCTCCTCAGATAGGATGGTACATAACATGATTAAGTACTAATTACAGCAAGCATAAAATTCACATAAACTGAAAATGCATCTCTACCACTTTAATCTTGGACATTGGACATCCTGTTGACCCCAAAACTGGCGCACCTTTCAGTATTTGTTTATTATATATTGCAAATGGAAGGAGTATAACTAAGATCCTCTAATCTCCTCCACTAATCCAAGTATCTCTTCCTGTCAAAACTGACCAGCAAGCCTCCAAACCAATTTGCCCCTTGGCTTGCTTAGGAATTGATCTTCACCCTGCTCCTTGAAAGACAAACTCAGCCCTAAATTTGATATTGGTTGGCTAGCCTCTTGAATCTCCCTAAAATTTCTCAATTTCTGTTGGAACTTAAATCCTAGGCCCTCAATTCTGAGCATGTATCCTGAGGTGGTTATCAAACCTCAATTTCAACTATAAATTAGGATTTATAGTAGAGATGGACCAAAATATCTTCCTTTGATTGCTCAAAATGCTGAGATAGCTTGAGAGACGGTTGGGGAATGAGAGAGAATACTAGAGAAAGAAAAATTTCAGAGTTTCATCGCAAGAAACGTTGAAAAGCTACTACTGCCCTGCTCAAACAACTACATCCGAGATCCACTACATACAAGAGCTATCCACAACTAGTGGAGAGGAAGTGTTGCCTCCCCCTTGAGAATCGGGCAATGCTCTATGGACCCCTACTCTACTAAACCTGAATGAGCCCGAACCAAAGTCAACTCTAACTGAAAGGCATCTCGATAAAGTTGCAACAACTGAAGATGGTCTACCAAGTCATCCTTTTCCATCCACTTTGCATCTATTAGTGAAACAATGTTGAAGCTTCACCAAGAAGCAAATAGAAACTTTACTTGCCTCAAAACTTCCACTAGGTTGTAGGCCTTTCTTCCCCTTAAGTATTGCAATGCTTTTTACTTTCACATTGTTGCAATTCCAACTTAACTAACATGTAACATTACATCCAATTGACTCGCTCCTTGTGTGTACTTGACATGCTAGGAGCACCAAATGCATTAGGAAGCATTCTTGTTTGCATACTTTGGACCATTGCAGTGTGACTGTGCATGGGAATTGCATACTACCAACCATACCAAGATACATTTTCCTATACATTGTATGCATTAGTAGCTGCATTTTTCCTCATGACCAACAAGATGCGGATAGTTGCATCTTTTCCAACACTTTGTGAATTTTTAGATTGAGAGGCATCATCCCTGCTTGATCCTATCTCACTATCTCAAGACATTCTAGCTCTAATACTCAATTGAATACAATTTTAGCACTACAGTAAAGCTTTTGACTTCCAATCAAGTACCTCAAGTCCACCAATCCAAGGACATTAATGGTATCTCGGCAATGAAACTATGCAACCAGTCTTCCTCCTCAAATAGAGTGGTAAATAACATGAATAAGCACTAATTACAGCAAACATAAAATTCACATAAACTGAAAATGCATCTTTATCACTTTAATCTTGGACATTGGACACCTTGTTGGCCCCAAAACGAGCACCCCTTTCAGTATTTCTTTATCTTATATTGCAAATGGAAGGAGTACAACTGAGATCATCTGATCTCTTCCACTAATCCAAGTGTCTCTTGCTGTCAAAACCGACCAAAAGGCCTCCAAACCAATCCACCCCTTGATTTGCTTGGGGTTTGGCCTTCACCCTACTCCTTGAAAGACAAATTCAGCCCCAAATCTAATATTGGCTTGCTGGCCTCTTGAGGCTCCCTGAAATTCCTTAATTTCAGTTGTTGGAATTCAGTCCTAGGCCCCTAAATTCTGAGCGCGCATCCTGAGGTAACTATTAAACTAGGGTTTGCAACAGAGATTGACAGAAATCTCTTTCTCAGATGGCTCAAACAGCTAGAAAATGTTAAGATAACTTCAAAGATGATTGGGGAATGAGAGAGAATACTATAGAAAGAGAAATTTCAGCGTTTCATCGCAAGAAACGCTAAAAAGATACTATCAAATAGCCATGGAAGCTATCACCTACAACGCGACCACCAAAAAAACTACTGCCTCCTCTTGTATATTATCATCTGCACTAGAAGAACCTTGGGCTATTGTCACTTACTCCTAGAGGACTCCAAACTGTTGAGCTAAAACACGCTTTTCAGCTTATTAGCATTCTTAAACAGCCCCAAAACACACTTAATTAATGAAAAAACCCTAAAAAGGGAAGTGGTTTGAGAGAGTTTCAGTGGTCGCCCAAAAACCCTAATTCTTTGGGGCACCCTTCAACATCTATAAATTGACAGGCTGCCCCCATTCAGCCTTTCCCTTGTGTGCAGGTTTCTCACTCCGCGTGCAGATTTCAGCCATCAGCCTGCTCCCACGTGGTTGTCCAGCCCTCATGATTGCTGCCACTCCATTTGTGTTTATTCCTGCTGCTGGTGCCTTCATCCGTGTTGACGTCAACTATTGGCGGCATCATCATCTCCTGCAATCTAATCATCCAGTCATCGCTAGCCACATCAGACACTGTTTCAGCCTGCATTTGCACCTGTGCAACCTAGGCGTCAGCTGTCCATCATTCTGCATTTGCTGTCCGGGACAGCCGCCAGCCATCATACACACTCCTACTATTTGTGTTTGCTGATCAGCATCTGCTGTCACTTGCGTTTACAGCATTTACCTCCTCAGACACTCTAACTGGCGGTCACAGACTTTGGATCCATCGTCGGTGGAAGTCACACTCCAACATTGCTCTGCCCTTGAGCACATAGTATACTTTTACATTCATTTACAGCATTCATTCACTTCTGAGTTGTGTTCTCTCTCACCCTTCTTTTGTTTGAGTTTCTGTGTTTGAGTTTTGAGTTTTGCTTTCTATGTCTGTCTATCTCATTGTGCTTCAATCGTGGTCGTACACTGTGTTTCCTCAGAATAAACCCTAGCAGTGACTCCACGGTATTTCTTAACACAAATTACTCTCACATGCTATAGGACTGATCCCTAGTAGCTGGAAATCACATCAGTAGACTCTCCTTGCTCTCTAATAGCCTCCTTCTCTCTAACAATGGCTGGAATAGACTTCCACCGATCCCTAGCAACGTTTTTTCCACTTGTATGGGTAAGTTTTGCCAAGTGGCAACCTTCTAATCCAAATTTTTTAACATTATCCAACTTATTAAATTAATTTTTAAAATATGCTCAATTAGGAAATTACCACCCTTTCCAAGAAGAAAGGCCGATTACATATGCATTAAGTGTGTCAACTTCCATTGGGGTTCCAAATGCAAGCAACTGTGGTGGGAATGGATCTCAACATGAAGATAAAGTGCAAGCTACTCTTCTAAAAACCACGGTTCTCCAAATTGAGTTGTAAGAGAAAGAGAGTAACGAACAATGTAGATAACCAATATGAGCAATTTGTAGAGCTTGAAAGTACAAGTGAGTGCTTCTCGACCAAACCTTAAAAGCCTAATCGTCTAGGATCTAGCCAAGCAACCAAACATAGGCTATTAACTGGAAATGGTCTCAAAGCACAAAAGAGGCTAACACTCTTCAATATCCACCACAAGAGAAGACTACAAGGCTTCCATATTATGATGAGCATATGGAACTCACAAAACATGTTACCTTGAAAAAGGTATTTTGAGCTTGCCTTTAGCAAGATGGTATATACAGCATACTCAAAGCCTGGGTGGTTGTCAATCATGTAAAGTAATAGCATTTAACTTTTGGCTGTCAATAGTTAGAAACCCAATTAAGAGTATGCATCTTCCAACTGATGAGTCTTCAAAACTTATTTGTGGCTCTAACCATTGTACAAGATCCCAAAGTCTTGAAGATGTGAGGTTGGTCCAAGTTGCAAAAATAGACCCCTTGAAGTCGAGTCCTATCATTAAAATCAATCCTAGCTACTACAATGGGGATAGAAGAAACTAGTGTAGGATAGCTTGTACTTATTGGGATTAACATCAATGTGTCCACTTGGCAGAGGAGGATATCCTCACTAGGTGCCTCCGCAATGTAACTCAAAACACGGAGCATTATGAATAGTAAATGTGGCGCCAGCATTGCCCTTAAAAGCAGCCCAAGTAGCAAGTACATGAATAATAGATGAAAGAGCATAGCCAATGTATGAGTGGAAATTCCCTATGTTACAACTCCTAATAAGTGTAAGGTGCATTGTGCATGAGTGGAATTTCAAACACAAGCACCATGAGGATAGGTGTGATATAAAGTGCAAAGGCGGAGTTTCCTACAACAAAGCACCAAAGCTACTTGCCTAAGAATTCAGGATAGAAGTAAGGTGCATCTGCACAAGTCAAAGTCTCAGCAATAAAGCACCAAAAGGGTAGTAGCACTCTACACATGAACAATCTACATCCCAACTAGAGGTAAGACACCAAAGTGCGGCTAGAGAGATAAAATGAGATAAGGGTTCTAGTGAATATCCAACTACGGGTCCTAGTGGATGACTAGCTAAAGGACCTCCAAACGAGACTAAGGAGCCTACAAGTGCAACACCTAAAGGAGAAACTAAGCATCCTACATAATAATGTAAGACAGGAAGGATTTGGAGAAGTAGGAATGTTTTGATTTTTCATGGAATGGTGTGATTTTCGTACCGATTTGTCTCCCAAGTGACTTATCTCCTATGCTTGCACGTGAAGAAGAAATAAAGAAAGAATGTGGCAGAGCTCAAATTCCCATGTGAGGCTCCTACAATGCTATATCGTGATAGTCAAGTGCCATTGCACTTTTTAGCATCCCATTTTCAATGACAAGACAAAGCATCTTGGAGTCCACTATACTAGAGAGCAGGTGAAGAAGCCAACATTTCCCTTGCATTTGTGTCTTCATCCAAGAATCACACAAAAATTCTAATGAAGTCATTCAACAATAGATACTACAGCACCTTCAAAATCAGATCATTTTTTATTTACCCTCCCCTCCAAGATCAGCATGATGGGGAGAGGGGGACCCATAGCTTTTCATCCACCTTTCAGCAGTGAGAGGAGGTGACTCATTCCCTTGGTGCTTACAAGATTTTTGTCACTACTTCATGTTCTTGTGTATTTGCATCGTTATCCGTTGCATCTTGACAATCATACTTGCACTCGGGCAAGTGAACAATTTCCCATAATGGCACAAGCAATGCTTAAGTGGTACCAGTTCAATCCTGTGTGTTTAGAGCAGCTCTATTTTTTGCTTCTGTTGCTTCACACTCCTTTTTTTTTTTGCTTCTGTTGCTTCACATCATTCTTATCATAATG
Organism: Lygodium microphyllum; assembly: GCF_053477565.2. NCBI lineage: Eukaryota > Viridiplantae > Streptophyta > Polypodiopsida > Schizaeales > Lygodiaceae > Lygodium > Lygodium microphyllum. The sequence continues at coordinate 105,679,432 of NC_141149.1, read as the reverse complement.
TGGGCATCCAACCAAGTCCACCAAAATAGCCCACGGTAGTAAATGTGTGTAACCAAGGGCTAAGGTGTAACAACTAAGGATGATGGCATGACACAACTAAGGTTGATGGCCAGCCAAGAGCATAATGTGCAACTGGTCCCTGCTCACCCAAGGGCCTTCACCATCAAGTCTTTGAAGAAGGTATGTTCATTCCTCACTGCTCTTGAGTTTTCATCACTTGGCTCCTGCTGATCCAAAAATCCATCAGAATCAGTTTGTTGCTGCTCTCTAGATTAGTTTCAAATTTTCCTATGAAGCTCTAGAGGTCAATCGCTATGATAGTTGACCATTTCATAGTGTCTTCTAAAAGCATAATATTTTATGAAGGACAACCAAGAAAACCCTTGGGAAGAAAGATCCAAAGTTGTTCAGCTTGGAAGACTTTTTGGCAAAAGAATATCCATTTGGGTCCCAAGTGTTGGTACTTCACCCTGAAAAAGAACAAATACTTGTTTTCTTCCTTTCATGTGTACAAATCCATGCTTGTGAGCAAGATGACAGAATACCGTTCATCTCATGGGGTCCCCTTTCCAAACACAGTTCATGCCCTCTTTTAGTTGCCCTTGTTATTTAAGGGTAACTTAAGAGTGAGAATTCTGTAGGCTCAGCCCCGCCACTAAACTTTGTACAAAGCTTGCTAACAAGCTTTCTTTGAAAGTAATGTTCCTAACTTAGCTAGGTGCTGACTTATTATCCACTGTGCCAGGCAACCAATTAAGCATATCAACACGCACAAACTTCAAGATGTAAACATAGAAAGTCCAATGCATACCATGTGCATTCCATGGTGATTTTGAGGTAGCTGCACCTTCACACTCAGGAATGCCAACAGCTTTTGTCTGGCTTTTGGCAGATAAGGCTGAGAAAAGAGGTCCATCTTTCAGATCAATTCCACCTGGTCGTACAATTGGAGCTTGTCCAACTGCACCTTCCCTGACAGCCAAGCTTGCATGAAAATCGCTGCAGTAATCTTGGAACCACTCTGATCCATTAGCAGGCCGAGGACAATCCCACAAAGCACATTTTGGGCCAAGGAAAGCTGCAGATGGAGAAAATATAACTGATGAAAAAGGTGGGGAGCTGTCATCTTGAGAACAACCAAACCCATCAAAGGGCATTCTTGGTGAGAAGGGTTCTTGCATCAACACTGGACTTTGCAGCTGTGCTTGTAAGGCAAAACTCCCTTCATTGGATGGTGAAGCTTCTGCTATGGTAGCATCCAGACGCAAGAATTTTTCTATCATCACATGTTCAGGCATGTGCTCATGAATTGGAACATCGTCCGAATGATACATCTGCTCAAGAGTATAATGATACAGAATCATGTTGAAGCGTGCAGTACCCATGGAATCAAGAGGTACAACAGAAAATGACCTGTTAAAAGTAAGATACTCACCCCTTCACTGCTACCATAACCTAAGGGGCTTCTTCGTTGTTCAGCAACTGGCCTACCCAGACAAGCTGCAAGACTACTGCTAGCATCATCATCTTCCTCTGTCAACTGAAGAAGCCTCTCCATGTCGGAAGACAGCTCAGATGAACTTGGACTAGCAACCTGCTGAAAAACAAGAAATGTCCTGTTAATTCCATTTGCTTCCAGCAGTATGATGACTAAAATGCATGATCTCAACTTTTTTCAAAATCCAAGGATGGACAAATCTTTTCTAGTCACAGCAACCAAGTACATGTTAACACCCTCTAAAATTGTCGTACAAACTTTTATAGCAACAAAGGAACTTGAGGAGCCCTACATATGTACTGTAAAACACAGATTACAGTAAGCTTTGCATCATGTCCTGGGGTTAATGGCAAGTATATACATGTTACAGAGTCCAATGCCAGATGTCTGATGGACCCTTGTCCATTACTTACAATAATTTTTTTAGTGCTAACCCGAAATTCCGTATAACTGTGGCCTGGGATTTGTGGGAACAATGTCATGAGCCCGACAAGATGACTTTAAAAATCAAGCGCATCTTAAGAGAAGCCTACCACCAGAGATCCCGCAGGGGAAGCATCATGGAGCTCGGCCTTCCACTCTTTCAGCATCTGGTTTACTTGCTCTTCTAGAAGAGCCACATCAGAGGCCCTGTTCTCCTTTCGGGCCTGCTGCAAATCGCAAAACATGCCATGCAGATCGTCCACCCGGTTCTTTGCTTTGGCCTTGAACATCTGATGATGGGCACTCTGCTTGCCTCCGCTACCCATCATCTGGGCAGGGTCCTTATTGTTTACTAATTGATGATATTATCACAAGGCCCAGGATCCTCCGAGCAATGTCCGACAAGGCGCCACCTTCTGATCCGAGTTAAAAGAAGCAGGGCAGCTCGGCGACCGCAGGAGATAGCCAATTCTTCAATTCAAGCACGCACAGCAGCAATCTCTCTCTCTCTCTCTCTGTCTCTCTCTATGCACCGTAGCTATTTTCCCTTCAACCAACCAACCAAGCTGGCTTTTTGTTTTGCGCCAAAGGCTGCAAAGGGGAGCGCCAAAAAAAAAGAAGTCAATCATTAATATTCCCACAACTGCGTATTTTCCACGCCCTGCCCTCTCTCTTATGAGTCTTATCCTTGCTACTCCGAATGCTTTTGGCTGCCGCCGGTGGCCACAGCGGTAATGGGCTACCGGCAATGTTCATGCCACATGGAGAACATTTTAATTTTTGTAGTACTTTACCTTGAAACTACTGACGGATGTTTGATCAAAATTAAATTATCGTTTTTATAACTGTTTTTCAACCTTTAAAGTTTTAAAAAATAGAGATTTGGATGAGGAGACCTACTCCTAAGGGGACAAGAAACAGATCCAAAAATAGATAAATTAAAAGGTTGTCATGTGGGCAGCCTCATCGAAGGGAGTAGAATGGAACCAAGCAATAGGTATTCTACAACCATCCCCTCACCTTGTTCCATGGGGGGGAACATTCACCAAACGAAACTAAGTATCATCACCCTATTTTGTTAGGGAATCTGAACATGCCCCTTGACGAAACTAAGTATCCTCACCATGTGGCCACCATCCAAGATGGTGCATCCTCAAGTTCGCTATAAGATATGGTCCAAGGTAACACATCTCCCAATTCCCAATCAGGAATGCCACAAAATTTGCAAGCTACTCTTTCACACAAGTAGAACCTCAAGCTCCACCCAGCAAGTACGCCCCTCAACTTTGGTTCATTGCATGCTTCCATGACGGTAAGTTGTGCTCTTCCCCCCACCATCCCAAATAGTAACAATGGGGAAGGCATGCATCCAAGTTATTCTAAAATTCTTTCCAATCCAATCCAAAAATCTGCCTCATGAAACACTTTGGAATCTCAACAACCATGGCGGAGTGCATGAGGATGGAAGAAGCTACCTTCTGTTGGGGGTAAAGGTGCCTCCACCTAGCCGCCCATGTATTACTACACTAACAGTCACCGCCACTGCACACTGCAAGGTCACCGTCATTTTTATTCTTTATTCTTTTAGTGACAGTTTGAATAAAGGAAGGCCCGGTCACACATTGTGACTGTTGGAGTTCCCATTTCTTGTCTCTCTCTTTCTTGCTCTTGCTCTCTCGCCATAGCTCTCGAGTGCAAGCTTCGATCCTTCTCACCTTTCAACTGGTATCAGAGCACGGCTTCCCAACTCTTGAGCTTGGCTCGTGGCATTCTCAGCTTCCCATTGACTCCCCACTCGCATTGGGTCTCCTTCCTGATAGCCATAGCTCATTCTCTTGAGCTCCTATCACTCCCCAACTTTCCGAGCTTCTTCCCGGCCTATTGAGGCACCACCAAGGCATTGACATTGAGGTATTGCTTCATTATTTCAGAGATTTATCTCAGTCCACAGGTCTAGGTAAACAAGGTTTTTCACAGGTTGTGGGCAGCCATAGCTCACACCTCTTGAAGCTTCTTTCACCTAGATCTTGCTTCCAGCCTATCAAGGCTTGCTGAGGCTTGGTGTAGGCCTTCTTTGGCCCCCATTTGTGCCCCCTTTGAGCCCCATTGTTAACATGTGGAACAACAGACCCCCCCAGCCAGCTCACGTTATTTTGCGCATGTTTCAAAATCTGGCCCAAAAAAACACTCTTTTTGTCATATCTCGAGCATTTCGAACCCGATTCAGGCAAGATAAGAGTCTAACTTGGGGTTTTGGCATGCTCCAGACGCGATAGTGATGTCAGATTTGCCAAATTCTGATGACATAATATTTTGCAATAGATTTCAGGTCTGAGACAGCATGTATTTGTATGCCTATTGGCTTATGTGATGCTTCTACTGATGTCAATTGATTGGGGGATTAAAGCTACATGTAATGCTATGATTTTGGCCTGATTGTAGGGCTGGAAATACTCAGATTATAATAGTAAATGCATGCTGAATACTCTTGGGCTGAAGCTAACTTTCATGCTTTGATATATGCCTATTGGTTCCATATGTATGTCTTGGGTTATGCTATGATGTATTGATCATCGACGGACGACTTCGAGCTTGTCATTGGATTCAGATGCTTTTGAAAGCTTGAGCTTATTTCAGCCCGCACTTATTGACATTGGTTTATGCTTGACAATGGTTAGTGCTTTGATAGTTATATGCTCTTTGGGTACATGCTTACCCGACGCCTACGGCTTGATGCATTTGTCTTGGCACAATGTACCATGTACTTGTTGAGCTTCAGTGCTCTCTGAAGACTTGGCTTGGATTCTCATTTGCTAGTCCGGAATTTTGTATTGGATGTCACTTTGGTTATCAGAGATATTTATTGGGATGTATGTCTTGCTCATGGATGCTACCTACAATTGCTTTGTAGCCGTCATGCTCTTGGGATGCTATTGAGGCATTGTCTTGGTTACTTGTCTTTGGTACTCTGACTTGGTTTGATTGAGCTGTTGAGCTCGTTTATCCTCCTCTTGTCCCAATGGGAGCATCTTGTATGCTTGACCGACTTTGAGCAGGAGGTTTATGCTATTTTAAGCATTTTACAGATACTTGAGACTTTGGGATCTCTTACACTGAAATGTTACATGGTTCATGCACTGATATCTTGGAGTTGCTTTTGACCTGAGCTTGGGCTTTGCACTCTTGTGAGCATACACCTACTGGTGTCAGGTCTTGCCAGTGTTATGTATACTTTGCCCTATTGTCCAGGGGGTATGCCTACTCTCATTGACGGATGCTTTGGTGACATGTTTGGGTGTTTGCTCAGGGTCTTGATGACTGTTTGGTGCTGATTTATGCCCGTTTATGGTTGGTTATGTCTTGGTTGTCATTTATTGACTTGGTGCGGTGATTTGGTCAGAAATTGACTCTCACAGTACCCTACTGTCATTTATTACAGCAAGCATATAACTTCGGATTGACATGGATTTTTCATGCTAAAATATTCTGAAATGATGTACTTTCACTAGTACTTGGTGGGCAGCAGCTTTGGTTACACTTTTCTCGCCATTTTCTCTCGATTTTGGTGATTTTTTGGTCATTTTTTGCAGTAAACAACAAGTGATTTTGAACTATCTACAGTCTTCCAGCCTGCATTATGGCGAGTTCGTCCACTGATTATGCTATTTTCAACATCACTAAGCTTGATGGTACGAATTACTCTTATTGGAAGAGCCAGATTTGGCAGGTGTTGGTGCAGAAATCACAGATCAAACATTTGAGATTGAGCGGGCATCCGCCTGCAACTATGCCAGATGAGGAATGGCTTGAGCTTGATGAGTTATGTAAGTCCACTATTGTATTCTCTCTCACAGAACAGGTTCATTACAATGTATTTGAGGAAGAACAGAGTGCATGGCAGTTGTGGGATAAAATCAATAATCTCTATGACAAGAAAAGTCTAGCGAGTCAGATGTATTGGCTGAAGCAGCTTATGGATCTGCGCATGAAGGAGAATGTGACTATGTTTGCTCACTTGAGCCAGTTCCATGCTATACTCAAGAACTTGACTTCGCAGGACATTACTTTTGCAAAGAATGTCACTCCTCTTTCCTTGCTTGGTACTCTTAATGAGTCATGGGATGTATTCCGCACTGCATTATGTGGAGGCCATGTGTCTTTGAAAGGAATGAAAATGCTTTCTAGTTTGCAGTACTTACCACCCCTTGATTATACATATTTTGATTTATGTGAACATTGTCTTTATAATAGGCATACTAGGTCTACGCATAAGAAGTCTGGTTGGCCATGCATGAGCGAACCCTTGGCATTGGTACATTCGGATATCTGTGGACCCATCCCTTGTCAGTCTATGGGTGGTGCCAAGTATTTTGTTACTTTCATAGATGATTTTTCACGGAAAGTTTAAGCTTATCCCATTAAGCTGAAATCTGATGTCGGTTGTGTTTCAGAGATGGCTTGCATTGGTTGAGAACCAGTCTAGGTATAGGCTAAAATGCCTAAGGACAGATAATGGGGGTGAGTATGTCTCACGTGCTTTTGAGCAGTTATGTGATGAGAGGGGTATCAAGCGTCAGTTGACCACCCCCTACACCCCCCCAGAATGGTTTGGCTGAGTGGATAAATAGAACCATCCAGGAGCATGTACGTAGTATGCTTAGCCACGCAGGCCTACCACAGAGCTTTTGGGCTAAGGCAGTTAGTACAGCTGTGCATATCATAAATAGATCACCTTCTAGTGGTTTGGATTTCCAAGTTGCCGAGGAGGTATGGACTAGAAAACCTCTTATGTGCATCTCCGTGTCTTTGGATGTGAGGCATTTTGACATGTGCCCAGGGACAAGAGAAGTAAGCTGGATCCTAAGAGTATCAAATGCATTTTCCTTGGTTATGGGGATGCAGGTGAGATGGGTTACCGTCTTTGGGATCCGCAGGTGCGGAAAGTCATCCGCAGTCATGATGTAGTATTCCATGAAGACAAGATGCATAGGCAACCTGAGAGAGTTGTTGAGATTTGCAGGGTCATATTTCAGGAGGAGCCGAGGGTTCCCACACAGCTAGTTAGACAGCCTACAACTACAATAAATGCTCCTGGTCAGGGTGTTGGATAGGCACCTGGGCAGGCAGCAGATCCTGCTGTGAGACAATCTGCTAGAGACAGACATCCACCTGATAGATTTCAGCCCTCGATGCATTATGTCTTGGTTACAGATGCATGAGAGCCTTTCACTTATGAAGAGGCTATGCGCAGGGGTGACAGTCACTCCTGGGAGAGGGCTATGCAGTCTAAGATAGACTCCTTGCATAAGAATGACACTTGGAATTTGGTTTCCTTGCCTAAAAGCAAGAAGGCTTTGCCATACAAGTGGGTGTACAAGCTGAAAAGTACCCCTGGACACCCCAAGCCGGCATACAAGGCTAGATTGGTAGCAAAGGGTTTTAAGCAGGAGCATGGTGTGGACTTTGATGAGGTCTTTTCTCCTGTGGTTAAGATGACCACCCTGCGCTTAGTCTTGGCTTTGGTTGCTCAGCCTGACTTGGATTTATACCAGATGGATGTCAAGACGGCTTTCTTACATGGGGACTTGCATGATGAGATTTATATGGAGCAGCCTAAGGCCTTTGCAAAACCTGGCAGGGAGCACCTAGTGTGCAAATTGAAGAAAAGTCTATATGGCTTGAAGTAGGCACCTAGGGAGTGGTATCATAAGTTTGATGCCTTTATGCGTCACAGGGCTATAGCAGGAGTGTTATGGATCCATGTCTTTACACGAAGAAAGCCCGTGATGGTTCTTTGTTGATTTTGGTACTCTATGTGGATGATATGTTGATAGCAGGAAAAGCTCATGATGAGCTAGATGCTCTTAAGGCTCAGCTCAAGAAGAGCTTTGGGATGAAAGATCTGGGACAGGCCGCTCACATACTTGGTATGCGCATCAAACGCGACAGGCATCAGGGACTTCTCTACTTGTCATAGAGGGAGTACATTCATAAAGTCCTTGAGCGCTTCTGCATGCAGGACGTAAAGCCCATTGGATGTCCATTGCCTTCTTATGTGAAGGTATCACAGGTTGATTGTCCGCAGACAGATGAGCAGAGGGCCGAGATGGCCAAGATTCCCTATGCATCCGCAGTGGGCAGTCTTATGTATGCCATGATCGCCACTCATCCAGATATTGCCTTTGCAGTTGGTGTTGTGGCACGCTATATGGCTACACGTGGCAAGAAGCATTAGGATACCATGAAGGGTATTATGAGGTACCTGAAAGGCACTGCAGATATGTGCATATGCTATGGCAGCCAGGATACAGGAGTCGTGGGGTACACTGACTCTGATTATGCAGGACATGCAGATAGTAGGAAGTCCACTTCCGGCTATGTCTTCACCTATGCTGGAGGTGCTGTTTCTTGGATGTCCAAGGTGCAGAAATGCATGGCCCTTTCTACTACAGAGGTCGAGTATGTTGCAGCCACTAAGGCTTGCAAGGAGGCCATTTGGTTGGGTCGTTTGGTTGTTGACCTTGGTATTGATGCTATCCCTACACTGCATTCGGATTCTATGAGTGCTATTCAGTTAGCCAAGAATCCGATCTTCCATGCGAAGACGAAACACATTGAGGTGAGGTATCACTTCATACGTGGGGTCGTTGAGGACAAGTCTGTTGACCTTGTCAAGATCTCGACTGACTAGAATCCTACAAATCTGCTCACAAAAAGCCTCTCTATAGAGCGCTTTGCCTTCCTCAGGAGGTTGATGGGCGTGGGATGAGATGACGTCTTTCCTCATCCTGTTGTACATGTGTACATGTTGTACTGTCTTTTTCTTTTTCTTTTCACTCCTCACTAAGGCAGATTCGCCTTTAAGTGGGAGGTTGTTGGGGGTAAAGGCACCTCTGCCTAGCCGCCCGTGTACACTGACAGTCACCGCCACTGCACACTACAGGTGGCGGGTGCCTATCACCGTCACTTTATTCTTTATTCTTTTAGTGACAGTTTGAATAAAGGAAGGCCCGGTCGCACATTGTGACTGTTGGAGTTCCCATTTCTTGTCTCTCTCTTTCTTGCTCTTGCTCTCCCACCATAGCTCTCAAATGCAAGCTTCGATCCTTCTCACCTTTCACCTTCCTCCAGAGATTGGCACATATGTGCATCTCTACCTAGCTCGAAGAAATGCAAATTTATCCTTCGAAGGAGAGAGCATTCAAGTCCCACCTTTGTGGATTCTCCTAGAACTTTCAACAACCATTAGGAAGGAGCTAGTGGTGTAGCAAAATACAATCGGTAAGGCAAAGTTGCCCTCCAAAGCCTCCAAGGACGTCCCAATTCCCAAGGTCAAGAAGGAGGAAGCCCCCTCTCCCCCTCAAGCCAATGGCATCCCCCTAAATGCAAGTCAACTACCAAGACACCCCTGGTCGTAAGGTCGATCATAAGGGTGATGGTCAAAAGACATATCCAAAAGATAAACACATGTTGCTCTTAACCATGAAAGAATGTCTCATTGGAAATCTATATTTGGCAATCGTGCTCATATTGGTCTCTGTCATGGTCCATGCCCCCTAGTTGAGCCATTTAAGGCTTGGGTGAGAGATAAGTAGGAAATACTAGGGGGAAGGTCATGTCTACTCAATATTTACCAAATAATTATTTTATTTTTCCATTCAATTCAAAAACTCTTGCTCTTAAAGTCCTTAGCCAAGGGCGTTGGATGGCATGAAGCTTACTCTATCATTGTTTGAATGGACTCCATCATTTAGCCCCCATGATCCAAAATCCACCAAAAATCATGTGTGGGTGGAGTTACCAGATTTACCAATGTGGCTCCACCCATATCTTAAATTGATGGTTGCCCCCATCAACAACATCTGGGGACAACGCTGTGTTAATGTGGTTAACCCACAACATCATCCAGAGACTTTAGTTGAGGTAGATTTAGTAGAAGACACCCTTATTATCATTGACCATTTAGGTGAACACATTATGGACCAACTGATAGTTTATAAGAACCTATCAAAGTAATCTTTCAAATGTTGTAAGCAAGGGTGCTACATTAAAGACTGTTGAGAGATGAAGCCTAGTGCCTCTCAAGGAATGACAACTTGTGGTTCTTGATGAAGGGTTCCAAACGATTAACAATCAAAGAACTAAGAATCCCATGACTACAAACACAAAAAACAACAAAAGTAAAAACATGAACAAATTATCCCCCTCCTCTTGAACTTGGCTTATCTAGAAGATTATGTCTCTAAACATGACAGCAAGGATAAAGGGAAGGAGAAAGTTTTGGAAGAAGATCTTGTTATATCCCCAAATCTTGTCAATCTCTTGTCAAATGATGATGAGAAGTTTGCAGACAACTACCAATGCATCAAAAATCTGAACTGGATTCAAAAAGAGATTGCAATGGATATGACCTAAACTCTGAAGGGAGTGAGCCCTAAGTGGAAACAAGAGCTAGGGTAGAAGGAGCAAGAGCAAGAGAAAGAGAGAGACACAAGATGTGGGAACTCCAATTCAAATGTTACTGAAAGAATAAAGAATAAAGTAATAGTGATGGGTGCCCACCACCCATAATGTACAAGTGTGTAGGTACTATTAATGTAACTAATACATAGGTGGCTAGGCATAGGGGCCTTTACCCCCAACAATCTCCCACTTCAAGGGGAATGTGTCCCTAGTGAGGAGAGAACAAGAAAAAAGTAACAAAGCACAAATGTACATAAGTACAATAGGATGAGAAAAGACATCATCTCATCCAACGCCCATCAACTTCCTAAGAAAGGCAAAACACTCCACTAAAAGACTTTTGGTGAGCAGATTTGTAGGATTTTGGTCAACTAAGATCTTGACAAGCTCAATGGACTTGTCCTCGATGACCTTTCAAATAAAGTGGTAGCACACCTCAATGTGCTTTGTCTTCGCATGGAAGACGGGATTCTTGGCCAACTAAATAGTACTCATAGAATCCGAATGCAGTGTAGAAACCACATCAATAATACCAAAGGTCTACCACGAGACTGCCTAACTAGAAAGCCTCCTTGCAAGCCTTAGTGGTTGCAACATACTCAACCTTAGTAGTAGAGAGAGCCATGCATTTTTGCACCCTGGACATCCAAGAAATAGCACCTCCAGCAAAGATGAAGACATAATTAGAGGTGGATTTCCTACTATGTTTGTATGTCCTACATAATCAAATTCAGTGTACCCCATGACTCATGTATCCTAGCCATCATAACATATGCACATGTTGGCCATGCCCTTTAGATACCTCATGATACCCTTCATGGCATCGCAATGCCATCTGCTAGGTGTAACTATATATTGTGCTACAACTTCCACTGCACATGCTATGTGAGGACGAGTGGCTATCATGGCATACATCAAACTATCCACTACGAATCCATAAGGGATCTTAGCCAATCATGGCCTTCTACTAATCAGACAGTGGACAATTGGCCTAATTAACCTTTATATGAGAAGGTAGAGGACATGCAATAGGCTTACCATCCTGCATATGAAACCACTCAAGGACTTTTTGGATATACATCTTTTAGATAGATAAAAGAACCCCTTAGAGAGATCACACGTGATGCACATCCCAAGAATATGTGAGGCCTATCCCGTGTCCTTCATCTCAAAGCTCTTCTCGATTTCAGTTTTTTGGGCATCCAGCTCATCATGAGCTCTCCCAACAATAAGCATATCATCCACATAGAGTCCCAAAATCATAAGGCTACCATCACGAGCCTTCTTCATGTATAAAGATGAATCCATAGCAATACGAATATATGAGTGTGTGCGAGAAGTGAGCTTTTTTGGCAACCTCCATTTTTTGTTCCACATTGTCCACTTATTCCACCCCTTGATTTTTTTGACCTCCACCACCACTACCACAACAACTTCCTCCACCACCGCCGCCACTACCATTGCCACCACCGCGACTACGGCTACCACTACCACCATCTCTGCCGCTGTCGCCAATACTGTTGCCACCTCCACCACCACTACCATTATCCCCACCACCTCCACGATTGCCACCATTACCTTCACTCACTCACTCACTCACTCACTTACTCACACACACACACACACACACACACACACACACACTCTCTCTCTCTCTCTCTCTCTCTCTCTCTCCGTGTTTATCTCTCTCTCTCTCTCTCTCTCTCATGCATGCGATCAATCCACATTGTATCATAATGCCTCACATCAGATTATAACATGTGTTGTAATAAATGCTTCTCTTAAATCCTAAATACCTCTCTCTCTCTCTCTCTCTCTCTCTCTCATAATGTGAATGCTTGGGTAGCTACTGAATGTTTTTAGAACTTTAATTTCAATGCATTGATAGCTCCCTCCCTCCCCCTCTCTCTCCCCTCCCCTCCTCTCCCCAACAAATATGATACAAGACAATTCATACAAGCAATCCAAATGTATATTTATATTATGTTAACTTTGAAAAATGTGATTTTTCTTGTCAAATTAAGAGAGACAAGTTCACCAAAGGCTTGCCATCCAAATGGATTGTATAACGGTGACTTCTCAATAAAATAAAATGCGGTTGTGATGAGAGGTAGTGTTGGCATTACATTGGTGGTCACTATATAGGTGGTGTTGGAAAAGTTCTTCTACTTCCAAATACAACGTGCAAGTTTTCTTCAGTGAGTGTGGGTTGGCATATAAACATGTTGGCATTTGCATCCATCCCAAACACTTGGAGGTACACATAGTACAGGTGCTCGCATGCCAAATATGCTTTTCCTTCTGTGGCATGGTCCATGAAATCCCAACAATTACATGTTGAATTCTTTGCAATGTGCACATCATAACACTCATGCATAACACTTGAGTTAGCTGTCTCTAGTTTGAAAACCTCATGCTTCAAGGTCTTTACCATTGTGTGGCCCTTCATAGTTGCATCTAGAGCCAATGTTGAGTCTATCCTTTTCCCCGCATCCTATGAAACACCTCTTCGATACATGAGCCCTCATTAACATCTACCTCTTGTTCCGCCTTTTGTAAAACAAATCCACCACTCTCCAACATGTGGATTTCTTCTATAGTCAAATTAGTGCCTCGTGCCATTGGCCATACTTGTGGAACCTTGGGCAATATGTGTTGAATGGAAGAACAAATGTTCCATGTATGATCCACACTATCATTACAAAACCACATGAACTGGTGCCGCATTCCATGTTGATTGCTAGCTTCTCCTCTTGAGCTAGACCACTCCATGATGTCCCAAAATGAAGGTGTAGGCACCCCATGTGACATATTTTTTATAGGTTTTTTGCATTTTCTCTCTCTAGCTCCCAACCATCCCTGACATTGTACACAGCTGCGAACTGGAATCCTTCTTACAGCCTAAATGGTGTCATGAAGGACTATCTCCACCACCATTTCCTTTGAACAATTTGGTGATACTTCCCTTGATTGGTTAGAAGACAAAGGGTCCTCAAAGTTTAGTTTTCTTGTATCCTTTCTTCTAAGTATGTTTTCGATCACATACTCAGGCCTATGAGAGGTATTGGCTTCCTTGGACCCCACTTTCCCATCAAGCTTGTGTTTTCTTACAACAGTCACATTGTTCCCTCAAAAATTAAGACGTTTATGCAATTTAATTTCTCTTGACACCTCCTCAACCATCCTTATCGTTGCTCGAGGTGTGGGGCTAATTCCTTGTTGTAGTCGACTCAAAAGCTTCTCTACACTAGGTCTTGCACCATGGAACTTTCCACCAATGAATGCATGTCATTTTGTGCTTTGTAGTAGAGCGTTGGCCAAATCACTAACATATGCATTGTACAAGCTGATAGATCCCTTGAATCCCTCCCCTACCAACCAACTTGCATGCATTGGCTCAACCAAGTGTGTGGTTAGCATATAAGCAATGTCATCCACCACTTGGATAAAAATACAACACGAGAAGGTATGGAGCGTGAGAAAACAAATGCACCATGCATCACATCCTACTATTACAAAACTAGTCTTACCTCAACAAAGTGCCACCTCCAATGTGGATATCTAATATGCGACCAACTAAGCCAGTAATCCATTGCTGGTATATTGCAATTCGCAACTTTCCCTGAGGCCCACCAAGCTCGAATGAATCGATATTGCATTGTTGCATTATCTTCTGTGATTGCACACCTCCACATGTGACACAAGCGCTTATGATCATCTTGAAAACTCTTGTGCACATGTTGTGATGTGTGTATTTGGAGGCTTTGTTCCCAATGAAATAAGCAAAATCTCTCCCTTCCTTGCATTACGTTGTCTGGACTACCATTGAACATTGTGCGGATGGCCCTCCAATTGGCAATTGCCTCATCTGCCATGAATCCTCAAAAATTAGCACTTGGGTGTCCACACTTCTCCATCACCTCATTCATCTTTGTCCAAAAAAGAGCTTGTGCATCTGTATCCTCTTCCTTCATCTCACATATTGCCAGAGTCATAAACTATTGTACACTATAGAAACACAAGAAAGAAATGGGAGAGTAAGGAGAACTATGTTACTTAATTTTGTGTTGTGATGGTAGAATCAAGTAAGAGAAACTACCTTGGGTCATACACATGTGCTGCCATGATAGTCCAATCATTAATGCAATGCACGTGGTCAAAGCATACCCAGCTATTGCGTAGGTTCCCAATGCCATTCCTTTGCATACGATTCACTAAGTCAACCCCTAAGGTTGGCCCAGTTGTTGACATTTTGAATATAAAGCACCTACTATCATTGTCAATGGCTTGCCCAGGAAATAGGCTACCATGGAAAAATCTGTATACACAATGTTGCTTTAACTTTAGAAGACGAGATTCCATTCCTTGATCACTCTCAGTGCGTGCTGCATGGACCATGTGTTTGAACCTACATGCACAAAATATTGATCTTCATATGCATGGCCTTTTAAAGATATTTTGAAATGTGTTGTGAATGGAATAATATGTTACATATTCCTCTGAATGAGTGGTTGGAGTTCCTCGAGCATCGTCAAGAGTTTAGTGTCGGACATGGGGACACCTTGCTCATGAACCAAGGCACCCATCACTAGCCTTCTAGCCACAGTCATTTGCAGGTGTCGAGGTCCAGCTGCAGTCTCTTACCATTTCCTCTATGGTTTTAATCTATCCCCACCTTCCTCCCTCTCTCTATCTCCTTCTTCCTCCCCCCTCTCTCTGTCTTTGTCCCTCTCCCTTGCTCTCGCTCTCGCTCTCTCTCCCTGTATTTGCCTCTCACTCACACACACTCTCTCACAATTGGTATTTCATTGGCAAGAAATTGAGGAAGCAATATATCTGTAAGAAGTAACCCTAAGCCCCTCTATCACGGCCAAATTTGATTTCAAAAGACAAGATCATGTCACACTTTACAAGGGCAATGAAAGGATTGCAGAACGTTTAATCTGACAAACGTTCCCCTCACTGAGCTTACTCCCTGGATGAGTGAGAGTTCTTATCACCATCGTGCATCAAAGGGGTGTGAAGGCCTGTGGCAAAGGCAATACTGGGATTGACGTTGAGGAAAACACAATTGTGCAATGGCCAATTGAACGGATGGTAAGCAACTCCTCTCTTAATTTTTGTTATGATTACTCTATCTCCCCCTCTTATTCTATTTCGGATCATTTTTTGCAAGAAAGAGAGCAACGGCCGGATGAGTCTCTCGACGAGGACTCTGACTTGCCTCTATGATCTACAACACGACGATAGGCTATTGTCACTAGCAACATGCAATCACAAGGGGAGAGTCACTCTCCAAGAGCAAGAGGAAGAGTAACACAAACATGATCATTGACTTTCTCAAAGCTACAAGCAATCGTTACAATTGCATATGGGGAAGGAGTGACATCAGGAGAAGGAGGGCATGCTTCGATGACATAGGCGAGGACGGGCAAGAGAAAGCTTGTACTATCGGAGAGTGATACTGACAAGGAAAGAAATGGCCATCAAAGCATTGAGTCCATTAGTGCACAGTAAGGGCATGGCCATATGCAACCCAAGAAGAATCAAACACAAAGAACCGGAAAGAAGCACATGACAGATGGCAAGATTGCTCTCACATTTACTTGCGATAAATGTATTGTGCAAGCGTGCATAGAAGACCGGTTGGAAACATTGACAGTGAGTGCTTGTAAGAGATGGCATCATGATTTAGATTATGGTTTTTATTTCTTTACGTTGATTGGACATTAATTACTTCATCGTCTCATTCAGATGTGGACATCCACCCCTTTGCCACCCATCCCATTATGTCGTTTGGTTTCCATGCTTACAATTAGACAAGTCACATCGAGGTACAAGCAACTCTTGGAAACCTTTTTTAACAACAGGTACGTTAGAGGGATGGATATATTCATGGTATCATTAAAGACTCCAAGACACCAGTGCAATGAGGTTGATGATGTGATTAGAATTGAGTGGGACCCCCCATTGGCTAAAGAAGCACGAGGACTTCAAGTTAGAAATTAGCAACAATGATTGGGCCTTTTTGTCAAATTGCATGTTTTATGTTTGGGATGGTAACCATCGGCTTACAACATGGATGAATGAGATACGCATATGTGAGTGGCCCTAAACCGTAGGACCTTAACATTTTGCAATGTGTTTGTTTCTTACATCATCCTTAACATAATTGATTGTTTGTAATAGCCTTTCCAAATAACGTGAGGCAACATGTTTGTATTAATTGTCGCCTTGTGAAAGTGACAAGTGTGGCAAAAGGGGAGATTTTGTCAGTTATTTCTCATACAAATAGGTATGCAATGGACCATATTCATGAGATCCTAATATAGAATGTACACATGCTAGCACAAAAAGGAGTTGTCCATACCTCGTATCCACACCTTGTTTGTGAAGGAAGGATGCTAGGGCAAGCTCACCACGCAACTATTTTTGACAAGATAACTGATGAGGCAAAGGCATGGATGCAAGCACATAGAAAGCCGGTGCCCATTCCTACATGGTACAAGGCACCGTTGATTACACTGGCCCACGTTATGTGGAAGGTAGGTAGTTCTTCAAGCTATCTTAACAATGTTTTTCTTGATGCATTTTTTCATAATGCAATGATGTTGTCCCTAATTACCAAGTGCAAGACGAGTATATTATGGTAGTGTGATCGACTGAATAGAAACAGACATAGCTCTCTGACTTTGAGTTTATAACCAAGTGGGGCGGGGCATACTATAGTGTCAATGAAAATCTTGTCAAGAAAACTCGACGTTTGCTAAGAGTTGCAGACCCCAGCCTTGGAGGAAAGTGTTATCAGTAAGTTGCTACCTCTTTCTACTTGCCATCTATATGTACTCATACTGCATTGGTGGCATACATTGTTCATTGTGAGATGCCTATATGTGTCATTGGAGGTAGAGAGGTGAGAGTTTTAAAGTCATGATATGCTCATGCTGGATAATGTTGATGTATCACACTTGTTGGCTCCATTTAGTGAGTATAATTACTGAAATTAGTATTTAAATATTTAATTGCAGGTACATATGCTATATATTCTAGTGTACATGCGTTCAAATATCGCTTACAATGGAATCATCCCTCCGGAGTTTACAAAAGACGACATTACTGTGAATGAGTGGGTGCAAGATACATCAGGATCCCTAATGAGAGGTAAATATGAGATCCAATGTTGTTAAGCTATTGTACATATGTTTTATAAACATTTAGTAGATTCCTAATCTATTATATAACTACCAAAT
The DNA here is from genome assembly GCF_053477565.2 of Lygodium microphyllum. Classification (NCBI taxonomy): domain Eukaryota; kingdom Viridiplantae; phylum Streptophyta; class Polypodiopsida; order Schizaeales; family Lygodiaceae; genus Lygodium; species Lygodium microphyllum. The sequence continues at coordinate 105,661,798 of NC_141149.1, read as the reverse complement.
ACCGTAGGTAGCATGCAACATGGTAGGGATTTTTGGAGCTCGTTCTTGCAAACGTACACAAAAGAAGGGGACACCATTTTAGATTGCAATGTGGGATGTGATGACTTTGCATCGGTAGTGCTAAATTCCAATAGACTGATTGCATGTCTGTATTGCTTCGCCAAAGATGAAAGATATCTAAGAGCAAAGGTAACATGTTTACATAAACTTATACAATATCTAATCGTAATGTAGTGTTTTTTTTCGTCATACCAATACATGGGTACTCACCCTTCCACGTGTGCATGTACAACTACCTCCCACAACCCGAAAATTAATCATGTTCGATATGAATGGGGTGCTTCTACATAGGCGGCCAACACAAAAGGAATCGTTACCAGTGATGTCCCTAGAAGTGGGCAAGTATTGGGTGATTTTAGTTTGACATTGCCATCTAGAGCTCCATGAAGGAAGACAACTTAAGTGAGCTACTCCAATTGGTTAGAAGTGAATGTGTGAAGTCATCAAAGCAAGCACCAACCTTCGTATTCCAATATGGACAAGGAAAGTGCATAGCAACTCCCACAACAACTTTTGCCAGAAGGAGTTATACAAAGCTCCTTTTCATGAAATGTTTTGACGACATTGATTGGCCGCAAACAACAACACTATTTGTGGATGAGAGCATGGAGAAGATGCAGATGAATCTACCCAACACCTTTATATACCCACCCCCATTTGAGGAAAACCCCATGGACACTATCCTTTTGGAGCACATGCTTCCCTACTTGACCGAGCTAGTGTGCTTTTGTGGTTCAATTCTAGACTTTGTTAGAGATCACCAATTCCACCCCCTAGCAATGGAACTCGATTGATATTTGATGTGTATGATGAATATGCACTTTCAGAATTATTAGATTCTTTTTATTTATAAGAGCAATAAAATGAGGATGAGAGGGAAGAGGAGAAAGAGAGAGGAATGTGCAAGTGAAGGAGATACTGTGTATGCATTCACTCAATTGCAATACTACAAGATGTGTAAACGGAGCACGTGCAAAATATCAAGGGAAGGGTGGAGTGTGGAAACATGCATGCATGTGAATGTATATGTGCACAATGGATTGAGTAACAATGAGGTAATATTGTTGTCTCAATATTAATTATTTGAACAAAGTGAAAAACAATAGATATCAAACGTTACTGCAGTGAGTGCAACAAACTATTTGATACCATATCCTCTTGTAGTAAGTCCACACAATAATGCTTGATCGAAAGTAGTGAAAACATGTGCAATGTAGTTTTTTTTATGTGTGCAAACAATGGAAGTGATATATTAGGATATAATATCAAATCATGCACATAAAAGTGAGAGATACGTGAATGTATATATGCATGTGGGATAACAATGTGATATTCTTTTCATCTTGATATTAACAACTAAAAGTGTTTAAGATAATTTACCTTATCCAAACCCTTGACCCTTGTAATAATAAGAGGCTTGTGAAAAATAGATGGATGACCCTTGCAAAATTAAGAGGGGGAGAGAGAGAGAAGTTGCTAATTTAGAGAGAGAGAGAGAGAGAGAGAGAGAGAGAGAGAGAGAGAGAGAGAGAGAGAGTGTGTGTGTGTGTGTGTGTGTGTGTGTGTATGTGCAAGAAAGGGACAAAGTGAAAAGCTGCTAATTGAGAGAGAGAGAGAGAGAGAGAGAGAGAGAGAGAGAGAGAGAGTGTGTGTGTGTGTGTGTGTGTGTGTGTGTGCAAGAAAGGGACAAAGTGAAAAGCTGCTAATTGAGAGAGAGAGAGAGAGAGAGAGAGAGAGAGAGAGAGAGAGAGAGAGAGAGAGAGAGAGAGAGAGAGAGAGAGAGAGAGAGAGAGAGAGAGAGAGAGAGAGAGAGAGCGTGTGTGTGTTAGTGAGTGAGTGAGTGAGAGAGTGAGTGAGAGAGTGAGAGAGAGGGAGATGGGGAGGAGAGAAAATAATTGGTGGAAGATGAGTGAGAGAGAGAGAGAGAGAGAGAGAGAGAGAGAGAGAGAGAGAGAGAGAGAGAGAGAGAGAGAGAGAGAGAGAGAGAGAGAGAGAGAGAGAGAGAGAGAGCTTAATTAACATGGGGGGAGAAACATGGGAGGGGACGGTAGTGGTGGAAGTGGTGGAGGTGGTAATGACAGTGGCAATGGAGGCGACGGTAGAGGTGGTGGTGGTGGTGGTGGTGGTGGTGGTAGTGGTGACCGTAGTGGTGGTGGTGGTGGTGGTGGTGGTGGCAGTAGGGGCGGTAGTGGTGCTTGCTATGTGCATAAGAGAATAGGAGGAATAAGTGGAATATGTGGAACAAGAAATGGAGGTTGCCACCATAACATAATGCATGGAGGGCGTACAAAGACTCACATAAAACAAGCTAATCCTGCACAATAGGCAAATCTTGGGGAGATCTTGGGCCATTAAAGCTTCAACTACTGTAGGGCTGTCTAGCTGGTTATATGGGAGTAAGAGGCTCCTCTTGAAAGATCACATTGTGTACCTCAACTACCTGCTTAGGCTACTTATGCATACTTTGCTCATGGAAAACTACATCATAGCTATGGATAACCCAATGAGTTTGTGGATCTCATGGTAATAGCCCATCTCACTTGTATTCCCATAACCAAGAAAGATGCATTTCACTGACTTGGGATCCAGCTTATTGCACTTGTCCTTAGAAACATGATAGAATGCCTCACAACCAAAGATATGCAATATGGTCGTAAGGACAACTTGACCTATTTGCGACTAAAGTCCTAGTTGAGTCGAACTAAATCTTGGCTTCACTTATCATGTAGGATTTGATTTACCAAACTGGTCCTTGCAATTAAGCTTAACATTTCACATGAGCATCTCAAATCTACCTTTTTAGATGCATTCCCATTATATGGTGCAACTGAGACTATCCATGATGCCATGCAAGTCTTTCCTAAGTTGATGATACAATGTGGATTTCCACTCATTAAAATTCATTCTAGTCCACTTATGCAATTCATAAGGCATGACCTAAGTATTTAAGTGGGAGTGTGCATGAGTTCATTGTAAATGTGAGTTAATTTGTACCAATGGTCTACAAGATGCAATTGACATATACAGAATATTTATGTATACCGGCAATCTATGATGTATTTATGAAAGTTTGAATCTAATACTTGGCTTAATTACCGCAACAACCCATAGATACTCAATCTATTCATCACAATTCATGGTTATTCAACCTTTTCAACTACCTTTCAACTTATGTGCGATGCGAAGTGTGACTTCTTTGCAATGATGTCCATGCTTAAATGTTTGATTTAAAATACTAGACACGATAGCAGTACCTCGTTTTGGAGTGTCGAATTAGCGTTTGCGCCCGATAACCTGTTCGTGGTGACATCTTTGCCCTATCCTCCTTCCGAAGTCGTGGCTTTTCCAATAACTTGGGAGAGTTTACGCTTTGGGGCCATTTTGGATCTTTGGATGTGTCCTTTACTCCTCTCGGACTCCCTAGTGCCAGAGTTCCCTATGCCATATCTTGACTTTTGCAATCTCCTTGTCAACTAAAGGCAATCGACAAAGAGATCTCAGGAAGTGTTGATGGGGAGAGAGGGTGCTCGAGGCTTCGTCCAGGTAGGGAATTGTCCTTGGGCCTCTCTCTCTCTCTCTCTCTCTCTCTATGGGCTTAGTTTACGCTTGACTTGCGAGAGGAATGAACACAAGTTCCTGCTATCTTGAGGGAAGGAAACCCTAGGGTAAAATTTAGAACCCCTAAAAACTCTAAGGTGGGAAAATGGTTACCACAACTGACCAATTGAAGTCCTAGACTGAGACCTTAAGATAAGAACTAAAGGTTACTAACTTAGGGAAGCTACCATATGAAACTATGACATAATTGCTCACCCCTATTACATAGGAGTGAAGTCAGAAAGAGGGTATTCTTTGTCCCTCTCAGAGGATAATAGGAACTGACGCCCAGGCAAGAAGACCCAAGAAGGGTAACACTAGGCATTCAAAGATGGGAGCTCCACCTTAGTAGATGTCCTGAGCACTCGCCTTCATTGTTGTTTGTGCTTGTAAATCTAGATTCAATGTCTATGAAAGGAATGTACGAACCAAGCTCACAAAAGACATTTGAATAATGAATCAGGTTGAATTAATGGAAGGCGCGCCAAGTTACCCCCAGTTGGCTGCCAACCCTAGGGGATTCCAAATAACCATGACGGGAACGTGGACCGAACCCACCATGAGAGGTCTCTCAGTGGATTAGTTTGATTGTAGGAGGATGCTTGGATGCCAAGGGGGGCTTTGGTTGTAAATTCCCTGTCTCCAGGTCCTAGTCAATAAACAATCTACGTGACTTGAGATGGATTCTCGAGGCCTTGTTACTAGTGCAAGGGCGGAAACTTGGAAGAAATAAGACGCATCCTCATGGATTGCGGGAAATGTCCTTTTTGGACAAGAATTGTATCTCAATTAAAATAGCAATATAAAGTTTACCTCCAAGGAATCTGTTTGAATTGTTTTCATCTCAATGCCGTAAGTTATGTGAATGAACCCTATTCCTTAAAAAGGCTAATTAAGGAAGCTGATTTTAAATGTCACGCGTAAATGTGATAGGACCTGATTAGATAACTAAAGAACGCCTATTGAGGGAAGCAGGTGGGCGGAACATTGATGGGTCCGTCCTATAGAAGGGTGCTCCCAGAAGACTGGGAGGCTTCTCACAAGGTTCTACAATCGTACGATCTTTAGATAATAGTAAGCTAGAACCCGATTCATGCCTGTCAGGACACCTTGTCCACTTGAAACCCAGATTTCAGGTCGATCCTAGTGGGTTCATCGTCAGCCACAAATGTTTCGTTGTGAGGTGGACTCGGGAAAACCTAGGACCTCGGAGCATTCCATGGTACTATAGAGCATTTGGTTTATGTAGTTGAGCTTGAGCATATTATAGTGAGATAGTGGGACTCATTGTGACATGTACATGCTCTCTTGATATTTATTGGATGTAGTTACCCTATCATGGGCTGATTTGAGCTCTTGACTTGGACCTAGTACTTATATCCATCAGGGTATTGTCAGTGGTATTTATGTGCTTTTGGGTTATATATTGAGCTTTACTCAGTTGGTTATGCATCTGGCAGTTCTCTTCATTTACCTTTGAGATCTACCATGTGTATGATGCCTATGCCTATTGCATGTATGGTTTTGGACACAATGCAATTGTGATAGTCTTTAGTGCTGGTTGTTCGTGGCTTCTTCCTTCTTGGTTGCTCATAGTTGATTATTGGCATATTGATGCAATTTATTACAGTAACTTGTCATTTTAATTCTATGCATTCTATTTGAGGACAGTCCCTTGAACTTGATAGTCTTTTGCTTACAATTTGTGGAGAGCTCATTACTTTGGCAATATCTCATGTCTCCCATTTGATTTAGCAATTGTTTTGGGGCTAATTTACAGGGGTTATAGTAACCCATCTTGCCCTTTTGTGTACTTGCTTAGTCTCATTATGGCTAGTGGTTCTCAAGATAGTGCTATCTTCAATATTGAGAAACTGGATGGGACCAATTATAGTTATTGAAAGATCTAGATATGATAGGTTTTAGTGTAGAAATCGCATGTTAGACCACTCAAAAATGGGGATGCCCAACCCAAAAACATTACAATCAAGGATTGGGATGAATCGGATGAGTTATGCAAGTCCACAATCATTTTATCACAATTTTTTACTTTGATAGGATTCTTTAACTAATATGGAAAAGTTAAATCATTTATCTATACCATCTATTAGCGATAGAAGGCATGCCTACTTTCACATAATCAACTCCATGATGAAATACATATTAAAAAATAGTAATTTACTTAAGTCTATGAGAACATTTGTATAAATATTAAAGCTAATCTTTAGTGCAATATTGACATTGTTGAGAGAATTACACGATAGACGGAAGTGGTAAACAAAACAAGAATGTGGACGGTTCCTGTATATCCTATGCATTGACTATGAGAGGCTAGTAGGGTAGAAATTGCCATGGTAGAGGCTCTAACAAGTCTTAGTCTAGGACACATGGATAGTCTTGTAGTAGGTCTTGTGGGGCTGTAAAGTCCAGTCTTACTTGTCTCATTATTGTAAGAAAGCAAGTCATATTCAATCACAATGCCATAAAATGTGCGAAGACAAGCGCAAAGAAAAGAGAAAGGTAAAGTGCAGGACAAGAATGATGATCATAACATTGTGCTTAGCAAGTCTAGTATAAAGATTGAGGAGATTAATATGGTGCTGCCTAATATATTTGATGATCTTATCTTGGCAGCTTCTTCTTTGGATGCTTCACAGCTAACTGATGCTTTTCAAGATGTGACCCCTCATAGAGAGTGGTTTCACTCTTATCGCAATATAATTGGATTTGTCTGTTTAGCTAATGACCTGGCATTAGAGATTATTAGAATTGGTAATGTCCAATTGCATTTTGGTTCAGACAACATATTCACTCATCATGATGTACGTCATGTTCAGGCTCTCACAAAGAGCCTTATCTCTATTGCCACCTTGGATGATGCAGGTTATGTTGTCTCTTTTGGTGATTCTTTATGGAAGATTTCTTGTGGGAATCTTGTTATTGCACATGATGCTAAGTCTAGTACCCTCTATCCTTTGCGTGTATCTAGGTTAGTTTACCATGTTTTGGTTGTGGCTATAGTTTCACATGTATCTCTTTGGCATTATTGCCTTGGGCACATGTCTTTGGAAAGAATGAAAATGCTTCCTAGTTTGCAATATCTTCCATCTCTAAAATATAAGTATTTTGAGTCTTGTGATCATTATTTATGTAGCAAGAAAATGCGTAGTATGCACAATAAATTTAGCATAAAGTGCATGGGTGAGCCTTTGGCTCTTGTTTATTTGGATGTATGTGGTTCCATGCTTTGTCAGTCATGCTAGGTGGTGTGAAGTACTTTGTCACATTCATTGATGATTACTCACATAAGGTCTCGACTTTTCCTACTAAGTAGAATGCATGCAGTCTTACTTGTCTTAGCCTTAGGCGACACAACGAGGAAGGGGATCGTAGACACATGAGCGGGGGTGAGCGTGCTAAGCCACACGGTGCTTCAGACTTGGGAAAACTCGCCTGTTAAGACAGCTAGGTTCAATGTCACACTAGAAAACAGTATGAGAGTGAAACCATTCGGGGTACTTAAGAACTGGCCGGTGAAAATCACAGGCATCCAGTTTTTGGTTGACTTTATAGTCATGAAGGGAGTGGAGTACGATATCCTATTAGGCCGACCCTGGATGCGCAATGCCAGAGTCATCGAAGATTAGGGTAATGGCTTAATCTTCCTTAGCAATAGAACGGAAGCTATGAGGGTAGAGATGGACACTTTGGAAAACCTCGCCAATCAACTTGGATGCCATCTCCACAATGCTTAAAGATAACTCTCCAGTCAAGAAGTCCTATGGGCGGGGCTTGACCAAGTATATCCCATGCCCGGAGGATGATTGGGACTGGATGCATGTCTTGGCTATGATCGACTTGCCATTCTCAGATCACGAGGCATATGATCAAGCCATCAAGACAGTTGGTAAGTCAAAAGACACACCCTTCATACCAGTCTGCATGATAGCAAGAACCCCTCCTGGGCGACCTAATCCTGTCACATTCCAAGTGCCAAATAACAAGAGGAACCTCCAAGAGATTCTGGAGTATCTGACTAGCAAGCTAGCCGGCAATCCAGCATCAAACTTCAAGCCACTCCAAGATCTATTAGATGAACCAAGGTGGCAACGGACTAGGGTGCATGACTTAAACCTCATGTACAATTGGGCCCTAGTCCTCGCTTAGAAACAAAAGATATATCAAAACCTAGGAGACGATGAGTAGTCAGACGAAGATGACTCCAATGACGAGTACAAAGACTGTCGTTTTTTTAGTGACGAAAGTGAGGGTGAGATAGACACGGTGGAATATGACACTGAGGAACGAGAAATGTGGAACAGATACGAGCAGACTCCAAGCCACACAAAAAGAGTGTCTTTAAGATAGAATGAGGGGTCATGTGCATGGATTGTGACCGTGCTTGGTTGGAACACATAGGAGCCATAGATTTCGAACAAGCGGGCCTAACCCAACCAGGTACGACACTAGTGCTTAGAACAAAGTCACCCTCTGAGCTGCGACCGCCAGAAGAAACCACCTCTTCTAGTGAAAATGGCGATTTTGATTCTGAGTCGGAAGTAAGCTCAGATAGCCACCCAGAAATACCTAGACCATCCAATACCAGACACACCAAGGGAGACCTACCCATCCACCTCAGGTGTAGATAGTTGAAGGCAGAAAAGGCAAAGCAGCCTAGGGGCACGCAAACAAAAGAGCAAAGAAAGCTGTAGGATCTTCCGAAGAGATTTACGAAATTCAAGAAGGGTGACAGGGTGGTAATCCTATTGGGTGCCAAACACCAAGGGCAAACGAGTGAACCCATCGAGAAATCAACCAAGGTTAAGGAGGTGAACCTAGCACAGGAGGGGGAGACAACCCGACTGATCTTAATTGCCGATGACTAGACTGAGGAAGAGGAGATGAGTCTTGTTGCTCTCTTGCGAGAATATATAGACATGTTCGCTTGGTCCTTAGAAGAGCTTAAGGGGGTAGATCCGAGTGTAGTGACTCATAACATACCCATGATGCCAGACACAACGCCGCAAGCAGCGATCGTACCGACGAATCCAAAACACGCTCATGCAGTCTCAAAGAGGAGATTGAAAAGCTGATGAGAGCAGGATTCATTTACGAAATTGAGCACACAGACTGGATGTTGCCCATAGTCATAGTGATGAAGAAAAATGGAAAGATTAGAGTGTGCATCAATTACAAGAAGGTGAACGCTGCCACTAAGAGAGACAACTATCCATTGCCGTACACCGAGCACATGCTCGAAAGAGTGGTGGGCAAAGAGGCCTACAACTTTCTGGACAGCTTCTCCGGATACAATCAGGTGCAAGTGCATCTTGCCAACATGCATAAGACTGCCTTCGCCATTGAGTGGGGCGTCTTTGCTTACATAGTCATGCCCTTCAGGTTGACTAATGCCCCAGTCACCTTTCAATGCCTCATGTGCACCATATTTAAAGACATGCTTTGCAAGGAATTGGAGGTCTTCGTGGATGACTTATGTGTTCACTCGACCTGGAGAGAACAGTTACACAAACTCCGAGCAGTCTTTGAGCGGTGTCACCTATATCGTCTCTCCCTAAATCCCTTAAAGTGCCAGTTCTGGGTGAGATCCTAGGGCACATGGTGTCGAAGAATGGCATTGCCACCGACTTCTCAAAAGTCAGGGTTATTGTTGATCTTCCATCCCCAATCAACTATAAGGGAGTTCAATGCTTCTTAGGCCATATAGGATACTATCAACGGTTTGTGCTGAACTATGCATTGATTGCTAGGCCTTTGTACAAACCATTGATCATCTTCGAATGGACTGAAGCATGCTAACGAGCGTACGAGGAATTGAAAAAGGCTCTGACCACTGTATCAATCCTACGAGCCTAGATTGGACCATTACCTTTTCCACATGCATATTGATGCTTTGAAATTTGATGTGGGGGCAGTGTTGTGCCAACCTTGCGAACACAACCTCAACTATCCAGTGAGCTTTGCTAGTAGACAACTCACTGAGACTGAAATGAACTACTCGATGACTGAGAGAGAGGGTTTAGCCATGGTAGTTGCTGTAAAGAAGTTTCAGCATTATCTTTTGGCTATGCCTTTTACTTTCTTAATGGACCATCAAGCCTTGTTGTATCTAGTGAACAAACCCTATGCTACAGGATGCATAGCTCGATGGCTCCTTCTACTTTTAGAATTTGACTTCTCCGTGGTTGTACGAAAGGGAAAACCTATTAGATATGATCAATGCCCCACCCTCATTAGGTGCTACCAATGATCCATGGTGTTCAAAGTTGTAAGGCCCCCATTATGAGGAGAAGCCAAATGTGAGCCCGGACATTGGTTGAGTCCTGACTTGTATATCAGATGAGGTCTATGTGACCGAATGGCAAAAAGGTGGCTGTCATGGGTCTAATCTTTGGGTTAGATGGAGTGGTTAAGCTGGTAGCAACTCGAGACGCATTGCATCGAGTTGCGGTGTACGGGAGTTAAAAGGGGCCTCTATTGTGGGGTCCGGGGGCTATTCCCTGGCCTAGCAATCAATGGTTTAACCTTTCCTGGAATATTCCCTGGCCGACTAGTGGAGGCTCATATGGTAGGTCGGTCAGCAGGCCGACCTAACGACCTTCGCGGGCTATAAAAGCTAAACCCCTTCGCAGCCATCTCTCACTCATCTTTCACCCAGTCAGAGTTGTTGTTCCAGCTAGCCTTAAGCTCTTCACCTATCTTCTGTCTAGATCGCCATCTCAGCTTCACACAGTGGAAGCGCACGGGTGGACAGAGCCATCTTTGTATCAGTTGTTTGAAGTTAAAGAATTTACTGATTCTCCTCTTATCTGTTGTGTATTCTCTATCTCTTTCTCAGATTCTGTTCACTGTGCCGTGTAATATTTTACAAAACCAACACTACATGACTGACTACATGTTACGCATCCCCACGGGAGAGGCTGCTAGACAAGGCATTGCCGATGAATTGCCAAACGCCCATTTGTTTAACCTTTCCAACGAGAGAGATTTATTCAAGGATGATGTAATGCCATACTGGGCGGATGACATCGTCCAAGTGTTGGAGCACGGATTGCCTGAGCGACCGATAGAAAATGCCCAACTTAGGTGACTTATCCTCAAAATCCAACCCTATCACTTGATAGCAGGCCAACTATATAGGTTAGGGCAAGACGGGTTGTTGCGTAGATATGTGTGCGAGCATGAGATGCACGATGTGCTCACAGAGGCACACAACGGAATTACTGAAGGACACTTTAGCAGAGACACGATAGCCCGCAAGGTGCTGTAGTCTCAACTATGGTGGCCCATGCTTTTTCGCAATGCAGCACAATTCGTCAAGCAATGTGACAAGTGTCAGCGGACAAAGGTTCTGATTTGCAAGGATCAAATGGAGTTGACTCCAATCATTGCATGACAACCCTTCGAAAAATGGGGGGTCGATTTCATAGGACCCATTAGTCCTGCGGCATAGTACTCACAAGCCAAATATATCATTGTGGCCACAGACTACCTAACGAAATGGGTAGAAGAGAGAGCGACACGAAAGAATGATGCTAGAATGACTGCCAAGTTTTTATGGGAGCAGGTGATCTCACGATTCGATTGCCCCATCGAACTAGTCAATGACCAGGGCACGCACTTCATCAATGAAGTGATAGCGCATCTTCTATCCACCTTTCTAATTATCCATCGAAAATCCTCTTCATACTACCCTCAGGAAAACGAGCAAGCAGAATCCACAAATAAGATCCTTGTAAATGTCCTGACCAAAGTAGTCGCTGCTTTGCACAGCGACTGGGATAACAAGCTGATGGTAGCCTTGTGGGCTTATCGTACAACCTATAAAACGGTCGTCGGCCAGACTCCCTTTAGATTGACCTATGGGACTAAGGCAATTCTACCAGTAGATTTCTTTGTTCCTAGCCTGAGAATAGCGCTTCAAGAACGATGGAAAGGGAAAGAGGCATGGACGCAACACCTGATCGAACTTGAACACCTCTCGGAGACTCGCCTTCTAGCCACTCATGCACTCATATGCGAGAAGGCACGATGCAAAAGCTGGTTTGACAAGCATGTCAAGCAGCGCAACTTTGAACAGGGCGACTTAGTGCTCATGTACTCAGTTAAAGGACACAAGCAAAAAATGAAGTTTAGAGGTCTTGGGCCTTTCAAAGTTCGTGCAATCAGCCGAATTGGCAATGTCGAGCTTGAGATTCTAGACGGCGAGGGCATAGGCTTCTTAAATGGCAGCTGCATTAAAAAGTACTACCCTTCCATGCATCCGCTACATGAGCCACCAATGTTAGAACCCCTTGTCAGAGTACGAGTCGCCACAATCATGGAAATTGATGATGAGGATGAGGAAGCCATAGAACTCACATACCTCCGCATCATCATGGTTACTACCAAGCAAGCATGCGCTTTCAATGCCTTGATGATGAGGGATCAGACTTCAATGTCTTAACTCACGATCATTGGACCCAACTTGGTAAACCACCACTACATCCCACTAATACCAAATTAAACCCATATGGGGGCTGCTCATGTACACTTCTCGGCAAGTGCAGGGCCATTGTTGCTATCGAGTCTAAGACTATACCAATGATCTTTTACGTGTTGCCAAACACTAAAGTCGCAAGCACAGAGTCGCTGCTAGGGCGAACCTTCAAAAAGCAAACTCATTGCAATGTCGATTATGGGTCGCAATGCGTCCACCTCGCCATAGGCAACGTCTGCATTGTTACAGCCTTCAGCAAGGGCTGTGCGACCCTACACTTCTCAGCAAGTGCAGGCCTTGCACTTCTCAACAAGTGCAAGGCCGTTGTTGCTATCGAGTCTAAGACTGTACCAATGATCTTTTACGTGTTGCCAAATACTACAGACGCAATCACGAAGTCACTGCTAGGGCAAACCTTCAAAAAGCAAACTTATTGCAATGTTGATTATGGGTCGCAGCATGTCCACCTCGCCATAGGCAACTTCCGCATTGTTACAACCTTCAGCAAGGGCTGCGCGACCTCATCGAAGTCTGCAAGGCCACCGGTAAGAATACTCGCAGCCAAGTCTAGGGAGGGGGGAAGTGCTCAACCACCATCCACCGAGTCTCATGAGCCCCCCGCCCACAGTAGCAAAAGCCAAGGCCCAATAGCTTGAGTTTCAATGGAGGCCTAAACAATCGCAACCGCCGCCTAGGAGTAGACGCTCAGGTCCTTATAACACAAGAAACTCTAAACCCAGGAGGCCGAGACACAGTTACAGAAACCAAAGCATGATCAAGCCAAGATGGGTTCCTAAAGTCCTCTTGCATGCACAAGGCTACCATGAGGGAAATGCATGGATATGGATCCCTAAGGCCCGAATGGCCCAAGGCACTACTCACATGTCGCCCTCAAGCTTGATCACCTCAAGCCCCATAGAACCTTAGAACTAGAAGCCACAGTGCTTCCCGAACCCGCCTCCTACTAGCTCACCCACGCATAAGCCCAAAAGAGTTGAGCAAGCCTATCGGCCCAAACTCCAAGCGCCGTTATCCCCTTCAACCCCTACTAGTGCCAATAAGACTTGCTAAACCCAATCCGAGTGTAGCGGCCCATCCATACCAGCTACTACTCCGATGCCTATCCATGAGGCTCAACCACCGCTTCATAGGCAATTGCCACCATCTGTCACGGAGCCTTCTAGCCCCACCAAGCCCCAGCCACCTGCGGGCCTTAAACCCTCTTATAAGCGGAGATCATTCTTAACTTTGGCAGACCTAGCCGAAGACACAGGGCATGACGCTATTGCTTGTCTTAGATGCTCAGATGCCACGTTCATGTTGTTGGCTCTAAGCTATGACCACTTGGACTTAGGCCTGTTGCAAGAGCCTTTAGCGAGACTGAAGTTCATATGATGCCTTGTTCCTAGGAAACATTCAAATTTGCATTTGTCAAAACACTCCATTCAGTGCTATCGAGTTGCTACGCACTGAGATATCAAGAGAACAAGCCATCAAACAGCGCCTCATTACGTCCTACGATAAGCGTGTGACTTCTTCCATCAACGGCAAAGAAGTCGAGGAGAAAGTGTTAGCTGACACCGACTCCCCATTTTTACGAAATTGGTACACTTTGCGATTGCAATGGGAACTTGAAGGATGTCAAATCATGACCAACGCTGAGCAGCACCGCGCAATCAAGACATCGGAGTATAACCCAACCTATGTCGCACCCACCTCATATAGAGTGTTAACCACTCTTTGTGACCGACCCATGGAAGAGCATGCCAAAGGATAGCCATATCTTGATAGTCTCCTGATCGAAGAAGAGCTACACATTGCTAGCCGTGTTGATTCCGATGATTTCCAAATGGATGTCCTCACTTACATCACACACGTAAGTACTCGACCCTTCAATCTGGACCTCAAGGTGGCTCAGTTGGAGTATAACCCAGAATTCTATACTTGGCTCATGTGCAAGTAACCCTTATATTTGAATGCTGAATGCCCTTGACCTCCTAACCTTCAATCCTAGGAAGGATTCTTCTCAACCTGAAAGGGGAGAGGATAAGGTGAATCAAATCAAAACCAATCAAAATCAAGCAAACGCATAAACACATAAGAAACTGGTGATGTAGGAGGAATGCCACAAAAGCTTTGAAATAAAAGGCAAAAAGTTTGAAGGGAAGAATCTTTGTTGGATCTTAATGCTTTCATTAAACATAAAGTCTTTCTTTTAAGCAAATTATTCTTTATTAAAAAAAACACTAATGGAAATTATGGTTCATGACAGGAATGAAAGATGTTGCAACAAGACCATGCCCACCGACTCCCCTTCATAGAGGAAGAGAGAGTGCAATACGGCATCAGCCTAGAAAATCAGGCTTACAGTTAGCTAAAATTCTGTAGCATTCACAACCTTGAGAAGATGGTGGCCAAGGAGTAGGCCGCAAGGAGAATAGTGGAAGAGTGCAACCTCCACAAGTACCTAGAGAAGTTTGCACTAGAACCTGACCACATGAAGTGTGTAGAGTTTTTGAGAATGTACAACCCCGACCAAGAATGCAGAATGGTGATGGTGGGAAGGGGGGACAAAACGTAAGAGGGATGTGTATGCTCTGTTGAAGATGAAGAGGGAAGAAGTTTTGACAAACGACATCATTAGCATACAAGATATCCCCGATGTTGAGATCCGCATGCAGGCAAAGTTGGTGCATGTCCTTTTCTCTAGCCAACGCTGCAATTCCCTCATGCACCGGATCAGTGTACTTGTGCTGGAGAATGTGGCAGCCCGCACCCTGGATGCGGTGGATTGGAATGGCTATATGTGCAAGACAATAGACCAAGCAGCCAAAGCACTAGCCCTGGGCAGCAAACATGCAGGCGGAGAATACCTCGCATCTAAGAATACGAAGAGGAAGAAACCTTCCTCGAAAGCCTCCTTCATCGGGTATGGAAGCATACTAGCGGCCATCATCCAGGAGGCTGTGAAAGAGGCCCAACAAGGAAACAAAGGAGTAGATGAGACCCCAAACAGGTCGCTGACCCATCAAAGGGATGAGCAATCGAGCGATAGGACAGAAATCGAGACATAGAAGGAGGAGCAGGAGGCTCAATCTAGACAAAGAAAAACTAAGGAGTTCACTAGGAAGGCAACTCAAAAAGAAGAAACAGAAGGCATGCATGAAAAAGGAAGAAGAAGATCTGGAAAGAGAAAAAAAAGAAATCCCTGAGAGAGGCGGTGGAGTCGAAAAAGAAGGAGAAGAAAGAAGCTGAAAAGTTGGCAGAGGAAGCAAGGAAAATAGAAGAAGAGAGAGGAAGAAGAGCTATGGAAGAGGAGGCAGAGTTGAGGAGACAGGAGGAGGAAGACATGGCCAAAGCAATTCGCTGGTCCATAGAACAACAGAGTCGAATCGATGGCCTAGGGGCTTTAAGTCTGCCTAGGGAAGATAGACCCGGCTTAAGCGCTCAAGTACCCAAACCCATGCTGTCCATGGTCATCGAAGGCAAGGGTAAGGTCCCCATCCATCTAATCCCACCCCCCTTGGTGCCCGCCAGCGAAGCAACCATTGTCACCCCAAGCATCTCGACCAACACCGATGTGAACAATTTTGTAGTGTGGATGCAATACTTTATCAATAAGGAACTAGCATAAGGAAGGAGTGGGGAGGCCATAGCCACTGGGCACAAAAGGCCAACTACAGATGCCAAGTCTAGGCAAGAGCCCCGAAATGCCAAAAAATGGAAGCCTCGACCACCCCAATCCCCGCCACTATGATGCCACTCGTAAATCATGATGAGTACATTGATGAATTGCTCTCGCAGTTAGAGAGGACAAGGAAGGAAAGGAGGATAGCGGTGGAAAGGGAAGCGGTAGCGGCCTTCCAGCTCAAAAAGACAAGGCAAATGGCTACGCAACAAAAGGAAATTCTCGACATGAAAAGGGAACTAAAAACCAAAGAAGAAAAGAAGCAAAGCTGGCGGCGATAGCTCATAGATGAAAATTCAGAGCTCGAGAAGATGTAAAAAGAGTATAAGCTTCTGATCATGTAGCACAAGGATCTAACAACAAAAATAGGTCGGATCGAACAGGGCATGAAGGAGTTTACCGCAGAGGAGGAAGGAAGGAAACAAGAAGAGAAGCAACACCACCGAGAAATGGAAACTATGACCAAAAGGCTGAGCCTCGAAAGAGAAGAGTATAAGAGAATGAGCAGGGGATTGGAAGATCAACAACGGAGGCTCACAGCCTTGGTGCAAAGACAGGGAGAAGGCATGGAGGAAATGAAAAAGAGAGCTGAAGAGTGGGCAGGCCAGAATGAGCAAAGAGTGAAGACCTTGGTGCATCACCTGGCTCTTGTGGAAAAAGAGAAAATCCTTGCAAAAGGGCAGAGCAGAGGCAGCCCAAGTGGCCTTCCGTACTCAACAATGAATCTTCCTAAATACCCTGATGGATGCTACTCATGCGGAGGAAGGGGAGTCCTTGGAGGTAGTAAAAAAGAAATTGAGCATAGCGTGCAAAGCCCTACGAGTAGGGCTACACATGCCCTCCCAACCCATTACAGTGGGGCTAAGCCTGGAGGAACAATGTAGATATCTGCTATCGACTAGCCTAAACCCCCAAGAGATTGATGCTTTGGGGTTCGTAGAAGAGGTACAACAACAAGAGCGCCAAGGGAGTGAGGCAGAATTGCACATCGACCTAGGCGAATTCGAAGAAGAAGTGGTTCCACAACCCCCTTCACCCCATCTTGAAGGGCAGGGGCAGCCAATAGATGCATCTGCAGAGAGAAAACCACCCTAAGGGAGAAGAGGAGGAAACTGCTGGAAGAAGCCAGACAAAGATTAAGGGCTAACCCTATGGCCCAGCTATCTGTACCCCTCCCGCCATGCCCAAATGGCATGCCTCCCAGTTTTCATGTGGAGCTCATAATTTGGGAGAGACAAGAAAAGGAGAAGCAGCCCTTCACCTTCAGCTTCCTCATCCCCAATGCCCTGCACAGAGTTCTTCCCACTAAAATAGTGGACGAGGTGATAAATGTCGGAAGTCGGCTAAGCCAATAGTGGCTGAAGGAAAGAGAGAAGAATCCCACCCTCTGGGGCATCGAGGATGCTGAATACTAGTAGAATAAAGTTTTTGAAGTGCCTCAGTCCGCCCTCGGATACGAGTGCCAACCATTGTGGCGAAGGCGCATCTACGACGACAATGTATTCGCATGGATGGTCTTCTGTAACACTCTCCCTTCGAAGAGCGTTACAGAAGACTCTCCCTTCGGAGAGGAAAAACCCTGCCTACATGGCGTACCCTTGATGAATAGGAGTAGAATTCGATGCAAACACCCATGGCCATTATGAATTCCTTGTCATATATAATCCATGTACCACCACTTTAGCCCAAGACCTCACCTTCACCTCTGACAGCATAGATGCCACCATGACACGCTTTATCGCCGATTTCTCCTCCTGCTTGGATCCCACCTTCATCACCACTTGCAATTATCTTAGGCTCCTAAAAATCTTACTTAGGCAGGACCCCACCTTGGCCAACAAACACGGCCTTCCCCCACTCTTTTTTGATCCTAACATAATCGATAGCTGCACGATGACCCGTCTGATGATGCGAGCCAGCCTCCTCCCTTCTTTCTGCCTCGCTGTCCTTGAAGATATGAGCGACAGCCAGTTCACTCGTTGCAACCATCCATTCCTTTCCACCACTTCCCTCCAGGTTTGCTTGAACCTTAAGAATTTCATGCAAAGTTGGAGATTTTTGAGCCATTCCATTAAATCTCCTTCCCCACCCCTCCTAAGGACGAGGACTAACAATTCCCTACTGCTAAACACAACCAAAAGAAAGAAAGAAAGAAATAAAGAAAGCTCGAAAGAAAGAAAGAAAAACGTATCCGCATGCAGGTCGTGACACATGGCTCATAGTCCCTACACCTAGGGGTCCTTAAGTTAGGCGCGTCCGGTGACCTCGATCAGCCGGCCCCGTTCCTAACCCCCTAGCCCTTTTTTGCCCCCACTTCATGCTTAGGGCACCCCAAGGGCAGGACACACCTAGGGAGGTAACACTCGCCTATGATTAGACCTGTCACCCTATGCTACACTCATCGCACCTACCTACCACATGAACAGGGTTCTCAAGTGTGGGACATCACCCAGGACTACATGTGGTTAGATCCAACTCCTCGTTCCACCAACACAAGCACAATGCACCCACAGTTAAGTAGACACTCCCCTTAGATAGAGCACCACACTTTCTCCTTTCAAATACTACAAGATGCGACAATCCACCAACTTCGAAGGCCCCATCATCCACTTGACATCTCATTGGCTCTCCGTCAACCATCATTGCCAAAGCTTCCAAAGCATCCCAGCCCACATGTGGCCCTACCATCACCTGACCAACAACTTGCCAACCGCCTACCCTTTTTCAACAAACAAATCGAAGTGCCATGGGATTGGCACTCGCCTCGAAGGGGGTAATGTTAACCTCAGTTTGAGATGGCGGAAAAATGAAGGAAAAAGCGAAAAAAGAATGGAAAAAGAGCAAAGGCATAGAGGTGACTTCTAAAGCTAAACTGAGGCAAAAAGTACAATTTTAAGGAAAGGCGCCTCAAAAACTCTAAAAACTCTTGTAAAAGAGCGCCAGGCTCCCTCCTGTGCCATTTGTAAAAAGATTGACGTGTATAGGCTTAGGGCATGAAGCAAGAAGAGGAAATTAGAAAAAGGGACCTTGCCACAATGGCCGGTCATGTAAAAAGGGATGGGTGCCCATGGGATTTTAGGGTTTGTATATATAAAGTTCAAAAAGTGAATGAAAGCTCATTCTTTCATGTATGGCTAACAAGAGTCCTCTCTTCTTTTCTCCTTCTCTTCACCTTGCTTATGTGTGTGCTCTTGAGGGATGGAGTGTGAGAGTGTGAGAGAGTGAGTGAGTGTGTGGGAGTGAGGGATCAAGAGGGTGAAGCTCTTCACCATCTCCTCTTCTCTCTTCGTCTCTCTTCTCTTCTCTTCTCTTCTCTTTTTACGCGTGCGTGACTATGGTGGATGGAGCTTGGAGATGGAGGAGGCTTGAGGATGCTTGAGCTAGCATCTAAGATTGTGGAGCTACCGGCTTGTGAGAGGGAGGAGGCAACTCATTTCGGCATCAAGGTAAGCTCACTACACGAGGATCGATGGTGCGTCAGCTAGGTGAGAGATAGCCATGAGAGCTCGCTTGGAATGCTTGAAGCAATAAGCGGTCTGTGGGTCTTGGTGGTTGAGCGTGGGCTCCCACAAAGACCAAACTTTTAGAACATGTACACCTCATGAGTAATATTTGGAGTTACATGCACCCTAGAAATAGTATTGTAAACAAACATAATCATAAATATGAGAATGCACACCTCATGAGCAATATTTGGAGTTACATGCACCCTAGAAATACTATTGGAAAAAAACATAGATCATGAAGAGACATTTAGTCTAGTTGCTAGAATGGAAACGGTTAGATGTATGATTACTTTGGCTATAGCTAAAGGTTGGAGTTTGCATCATGACATCAAGAATGCCTTCTTACATGGTGAATTGCAAGAAGAGATATATATGGAGTAGCCAATAAGTTATGAAGATTTAGAGCATCCCACATATATGTGCAAGTTAAAGAAGATGCTCTATGGATTAAAGTAAGAACATGGAGTATGGTTTGATAAGATAAGAGAGTATCTTGTCAACATTGGATTTTACATTTCTAATGTTGATCACTCACTTTATGTGAGAAAGGAAGATACAGGTTTGGTTATCATAGTATGATAGCATGTAAGCCTCCTTCAGTGCCATTGGAGCAAAATGTGACGTTGAGTCCTAAGGTTCGGGATGAGATAGAAGACCCTACTATATTTAGGAGGATATTAGGGAGTCTAATTTACATGACTATCACAAGGAAAAACTTGAGTTATGATGTTGGCCTTGTCAGTTAGTTTATGCAAATTCCTAGAGAGCCTCATTTAGATGCAATTAGACGCATATTGAGGTATGTGAAGTTCAATTTGCATTATGGACTTTTTTATAAGGAAGGTAAGGATATACAGGTGTTTGGATATATAGATGCAGGTTCGACTAGTAGCATATATGACAAAAGATCTACCAACGAATTCAAGTTTTCCCTTGATAGTATAACAGTTACGTATAGAGTAGTAAAAAGCAACCTATAGTTGCTTTATCGACTACAAAGTCTAAGTATAAAGGTGTTCCTATGGCTAAAAAAGTTCTTGGCTGATTTGGATGTGCAAGGACATGGTTTAGTTGTCATTTACTGTTACAATATGAGCAACATACATTTAGCTAGGAACCCAGTGTTTTATGCTAGGATAAAACACATTGAGATGCATTACCATTTTGTGAGAGAGAAGGTACTTGCATGAGAGTTTGACTTGGTATATATCAATAGCACATAGGATCAGATACCTGACATTTTCATAAAGGCATTGGATGCACAGAAGCTTTGAAAATTTTGAATCTTACTTGGAGTTGCAAAGATACAGTTGAACTTGAGGGGGAGTATTGAGATGGCAATTTGGCAAAAAGAATTGTTTTTAGAGAGCCTCGAGTGTCTTGCTTTGGCCCTTATGTCCCCCTCACTTCCCATCATGAGTATTCAATCGTGATGAACAATTGCAGCAATTATGAAAATTATTGATGGACTTTGTATTATTCATTCCTTATAGGACTTGGTTTTCGCATTTCATATGTCTATACAAACATCGTGGACTATTAAGTGTATTATTGGGACTTTTTTGTTTTGCAATTGGTGAGTTTAGCACAAAAGCCACTTCAAGGAAGTAGAAAGTTGATCCCATGAATATTGCTCAAAAGATTCGTTAGGATTCCAAGCCTTCCAAGTCACAATGGAAACTTTTCCATATTCTAACAAAGAATGAATGTTACATGTGACCTTCAACTTCAATGTTTGAAGTAATCACTCATTTGGAATGGCCATTCCATTGAATTGAGTGATGGATAAGGAAGCAATTTGAGATAATCATATGGATTAATTGATATAGAAGCTAGCTATATATATATATATATATATATATATATATATATATATATATATATATATATATATATATATATATAGAGAGAGAGAGAGAGAGAGAGAGAGAGAGAGAGAGAGAGAGAGAGAGAGAGAGAGAGAGAGAGAGAGAGAGAGAGAGAGAGAGAGAGAAAGGAAGAAGAAAACCTTATGATCTAGAAGATATGATGATGAATTTTTTATCATCATTATCTCACCATAGATAGAGTTTAATATGTCCTAGTCAAGCTTCTCAAAGGCTGATCCTCAACAATATTCGAAGGGAAATTGTCTAATATGATAGAACTACTAAGACCTCAAAAATAAAGGAAAAGCTAAGAACATGAAAGCAGTGACTTGCAATTTGAAAGCAAGACATATTGAGTAGTCCCAAGAGAAAGTTTCAAGTACTTTGTACAATCTACATATTGAATTGATGCAACAAGGCCA
This sequence comes from Lygodium microphyllum, assembly GCF_053477565.2. Taxonomy (NCBI): domain Eukaryota; kingdom Viridiplantae; phylum Streptophyta; class Polypodiopsida; order Schizaeales; family Lygodiaceae; genus Lygodium; species Lygodium microphyllum. The sequence continues at coordinate 105,640,160 of NC_141149.1, read as the reverse complement.
TCATGAGTTTCCCAAACCCAAGTGGTCATGATAAGGGATTAGGCTCATAGATGGTCACATTGATGTATTTTTTGAACTATTAAAGATACTTACGAGTGCATTTATACTCATGATAAATAACATGTTAAAAGATTTGCATCTCAAATTGCATTTATAGTTTAACTTATAAATGTGATGCTTTACATATTTGTTTACTTGCATTTTTTGCAAATTTCATGACCTTATGAATAAATATTTAAACACCATTTGCTTGTAAATTTCACCTATCTTTTGATATCTTCAAATAATTAATCATGATGTGATTTGTTGTAAAATTTGCTAGACAAATGTCTATGCAAATTGTGAAAGAGTCCCATAAATTTCTAAAAGAGCATTGAGGTCTTGAAACAAAAGAGTCTCAAAGATCCACCCAAGGGGTTAACCCAAAAGTGGGTGCCCAACATAAAAGAGTCCTAAAAATTTTTCATGTATATTAGCTTTAAAAAAGTAATTGAAGACTCATTCTTATATGTGTATGAAAGCTTCTTACTCTCTTGCTTACATTTGCTTCTTGACCGGGGGGGGGGGGGAGAGAGAATCAGAAAGTGGGAGAGAGATTGAGTTTGAGAGTGTGAGGGACAAGGGTAAAGCATTCTTAACTTCTCCATCATCATCATCATCATCATCATCATCATCATCATCATCGTCGTCGTCGTCGTCGTCGTCGTCGTCGTCGTTGTCGTCATCGTCTTCTTCTTCTTCTTCTTGGCTATGGATGTTTGGGCTTGAAGTGGGATGAAGCTTGGATCAAGCTCTTGTAGTAAAGGAGGATGCATAAGGATTGTGAGATTATCTCAAGCTTTGGATCAAGTTGACTACAAAGAAGGGAGTAAGGAATGTGTCTACTACAACATCGAAGCTATTTAGTTTTCTTGCTTGCTTGTTTGTAAACTTAGTGGTTTGGAGAGTAGAGTGACTAGGTGAGAACTAGTCTGCTAATGGTGGATGTTAAACTCTTAAAACAATAGGAGCTTAGCTCCTCTTGTCCATTGTTGAGTACGTAGGTAGCTCAAGATATGTACCTCAATGGACTTGCAGAGAAATTGAAATAGCCCAGTGAGTTTGCTAGATTTAAAAAATAAAAAATAAATAGAGGAGCCCAACCACATTAGCTATTTATTGAGTTACTAGGTGAGTCTCTTAGGGAGTGCATCCTTTCTTGGGTAAAGAACTCTCTTATGAGACAAAACCCAAAGAGTATCCTATGCATTGAGCAAATGGTTCATAGAATTTTTTGATAAGATAGATTCCATTCTTTGCATTGAGGTACTTGAAAGTAAAGAGCCAATGTGTATGGTAGACAATATCAAATTTCTTATTCTAGTGCGAGCAAGAGGTAATCCTTAAGTGTTTGCTAGTCTTGGCTCTTTGTTTTTAGAGCATTGAGGACCAAGTGCTTTTTTATGTCTTGGGTAATTGGTCCTATTATGTCATGCACTTTTCCTAGAGACAAAGTATTAGGTTATATTGTAGCAATAAAATGTGTATGATATCTTTTTAGTGAACTAACATCCTAGCTTGGGCAATGTTAGTTCATGCTTTTATTATTGTTTGATGCTAATTGGACACATGTTGTCCCTCATTGCGGCATTGTTCATTGGCTTAAACATGTTTCAATATCATGCTTGTTGCTTCCAAGTTGCATTTTATTTCATCATTGTGTTTTTGAATTGCTAGGCCTTGAACTATATTGTGTTACAAGCTTATATACTTGTATTATTATGATTCATTGACTTTAGACAATAAGGGGTTTATGAATGGTGAGTCATGAATCAATTTAATATGTAGCATACTTATACAATACAAGTATATGTGTATACACATATGTTTGTGCATGTTTATAAGATGTAGAAACTATCAAATTATTATTACATCTTTAATTAGTTGTGTACTTTACCATCCATTGATGTCACATGTATTAGTAATTTATTAAAATTGCATCAAAGATTTGAGAGATCAAATCACATAACCTTTGCATAATATTGAAGATCACTTATTGCACTTATTGATTAAATTGCACTTTAGTACAAAAATTAGTATTGTGCATATTTTTTAAAAATGATATAGGACTAGTGTGCATGTGTGATCATATGTGTTCATTTGAACTGAACTTAATTCCGTATAGTTTATAAGCTTGAAATATCTAGATGTAAGTGTATGCAAATATTTTCAGCTTAGGTTTATGGTTAAATATTAATAGATTGATTATTCCATGGTTTTTTGTTTTTTTAATTGATAGTTATATGCTATTATGAACATTCAATGTGACTAGTAGCATTACACATTAGCAATTACTTTCTTATTAACCCCATGTGTATTGCACTATCTTCAATATGAGGGCATTTATTCCCAAGCTTTTAAATATGACTAGTGCTTCTTTCTCTAGCCAACATAATGCAAAGTGAGGTCATCTCAACTCTAAAAAGAAGTCACCATGGACAAGATGGCAATTTATAGAAAACTTATCAAGTAGGTATATGCACTAGGACTACAAATTTTGCCACATTGCAAAGTTTCATAGTGCCCCTCCACATTAGGGAGGACCACTTTCTTGGTAGTGTAAAGAAGTCCATGTGTGTCTGTCAACACCCATAGTTACCAAACAAGCAGTAGTTGCCATTTGGGAGCAGTATGAAAGCAAGAGGGGTTTGATTTCAAGAGTGTTAGGTGTTGAGGCTAATATGTTTGATTCACATAGTGAGATTTTCAATTAGTCAATTGACTTTCATAAAATGCTTGCTTCTCACTTTTAAGAAGTTGCAAGTATAGCATGATGGGGGAAGATGCCCCTTTAGAACAAAGCAAGTACCCACCAAACCTCCCTCCATGAGAGCTTTTGTATGATATACAAAAGGCCTTGGCCAAGGCTATCTTTTTTTTGATGCAATGATAAATGCCGACAATGATAATTGGAAGCATGCATGGGAAAAAATAAGGGAATTTGAGGCTAGCTTTTTTCCTCTATCTTATCACTCAATATAATGTGATGTTCTCGATAAGAGCTAGTTGGAGGTGAAAGATCATGTTGAGAGGGTTGTTTTAGGAAGCTTGGATATGATTGCTTGTACCATTGTGTAAGATGGTTGGTGGTCAATGACAACCATTGATAAACATCATGTTGGTTTCACCAAAGGATGGATATTCTTAAAAGCTGTAGATAATATAGGGAACATCAAATCAGGCAAGTACATTGCAAAGATCTTATGTAAAACCATTGAAGGGATATGGCCCCATCATGTCATACAGGTGGTTACAAACAATGCAAATACTTACAAAAATGTCAACATGCTTGTATAAAAGTGCTATCCACTGATTATCTGTAATGGATGCAACACCCACTCACTTAATTTAGTGTTGAAAGATTAGTATGCAGGATGCATCTTGGTTTGTTGAAATTATTGATGATTGTTGGAAAGTTGTCAAGTTTATTCTCAAGGAGGCTGAATGCTTGACATTTATTGTGCTTGAATGTCATGCATGCTAAATATTTCTACCAAGACATGGTTTGTATCCATGTTTATACTTTGGAGTCCCTAGTTTGAAAGCTATTAAGCTACGTTTCAATTGACTGAGCAAAGATAAGTGGTGGCAATCTGTGGTTGATGTGTACCATGTAATGATGCCAATTGTGTATGCCATACGCAACATGGACAAAAGGGTGGTTGACATGGAAAAAGTCTGGATGACATGATGGATAGTGCAATAGAGTTTAGAGTCCCTTTAGGAGAATAAGGACTCCATTGCACCATGGCATAAACTTTTCAAGGCTTCTCAAAGGAAGGTATTTCTAAAATGCATTCAACAAAGGTGGGGTTTTGTCCATACAACAATGCATAGCCTCACACACTTACTAGATACTAAGTACTTGGGACTCAATTTATAAAGCATCAATGAGGTGGTTGGTTGATTTCTATAATGTGATCAAGATTCTCTATATGACAAACAAGGCAGCATGCAAAGAATGTCTCAACCAAATTCATATTAAGAGAAGGTTTCCTCTCCAATATCTTTATGTAGGAGATGGCCAAGGAGCAACCAACGTGGAAGTGGTGGAATGTTAATGCATATATACTTGCCCATAGCTGAGATCCCTCACAATGTGTGTACTAGTGCAATGCACTAGCAACTCCAGCTTAGAGAAAAAATGAAGCACATATAAATATATGCATAGCACAAAAAAAATTGATTGGTAGATAGGGTCAAGAAGTTGGTGTGTATGTAATGTAATGAGTAGACCTTGCGGATCCATGAGAGCAATGATTATGAGCAGATATTGCGGATCCATGAGAGCTCATTGACTGCTGAGATTTAGATGAATCTAGAGATAGTGGACACTAACATTGAGGAGTGTCGCACTCATAGGATGACTTGGTTCCAAGTAATGTATGGGGAGTTGCAACAACATGAGGCAACAATGGATTAGCTTCAAGCTTCACATCTCTGTTGGTTTTTTTGTTTTAAAAAAAGATGAATGATTGAGACTCGCAAAGTTGCAAGTTTGAGACAAAGTCCACGCCATGCTCCTACTTAAAACCCTTAGTAACCAATCTAACCTTATATGCTAGCTTGGGGTGTCCAGGGTTACTTTTCAACTTGTATAGCCAATTGCATAGCAATGCATGTGCCTCATTGGGCAAAGGAGCCAAATCCCATATACGATTTTTTTTTTTGCAGCGAATTAAACTTAGACTACATAGCCCTCTCTAAAGAGTGAGTATCGCCTTTGCACATGGCCTCCTCATAAGTAAGGGGTTCACTAGAATCTGTCACCACCATAACGTAGTCCATGGAAGGCATAAACCAATCCAAGATGATGTCTATCTCTAGTAGGTAGTCTTAAAATATGTTGTCCAACCTATACATCATGTCCAATATTATGATCATGGGCCAATGTAACATCAACTGTAGGCTATCTAGCTAGCTACACAGTAACAAGAGGCTCCTCTTGAAAGACCACCCTATGTACCTTAACTACCTCTGTAGGTTTCTTATGCATCTTCTCCTCATGGAAAATACCATCATGACTATGGATGATCTTCCAAGCTTCTGGATCCCATAGGTGATAGCCATCTCCCTGGCATTCCCATAACCAAGAAAGATGCATTTCATTGACTTAGGATCTAGCTTATTACATTTGTCCTTGGATACATGGTAGAAACCCTCACATCCAAAGACTCCAAGATGCATATATGTATGAGGGAGGTTTTCTAGAGCATACCTTCTCTACAACCTGGCAACCAATAGAAATATATAGGGATCTATTTATTAAATGTACAACAGTAGTAACTCCCTTAGCCCAAAATTGCCACAATAAGCACGCTTGACTAAGCATACTTTGTAATTTTTCATGAATGATCTAGTTCATGCACTTGGAAACACCATTTTGGGGTTGTGTATGGGGCAGCCAATTGATGCTCAATACCCTCTCATCACGCAAAGATACTCAAATGCTTTGGAGACATACTCACCCCCTTTGTCAGACCTTAGACATTTCAGTCAATACCCAAATTAGTTCACAATAAGAGCAAGCCAACACTGAAAGGTAGACAAGACATCCAATTTTTGCTTAATAGGATATGCCCAAATCTTATGTGAGTAATCATCAATGAATATAACAAAGTATTTTGTGCCACCTAATGACTAATAAGGCATGGGACCACATACATTAGAATGCACAAGAGCCATTGGCTCACCTGTGTGCATAGTGCTAGACTTCTTATGAGAAATGCATGTCTGCCTACTGCCATAAAGACAATGATCACAAGAATCAAAATATTTGTAATCAAGAGGTGGAAGATACTGCAAACAAGTAAGCATTTTTATTCCTTTTAAGGACATGTGTCCAGGGTGACGATGCCATAAAGATACATATAATATGTCTATCACCATAGCCAAAACATGGTCAAGAGATCCATATACAGATAAAGAATAGAGACTACCAACCTTGGCACCTCGAGAAAAGATAAGATTCCCATGGATAATATTCCATGAAGAATCACCAAAAGATACATAAGGTTCTGCATCATCCAATTGTCCACTAGTAGATAGAAGGCTTTTGGTTAAAGCTGGTATATGATGTATATTATGTAGAGTAAAAGAGATACTTGAGGAAAAATGCAACTTGACATTCCCAATGCCAATAATATATAATGCCAAGTCATTTCCTAGTCACATAGAACCTCTCATACTGCGATAGGAATGAAACCAATCTCCATGTGCGGTCACATGAAAGGAAGCCTCTACATCAAGAAACCAACACTAAGAATATGTAAACAAAGGATCAGCCAACTGAGAAGCATCAAGGGGAGGAAGTTGCTAAGATGTACTCATCATCTACTACATTTATCTCTTCAATCTTTCCATTGGACTTACTAGGGATAATGTTGTAATTGTTAGACTTTTCTTGTACTTTGCCCATGCCTTTCTCTTTGTGCTTATTATCACATATCTTATGGCATTGCAATTGAATATGACCTTGATTCTCACAGTAATGACATGTCAGAGAGAACTTATGACCATGGGACTTAGTGCAAGACTGCTTGCAATATTGAGATCTTTGTGAGTCTCTACCACGGTGGTTGTTACCGCTCTTACCATCATGTTAGCCCCCCTAACAATCAATGCATGAGTAGTACATGAGGCATCTACATTCTTTCTATTTATCTCCTCTATGAATAAGGCACCCTTAACATCCTAGACTTTCAAGAAATCTTTAGGAGTATTGACACGTATGGCTATACAGAAAGTATCCCGTGACTTAGGAAGTGTAATAAGCAAGAACAAAGGAGGTAGGTTATCCTTGAACTTAATGCCCTACGGAATCAACTGGTTGAAAATCAAATGAAACTCATTCAAGTGAGCGAACATAGAAGTCCCTTCCTTCACGGGAAGGTCCATAAGTTGTTTCAACCAATACATTAGTGACACATGACTTTACTTGTCATAAAGATTGCATATATCTTTCCATAACTATCAAGCAATATCTTCAGGTATTACAAAATGAAAATAAACTTGTTTAGACAGTGACAATATAAGGGTGGATTTACATAGCTCGTCCAACTCATTCCAATTATCTTGATCTATGCCTTTGGGCTTGACACTCTTGGTTTTCAATGGCTTAATTTGATGCTTTGCACCAATACCTATCATATTTGCATCTTCCAATAAGAAAAAATTGTGCCATCAAGTTTATCAATATTGAAATAGCACTATCACTCGAAGAAAAATGAACATTGACTTCACTAAGAGAACCTACCATAGCCACACCTTCATTGTATATATATGTGTACTCTCACCTATTCCAATGCAAGTGTGCATTGCAAGTGTGTGGTTCGTTCTCCATTTGATTGTCTCATTGTCTCTCTCTCTTTCTCTCACCATCACTTTCACTACATTATGGTATGAGATAACACCAAGCTCCTGAGGGCCTAGGTTATTAGCTTCCAGCTTTTGTATGCTCCATTAATCCTTAGAGATAACACCAAGCTCCTGAGGGCCTAGGTTACTAGCTTCTAGCTTTTGTCTGCTCCATTAATCCTTAGATTTATTTCTTGCATGAGATCGAGATCAGTTGCTTTGTGTGTAGATTGGTAGGATTTAAATCCATGTCGGGGTAAACTAATCTTATCCACATGCACCTTATCCTCATTATCTTGATCTCATATTATCTTGTCCACCTACTTCTTGTCCATTCTTATCATCTTCACCTACTCTTATCTTTTTCAATATCACATCTCCTTAAGAGAGATATATGTCCTCTTTATCATTATTGTCATCCTTATCTCATCTTATCTCCTCTCTCCACTTGCCTATCCCTTTGGTCCTTTGCCATATTAAGGTCTAAACCCCTTCTCTCTCACCCTAAGCTATGGCCCACCCATCCATTACCCATTAAAGTGATCTCCCACACACAATCCATTTAATTCTCACCCAACCTTATCCTTAAAGAATCTTTTCCTAGCCACACGTATTTTCTATCCTTTTTCAAACCAACCTTACCCTCTTCACCTTGAGACATTGAGCTATCCATGCCACATGTACTTCACTCATTTCTAATCTAACTCAAGCCTTTACATTACCTTCCATTTTTCTTCACTTTTATTGATCCTTATCCACAAACCTTATCTCTAATCTTATCCTCACTTATATAGACTACCTTATTACTTTGTGCCAACACACATACATTTCACATAGTTTCCTAGCTCCTTGCCCTTGCCACATGGTTACTCTCACCTCTTTTGTTAAACTCTAAATGTTCACCCTTATTTAGAGTTTTTATCACAAGATATTTCTATCACATCATGCAACATTGTTCCTTGCTTGCATCCTCATTAAGTCCATTGTTCACTCTCTCCTATCAACTAGTGGAATACATAGAAAATTATTTGATGGAAAACCCCAATCCTCTACTAGATCAAGGCCCCTCATGCCCACATCTCTCTCATGACTCTTCCATTTTGTGCTCTCATTGTCTTAGTTCATCCATCCAAGCATGTTCTAGCTCTCTCGACAATCACTTTCAATATTGTAATGTTTGTCACCACTCTCAACCTCTCCTCTCACATCCTAAAATAGAGGACTCTATCTCAATCGGAACAACACTTGAAGAAGGGGATGTCCTATGCTGATGTCACTACCTTTAGTGTGGCACTAGGAGAACTCTAGACAATCTCAATAAACACTTGGAGTAGGCCTTACCAAGCATGAATAAGTTGGAAGGGTGTTGAACATCAATGGTTTTCTTAACAGTATGAAGCAATGGTTACCATGAACTTGAACTAAAGATTTGTCTTGGGATAAAGGGAATGATGAGAAAGCTCCCCGATCCACACCAAGATCTACTACTCGAGTAAGGGAGAGACACACAAGATGTGGGAACTCCAACAATCACAATGTGTGACTTGACCTTTCCTTATTCAATAGTCACTAAAAGAATAAAGTATAAAGTGACATTGATGGGCACCCACCACTTTCAGTGTATAGGTGTGCAATTACGATGTGTGTAGTAAATACAAGGTGGTGTAGGTATAGGTGCCTTTAACCCCAACATGAGTCACAATGGCTTCATAAACAACATTTTCATGACATTACTATTCCTACCACAGCTCTGCTTCCCTTGTAAGTTTGAGGCATGCAATCATTGCCTAATTAGCTATGCTAGTTCATGCGATAGACAAGTAATCTTCCATTTACTTAACCCATATTTTGAAATAAATTTCTACCTTTGTTCCTTCACTATTAAATCTAGGTGGTTTGATTTGTTTGAGGGAAAACTTTTTCTCCTTCTCTTTACTTGGATCAACAATAGTAGTAGCTGAAGGTACATTGCTTGGAGGGTACCTAGGTTTCATTAAATTCTCTTATCAAATTCATAGAATTTCTTGGTTTCTTATAATTGACAACTTTCTTAGATATTCAATTTAAGTCTAATGATGCTAGCCTAGAAGAAAACTTGCACTATTGTTTATATTAGCATGATCATATAATCAAGCATTTCCCTTAGATCTTATCCATCACTAGGTGATTGCTTAATGCGACTCCGTGCTCATGGATATCAAGTCCCAATCTTCATCCAAGGAATTTACCAATTTCTAGGCATTCATGTCACCTAACTCTTTTTTTTCCTCTTCCTAATAACTTTAGGATTTATTCCTCAATTCTATCATTGAGTTGTCTTTAAATCCATTAACATTTTACAATACTTTATTGATACCACATATAATATACTTGTAGCTTAAAAAGCATAAGGTAATGTTTGATGGCCACTTAGTATCCATTTCCAACTATTGCCATTTAGACTCCACTGGAATCCTTGCGACGGTTTTGCAACCCCCCATTAAACTATGTTGGCTATTGTATCATAATAACAGATAATGGTTTTGATGAGCTTTTGGCAACAAATCATAGAGCTGCATCTGTTAGGGAAAATGTGGCTTGGCCAATTGGGTGGCCTTGAGTCTAACTCACAACACAACGTTGTGCCTCGACCCACAAGAATTGTCCTGAAGGGACCTATTGACCTAATGGTCTCTAATGGCAATCTAACGCCCAACCTTGGAGATTACTTTGTAATCAGCTAAGGCTAAGAACAAGCTAATTACTACAGTTGATTCACAGTGAGTGAGAGATGAGGGGGAGTGCGAATCAACCCTTCTAACCATAATGAAAAGTCCTAGCTCTACCCCCTTAAAATAGCACTTATTCAAGATCTAAGAAAAAAACCCTAGGTAGTCAGCATTTGGCTCTATTCATATTCCATTCTTTTGAAAAGCACTCGTCTAATAGGGTCCTCATCTATCCTTTGAGCATTTTTGTTAGGAAAATTTGATGGCTCACTTTCCATTCGTAGACTTATGTTCTTTAGTTTCCTAAGCACAATATACTATGCACACTATTCGACATATAAAAATAGCTTCATTGATTATTCCTTAGAACTAGGTTCCTTTCACATCTTCATTAGATGCATGTATACAAAATTAGGAAGACATTTCTTTCCAAAACAACTATTTTTGATAACTTAGATATCTATATTACTAGTTCTTCTCATAAGACCTATAGATACAAAATACCCAACTTGTTGAAGGGTATTCACCTAGCCCATAAACCCAGGCTCTTGATATTCAATGCATGGTATTCGTATGGGTTTCTTCCCTATTGGGAGCCCTATGGGTTTCTTCCCTATGGTATTCGTATAAGGCCATATGGCTAGGCCGTCTAGTTGCTGACCTTGGGATTGATGCTATACCTACACTGCATTCGGATTCTATGAGTGCCATTCAGTTGGCTAAGAATCCGGTCTTTCATGCGAAGACAAAACACATTGAGGTGAGGTATCACTTCATACGTGGTATCGTAGAGGACAAGTCTGTTGACCTTGTCAAGATCTCCACTGACGAGAATCCTGCAGATCTGCTCACGAAAAGCCTCACTATTGAGCGCTTTGCCTTCCTCAGGAGATTGATGGGCGTTGGATGAGATGTTGCCTTTCTTCATCCCTTGTACCTATGTACAGTTGTACTGTCTTTTTCTTTTCTCTCTCTCACTGGGGCAGATTCACCTTTAAGTGGGAGATTGTTGGGATAAAGACGCCTCCGCTATGCCGTCCCATGTATTACTACACTGATAGTACTTACCACTGCACATTGCAGGTGGCGAGCGCTCGTCACGTCACTTTATTCTTTACATTCATTTTTTAGTGACTAGTAAATAAAGAAAGACCCGATCACACATTGTGACTGTTGGAGTTCCCATTTCTTCTCTCTCTCTTTCTTGCTCTTGCTCTCCCGCCATAGCTCGTGTACAAGCTTCGATCCTTCTCACCTTTCAAAGAGAGGAAAAAGATGGTGAGAGCAAAAAAATAAGTAGGAGTGTGTATGTGAGTGAGAGAATAATTGCACTATCTCACGTATACCGAGAGAGAGAGAGAGAGATGAAAGAAGTTTAGAGAGAGACTTTCAGAGAGAGGGAGACTATCTCACACATGCCTTTATGAGATATATATATATATATATATATATAAAAGAGAAATGGAAGAAATTTAGAGAGAGAGACTTTAAGAGAAAAAAATAAAAAACTTGAAGAGGAAAAGGAAATAAATTTGGAGAGGAAAAATGCAAAGAGAAAGGTGATTATTTTTTATAAAAATAAATAGGATTCATTTAGAGGGAGCAATTAATTGTCACAAAAAATTAAGCTTTTTCATTGAGAGAGAAAGAGAGAGAGAGAGAGAGAGAGAGAGAGAGAGAGAGAGAGAGAGAGAGAGAGAGAGAGAGAGAGAGAGAGTATTACTTTTGAAGAAAATAATTAAGGCTTACTATTTGTGAAAAAGATTATTTTTAATGAAAAGATTAGGCTTTTCATGAGAAAGAGAGAGAGCTTTTATGCAAAAAATTAAAGTTTTTAATTTGTAATAAAAGAGAAATTTCATTTGGGAAGAGAGAGAGAGAGAGAGGAAAAAGAGAGTGTGGGGGGAAGGGGAGATTGTGTGTATGTATGTATACATGGGCAAAGAGAGAGAAGAGAGCTAAAACGGGTGAGTCACAAAGAGAAAAAAAGAGAGGGAGAAAGGTTGTAAAGAGAGGAGAGAGAAAAAAGAGAAAAAGGAAAAATACATAATATATATATAAAGGAAAGAGGAAAAGAAAGATAATAACTTGGAGAGAAAAGTCACAAAGAGGAGTGAAACGAGAGAGTGAGCGACAAAATTTTAGTGAGTGAGAGCAAGCGACGCAAATGAGAAAAAAATAATGAGAAACATAAAAAAATTTGAAAGTAAAATACAATGTGTGGGATAGAAGCGAGGGGGAGGATGCCATTTTGTGGTAACTTTGTGTGATAGTGTGACTATATGGCCTAGCGCTTTGAAATTGTAGAGAGAGAGAGATCATAGATGAGAGGCAACAATTTACATGGCCACCAAATAATGCAAGCGAATGGCATGTTTATTCCTTTCACAATGTTGTTTGCAATTTCTTCATGCAATAAGATGCCATAATGCTGCCTAGCCTTTTTTCACTAGAAAAGAAGAAAAAAGCAAAATATAGAGTGTGAGGAAGAAGCGAGGGAAGCTATCGCACTACAACTTTGCTCCCTTGCAATGCTGCTTCGTGCAGCTTCGCATGCTAGCGTTCCTCGTGTGCAAGGAAGATTGGTAGAATATTATAAGGACATATATTTGTTCAAGTAGTCATTTGTATTTCACATTTACCTAATAATGAATATAATTAATCTCCATATGGTTTAACTTTAGTGTTTGTTTGCACTAGCTATGGTTGCCCCAATTGTGGTTAGGCTTTGGGAGTTAGCTAATAGCAACTTTGAATAGAAAACCTAAAGGGATATTTATGTTAGTAATTGTTTCACACGGGATGGTTGAAAGAAAGCACGTCCTGGACGAATGTTGTCGTGTCTCCAAGCTTGCAGTCGAAATCCAAAAGTTTCTCGACAAGAATCTGCATAGGAACAAGATGATAAACGCAAGAGACCGAAGGCCTTCTCATAACCACAAAAAAAAAAGACCCCACACATCAGACCACACACACGTTTTATCAATCACCGGCTTTTTTACCTTGTATTTTTGTTCTTTTTCATCAATTTTCTCATCGCGAATTCTGGGAATGGAACCCCCTTCTTGAATCAACCCAACAATTTCAGAAGCACGCTCCAAAATCTTATGAGGGATACCTGCAATGGAAGATGCTCTATACATATTAAGTAACAAATTTTTGCATGAATTGAACGAGTCTATCTATACTGTGCTAGCTCTGATGCATAATCAGTGCGTGCATACCTGCTAGTTCTGCACAGTTCAAACCTGCAAAGTTCGTCCAAAGTAATTCACCTTCTGTACAGAGCAAACAGAATGTACAAAGGGAGCATGCTGATTATACTTGCCATAGCTTGGAAGAGCCTGACCGGGGATGAGGCTGCAACAAAGTAAAAAGGATTTCGTTTTGAGGAAGAATTTGACGCTTGTGAATGGAATTCAACTGACAAAGACTGCAGAGTTGGATATTCTCAACAGGAGTATGGAAAGTGAGATCTGTTTATGCAGTCTCTGCAAACTCTGGATTTCTTGACTAACAAGAGAGACTCTGCTGATACAATACCTATAGAGAAACACAATCTCCTGGAGACGATCCTCACAAATGCTCCCGCTCTCTAAAACACTCATGGTGTAAAACGAGATGATGTCGGACTGGAATAGGACTACACATCTCAATTAACAGCAACCAACGGTTAACCGGATCAATTAAATCTCTGCCATTATTGGCCATGAGGTTCGCACCTTTGGTAAGAAAGTGTCATCAAACACCTCAGTGAAATGTGTACAAGCAAAGACCTGCAACCAGGTTAAAGAATGGTTTTTGATTGCCAAGTTCAGTATTGAAATGATTTTCAGATAGTACCGAAAGGAAACAATTCAAAAATTGCAACAGTAAGAGCAAAAACAGGGCGCCTTTGAAAGTTGGAGACCTTCATAGCTTTCTAAGTTGCTAAGTGTCTGCTAGTGACAGTCTAGAGAATGTTCACTTTTGTCCAACATTGCTCTTACTTTTGGAGGATGCTGGAAATTGGAGAAATGTTGTAAAGTTGAGCAAAACATGCCTATTCCATCTGTAATAATAGGTACAATAAATTCAATATGATACAAAATAGTGATATTTACAATCATAGAGACTAAAGAATAGCAGAAACTCAAGGCAAAACCTGTAATCAAAGTTCCTTTTCCAAACTCGTCAAGAATACACAAGGATTTTCTAGTGCTAGTCCTGCAAAGATGCCACTAGTAGGTGATTTAGCTCAGATGCTGTGCGAATAGCATATAAAATTGTTGCTTCATTTGAAATCAGACTCAGACTTCCAGTAATTAAAACTTTTCCAAAGAATCACAATGCATTGAGACCTAAGCATGAGAGCGATCTGGTGTAGATCCATCATGAAGGTTGATTCCTGATGAGTGATTGTATGCTTGCAAGCTGATCCATAAAATATCCTGATTTTGTACACTCCATACGATAAGAAGATAAGAAAATGTTCTTCCTAATGAAAAGGATCAGCACTCATCTTGTATATATTTGTTAGCCAGGTGACAGCTAACATTCTTTCTAGTAATAAATTGTATAACCAGTTTTTGTTCTAAATGTATATTAAACAAGTTAAACTAGTTGTTTAAACCTGTCCACAAGGCCTATTGTTGCTGCTTCTGCAGGTATAAAACTCCCAATGTGTGAGAGAAAAACTATGAGAGCAACCTGAAAAGGTGGAAAATCAAATCATAAAAGCATGGCCATCTTATGCTAAAGGTATTCGCTTCAGCAGATACGAGGAATTTTCTTGAGGACACAAACTTCCTACATAATTAACTCTACACATTAAGTAAACCAATAAAAGCTGAAAATTTTGACTTGACTATGCCAAATATGAAATTGAGCTGACATATATAGAAAGCTGAGAAAGCAGAACCTTGTTACAAATTAGTAGTGTATTCTTGACTATGCAATCCATGTCAAAAACATAATGGAGCCCAGCGATGGTAGCTCCTTTTATTTTAAAAACTACACCTTTGCGCTGTGACCCAATGGCTCATTGGAAGCTGAAACCAAAGTTAACGCTTATCTCTAGCTGTAATTGTATGCCCCTGAATTTGAAAATGAGGCACCTGCATCTCGTTATCATTCCTCCCTGCTTGCTATACAAACGTTTACTGCCAACACCTTAAACAGTTCTAATCTCCTTTGGAGAGCTTTTTTAGGACTGCTCGATTTTGATGTGAAAGCTTTTACCTGTATACTAATCTTCTTCTTTAAAGGCTGCCTGGATCAGGTCTTGAGCTTTTTTTTTGTTTCAAGGTGAGGAAAATTTTGTTACTTAGGTTTCCGAACAATCATGTGTCTAGACTCTAATCATGCTTTAAAAAAAAGGAATCAGCTAAGGGCTCAAACAGATTATTAACAGCTGCAGAATTGAGCTCTAGAATAGCTAAGTTTGAAGAGTCCACATTATGTAGTTGAGCCAACCTCACAACCATTGACATTGATACACGTTTGTTTTAAGCCAAGTCTCCTACTGCCATATTGCATTTCTTCATGCAAGTTTAGAAGCAAAGAGCTATTCAGATCACAGTAATTTTGTATTATTGAGATTAGTGTAGACTTCAGAAGAGTTTTAGGCCCTGGAAGGTGACCTTATTCTTATGATGGCAGCCCAGCAAAGAGTTGGACTTAATGACTCTGTGTTTTCTTCATCAATAAATAACAAGTTGTGATAATCTTGATGTGTTATTTGTGGTGATATATTGTCTTTATGAAGACCTTTTGGTTGGTGACTATATTACTTGGATGTTTGTATGTCGGTGAAAGTCATCCAGAGGGTGAATAACCTTAAGATAAATACAGGGACATTAATTACCTATTGGAAAATAGGAGAATGTGAAGAGATATGCCATCAACAATCACATGTATAGTAACATCCATGATTGAAGTCAGATAACAAGCGTGATTGCTGTCAAATTCTGTGTGCATTATTTTAGTACTTAATTTCTCAAATAATTTACTGATTTCATCAACATCAAGCGGTGCTCAGTTCAATCATCATAAGTCTGGAATTTCTAACAAGTGGTATGTGAGCCTGCATCCATTACGATCCTGGTTAGAGAAGGAAATGCCTGAGCTATGTTAGCAGAAGAAGAATGAAACCTAACAAAGTCACAATGGCATGAAGAGAAAAAAGGATTAGCAGCACCACGTTTGTATATCTCCACAGCACGTGTTAATTGAAGCAAGGCTAAGTCAATTGTATAGAAGAAAGGCATGGTTCGAAAACAATCAATACTAAAGTCTTGGGGAAATTTAGGTCGATGGGCAGCAATCACCTGGCGGTCAAAGACCGTTGAAAGGTGGTCGAGTTAAAAGGATGGCTGGGCAGGGTAGTGTGTCTTAAAGTTTGATTTAAATAACAAAGGGAAACCATCATTAATTTGGCATTTTCAATCCACACATAGAAATGGGATTGAGATACAGCGTTCAAATGAACACCTAAAGAATATTTCAATACATTGCTGGTAAAGTTTTGTTCAGTCTTCATTTAATAATCTTGTTGAAGATAGGGGAGAACTTGGAGATGCTAGTGCTACCTGAGAGTAGCAAACTTCATGCGAAAAATTATCAAATTTGGAAGTTCAAGATGAGGAACTTGTTAACAAAAAGACTTGTGGGATGTGACCATGGAAGATGAGAGAAGATTGATTGCATCAATAAAGAATCAAATTTGAAGGTATTTGCAAAAAAGGGGGTGACAAACATGAAAAGGGAAAAAGGGAAAGGAAGAGACAAAGTACTTGATAATTTAGTACCTTGGCATTGGGCAGTCTCTTCAGTGGCCCTGCCCTGATCTTGTACTTCTTTGATCGCGTGGCTTTTGTATGTACTCTTTTAGTCTTTTATATTTTATATAATACAATCACTCATTACAGGGGAAAAAGAAAAAATGCCTGATAATGAGGACAAGGCAGCAAAAGAGGTTGAATACGAAGACCAGATAAAAGATATGACAAAAAGCTCAAAAGACGTGTGATCAGAATGCCAATAAAAGACTCCATCATATCCTCGTATCACCAATGCTAAGTCTCCAGATACAACGTAGGATATTCTTAGTAACATGTATGAGGCGTTGAACTCCACTTGGATATTGTATTTTAAGAATTGACTCCATATTTCGGATCTAAAGCATTATGATAAGGTAATAGACCCCTAGTACTTTTTTAGTATTTTCAGTTATCGATTGTTTCCTAGCTAGCTAGATGTTTCCTTTTAGATTACAGTTTCTTTATTTCTACTTTGGAAACATGACAGTCCCTGGAACTTCTATTTTGGTCTCATAGGCCAATTTGGTCTCTTGTACATGTTAATACACCTTTCTTTCCTTCTTTCTCTACTTTCATATCAGGAACTTCTATTTTGGTCTCATAGGCCAATTTGGTCTCTTGTACATGTTAATACACGTTTCTTTCTTTCTCTCTCTACTTTCATATCAATGTTCGACACTATTTTCCCCCTAAGATAAGAAACACACACCTGAACACAAACAAGTGAGGATGCCTCCCCTCCAAATATTAGCTAAAAGGGCGGGCAAGATTAACATTGACATTTTTCCTATGTGGAAATAGGATAGCTTGCAAGCCAAATGTTCAATGGAGCTTGATCACACTAGGGACGCTGTCCTCCTCGATAACCCTAACAAGGAGGACCAATCACTATTCGAGTGGGCAAGGACTGGAAACATGAACACACACCATCTGAACATAGATGCCCAACTAAGTGACACACCCATCAAGACTTGAATTCACAACCTTACGATTGTAAACTCAAGTGCTAACTGCTATGCCATCACCTTTGGGACCTGTTTGACACTTTATACTTTCATTTTGTATGTATCTCATCTTTCAAATACTTCACAACGAGATGGACATTGTAAAATTACCACAATCTCAAGTCTCATAGGCCTTACTTGAATAGTAAGAATAGCTTGCACCATCACACACAAGCGATGATCAAAGTGCAAATAATCTCTAACCACGGAGCAGGTACATCACAGATGACAACCTTGCTGATATCATAGAAGCTACCCATCACAACAATAAGCCTCTGATGCAACAAAAATGACTATTAATTCTAGAGGTAGAGCTGAAAACAACATTTCTAGCGCAGAAGATGTGCCAATGTTGAATCAAACATAAGAAATGACAAATGATAATGTTGCCACTGCACTGCACTGTGCCATTTTGGGTAACGTTCCTAAGACCAATGCATGATTAGCAATTCTTTGGGATGTGGCACTAAAGTCTTGAACCCTTGAACTAAAATCCCAAATCTATCTAGAAACTGAGCACACAACTAGTAGGGAGGCCTTCAACAAGGACTATCCAAACAAAGACCTTTGACCCAATATGGAATTTTTGACTTCCATAAGAACTCTCCAGACAAAGAACTTGACATAATATGGGATCTTTGACCAATGCATTTTCTAAAAGCTAACAACATTTCTAGTGCAGAAGTCAATGTTGAACCAAATGTAAGAAATGAAACAAACGATAATGTTGCCACTGCACTGTGCCATTTTGGGTAACGTTCCCAAGACCAATGCATGATTGACTATTCTTTGGGATCTGGCACTAAAGTCTTGAACCCGCTGGATCTCGTTCAACACCATGAAGTCTAAACAATAGACGTAAATTTATGTGATGGGGCTCTTCTATAAAATTGTTACCCAAGGTTTTGGCAAAAAGTGGAGATGACCTTTCAATTTGGTGACATACTTTGAACAATAGAACTGGATTAAAAATAAAGGTATTCTAGGTCACCCACTTATGCCAACAACCCCAAAATCTGAGAAAATGTTCTGAAATGGAACATTATCTTCATGTGCAGCGGCACAGAAGTAGAAACTTTTTCCTTGCTGAATACCCAATCATAGGGATGCATAAGAGATCCTACCACTTTTCGCCAAATCTTTAATAGAAGCGACCAGATCTTTTTGGCCAATGGACATGAGATAAACCTATGTTGGGAAGTCTCCAGACTAGTAGTACAAAAGTAGGTGCCCTTAGAAATATGTCCCCTAGAGAGGGTCGAAGCAAGGGGCAAGCCATGAATAAGCATTCTCCAAAGAGAGGCCTTGCATTTGAATGGAGTTTTATTAATCCATCCTTCCATAATAGTCAATCTCAACCATGGCCTTCTTTTCTGAAGGTCCCATACAGAATTGGCTTTAGCTGCCAACCAATGATGATCCCTAACAAGTAGGTGATAGATTTGATTAACAGAAGCACCCTTCAAATGCAGCCAACTTGCAAGTCTCCAATCTTGCCAAGGATGATTTGGAGCAAGGCTAGGAAAAGGCAGCCGATCCTGCAAATGCAAGGAAAGCATGTCCCAGAAACCATAGTATCCATGAAGAATCCAAAAAACCTTTTAGATGGTGTGAAAGGACATTAGGATGCCTTGTGTTGAAAGTGTTGCATTGGCAATAAAACCAATCCCAATTGTGGCATCTGATTAAAACCTGGGATACTCATCCTGTTCCCAAGAGACCAGCCTTGAAAAAACCAACAATTCAGCTTGCAAAGAGTTGGCATGCAATCAACCTCCACTGGATGCCAAAGCATGTTTTGAAGCACAAACTTC
The DNA here is from genome assembly GCF_053477565.2 of Lygodium microphyllum. Lineage (NCBI taxonomy): Eukaryota > Viridiplantae > Streptophyta > Polypodiopsida > Schizaeales > Lygodiaceae > Lygodium > Lygodium microphyllum. Next base: position 105,620,439 of record NC_141149.1, on the reverse strand, counting down.
CTTGAGCACACTGAATGATTTAATAGAAGAGAAGAGGGTACAGTAACTGGCTGATCAATGTTATGCATATGCCAGTAGGAGACCTAAATTTACTATTTCCATGTACAACACCCCAGGCCTTAAGAAAATATCTGGCAATAGAGACTCAAGGCCGATGACCAATGCACATGCCTTGAAACAATGACCGACAAAAGGCAACCATGTGAATCTCAATATCCAAAACGATACCAACACCCATGCTTTTAGGGGTGCAACCGTGGCTCTAGGAAACCCAAGAAATACTGTCATGCAAGGAATCCTTTTCAAAGCATAAAGCAGATAGCCCGAGTAATCTCTTCCAAACTACTCTTGGACCAAGGCAAGAGAGGCAGATAGTAAGCATAAGGAGCATGATTGTTTGCACCACTTTGAGGCGAATATGGAAAGGCCACACTTGAGATTTCCAATAAAGGAATTTGGATTCCACCTTGTTAGAGATCCATTGCAGCAATTGTTTAGGCATAACATTGACGCCCTAAGGATAGGACTTAGAAGTGTTAAGATGCAACTCCAAAGGTTGACCAAACAAGTCTTAGATGTCCAATGGCTTATGAAGGTTATCTCGATCAACTTTCAATATCATAAAGGTGTCATTAGTGAATGCTTGCCCAACAAAAAATGTTGATTCGATAGAAGGGATAAGCCAACTAGCTGCCCATTATCAACCAAATGTGACAATATCGTGAGAACTGGATGGGTGGGCAAGGCAAAAAACAAGGGACTTGGAGGGCAGCTCTATGTGATTGATCATGCTAGAGCAAAGGGCTTAGTGACCCAACCATTCAGCATGACTTGAACTGAGGCATTCCTACTAATAGTGTATATCAAGTGAGACATACGAGGCTTGAAGCATGTAGTCTGCATGAGCTTAGCTTGAAAGGACCATTCCAAATAATCAAAGGCCTTCTCCACGCCTAATTGTATAAGAAAGTCCTCTTGATTTGAGTGCTATGCACAATCAATACCCATATGTACATTTAGAATGTTATGCAAGATATTCATGCTAGCCTGCCTATTTTAGGGTTTGCCAGTCTATTATCTCTTGGTTGTGAGCTCCTATCAGAGTTTATAGCTGCGCCCCCACACTTGGCACCATTATTCTCTTTTGCACGTTTCAAGAGCACACTTTGTCTCTGACATTCCTCTTCCTCTTCAATGCTGTTGCCATCGTTATTCTCAGCCTGATCTGGTGCCCTCATTGAGGCGTTGGGCTGTGTGCAGGGACTGATCAGTCCACACTGTTGGATTCAGCATTCATTCAGTCCACACTGTTGGATTCAGCATTCATCTTCAGTTAGTGCAAATTTCTTTCTTCCTTTTCCTGCTATCTCTCTCTTCCTTTCTCTCTGTGTCCGTGTTCTTCTGTTGCGTACTCTCAAATGGTATCATTGCCAAACGATGACACAACTCTATAGAAACAGAATTTGTATCCTTTTTCATTAATTTGTCTATATAATGATTTATTAAATTTGTTTCCTTTGCACTAATTAGATATAAAGAAAAGTGCATTGGAGCTGGCCACTGATGAGTGGTCACAGGTTATGGTGGACCCACGTGGTGGGTTAGAGAAAATATAGTTCATACTTCCACCTATATGGCCCGATTGGGCGCCTGTGACCAGAACTCACGCATATCAGGGTTAGACTCGCACACAGAAAGGATTGATGCCTTGAAGTGTGGGCTAGATCCGCCAGAACAGACAGTTACAATCAACAAGATGGCATGATCATGAAATGCTTGTACAATGTGCATGTGTAGACTAAAAGCTTGAAATGCACATTTCTTTGCATAGGAAAGTCACATGAAGATTCTGATACCGTTTTTGCGATGTACACGGAAAAAGCTTTCATATGACACCCATATTAGGGGGCCCCTAAATTTTAGGAGGTCCCTAAATTTTAGGAGCCTCGAATTAGCCTAAAAATGCTAGTCCTAAAAAATAGGGATGTCATTCTAAAAAAAGTAAATTCTGTACTCTGACTGTGCTTACTAAATTTGGTTGTTTCTATTCTTGACAGTATTCAGCCCAAAAAGGAAGGCCATAGAGAAGAGACAAGTGTCAAGACACTCGTCACACAAGTTTCCAAGTGTCCCACCACTTGTCACATCTCATGACATGTGGCTGGACACTTGTCTTGTGCTACTCCACTTTCCCCTTTTGTACTAGCTCTTCCCTCTCCTATAAATAAGAGCTCGTTTTTCTTCATTCAGCATAATTTTTCTTTGCTGTAAACTCATGTACAACACCCACAGATAGCCAGAAATTGGCCCCATCCATCCCCATCATCATCCCCCACTTCTCCATTATCAAATTCCTCCATATTCCCTCTTCTATCACTGCTGTTTTACAGGACAGCAAGCCCGTAAATTCATTACAGCACCTCCTTCTCGAGCTCTTTATTCCGTTTTAGCAACAAGAAGCAAGCCCTATCCATGTACTGTTGATCAACGATGAAGAAAGGCTGATTTCCCCTCTTTCTTCTCTCATACTGTAAAGAAATCAGTTCTTATCATTGCATAATAGATAATACATGTGTGTTTGTACATCTTTGCATGATCTTGTGAGAGTGAGAATTACTTCTCCTCACTCTCAGGTTGATTGTAACTGAGCTCTTCCCTAAGGGACTTGGGTTGAGCAGAAATACATTCCTTCGGGGGGGGGTTGCCCATCTTCAACCCTCAATCTTGTCTCCATTACTTTTACATTTTCATGGCTGTAATTTTGTGAGTAATTTTCATTTTCAGCTTTAAGTGTTCATTCTCTTTTATATTAAATCTCGAAAACAAGTGAATATCATAATTGTTAAGCATACTACATTGTTCGGGGCGTTTACAAACGAGAGGACATAGAACTGTTTGGAGCTAAGGCAACCCCCCCAAATTGCAAATGTAGCCATCCACATCATCTTTTTGCTGAAATGTAGTTGTTCTCCTATAGGTGACAGTCTCCATAATCAATGCAACTGTTTCTTGGTGTAAGCGACAATCTACCTCATCCCGACAATAGCCTGCATCAACCTTTTGTGCAAACACAATAGTTTCTGGAGTAGATGACAGCTCAGTTCCTCAAGTGGACCATCTACATTGATCCTATCACAATCCTGTAGCTGATTTCCACAGGTTGAGGGGTTGTCTGCAGCAAATGCAAAATTTCTGGGTATTTTGTAGGTCATAGAAGATGTGTTATTACCAATTTGCAGGCTTTGATGAGTCAGAGAATAAGCGTTCTCATCATTCTTCTAAAAGTGGTGAGATTATCACGATGATTCTCATGAAGATCGAGAAGAATGAAGCTCATCAAGTCCATTTTATGGTAGCTCTCTCCTCTCCCCTACCTCCATGTTTCCCTTATTTTGAGGAGAAGCCTTGGCTTGTGGATAGTAGGGCCTCTTTCCGTATGACTTATCACCAAGATTGGCTTCAGGACATGAGATCCAAAGGGGGGTCCATCACCATTGGTGACAAATCTTCCATCTCCATCCAAGGAGTGGGGACCATTCCCCTATTTCCGGATTGGTGCACTTCTTTGGCCAAAGTCCTTTATGTACCAGATTTGGGTTTTAACCTCTTATCTATTTACAGTCTTACACAACTAGGTACTTGTTACAAGATCCGAGATACACGCTTGACCTTCTTATATACTTAAAAGATATATGGTGAATATTATGTTGGCGCAGAGAGAGAACAGCTGAGAGAAAAGAAAGATGTAGAGAGAAAGAGAGAGAGATAGAGAGATTGATAACACACTAGGGACTGGAAGATAGGCCATTCCCCCCCTTGTGGAGTTATATTATTGACAAGGAGCAAGCTCCTCTGTTATACATAAACCAGTTCTTAACTTGTAGATTTTGGGAACAAGACCACGGTCTCTTGCACGGTATACAACCGGCTAACACTTGTACAACTTGGAAGTTGACACCTTTTGATCCTTCTTGAGTCTCTCCTTCTCTCCTACATAATATGTGTAGGGATCTCCTCTTGGAGCTTGATTTTAGTAGAGCTTCCGCAGCACTTGTAAAACTCGAGGGTTAGCGAGCTTGAACTTACATAAATCCTTGCACGGTATACAACCGGCGAGCACTCGCCCAACTTAGAAGTTGGCTTCTTTGATCTTTTTATCTCTTACACAATATGTGTAAGGCTCTCTTCTTGGTGCTTGATTCCAGCAGAGCTTCCGCAGCACTTTGTGAGACTCGAACTGCCTTCTCTCCTCCTATTGCATACATGCAAAGTGATGCTTTTTTCACCTCCTCTACACCCAAGGAGAGCCTTCCTTTTATAGGCTCCAAGAGCTTCTCTTCTTGGAGAGAGACTTCAGTGCCAAGATTGGAAATGTTGATCTTCATGCAAGATGTGGCTGTTCTAAGACCTACTTTGCAGCACCAATTTGGGAATCTCTCTCTGTGTATTGCTCGGATGGAAAAACATCCAACACAAGTCGTAGATCTCGCCGTTTCTGATAATCCCTAGCGGGCCGTTTTTAGAGATTGGCTTTCTATCGCAAGATATTTAAAAAAATGTATTCACCATGTCTATTTTAGGAAAATGAGCTTTTTAAACTCTATTTTTAACTTATAGTCCATGCAACCATCTTGAGCCATAGATTGGACTGCCTTGGATCTCAACCTTAAGATTGACTTTCACACAAAAGCTTGTGTCATCTTAAACCTTAGAAAGAGAAAATCACTTCTCTCCTCACTTCCAGAGGATCACGTCTCCCATCTTTTTAAGTGAGAGAATTACCTCTCTCGTCTTTTTTATTGAAAGAATTATTTCTCTCCTTGATTCATTAAGAGAGAAAAGACCTTAAACCTTGATTTGTAATGGAGAGGATGATCCCAAATGAATGCAATGCTCATTACATACAAGTAAACGTTTCCAGGCGTCCCCGGATGCACACAGAAATATATATACACAATGCTAATGCACTTCCTCTTCATAGAACTCAATCTATCTTCATTTATGTGTAACTCCTTGGTTCTTGTGTACACTCTTACACTTGGCAGACACTTTCTTTCCCCTTCATAACTTGTACTGTCTGTACCAAATATCCCCGTCATAGTGCTCTGATCATCCCATTAAGTGATGCACTTAGAAATACTAGTCTCTAAATGGTCTCATGGCCATGCTATATCATCATCAACACTTAAAAGAAAAGTGCGTCATTTAATTTATTGACATAAATTTACTAAATAGAGAATGTGTAATAAGCAATCAATTTAGTAACAGTACGAGAGCCTAGGATGCAGTTACTGTGGAGGATGCATCCATAGGAGTTGCTCTTTGGACAAGTACCCAGGAGGGTGGATTTTATATACTCACAGCTCTTGCTCCGTAGTCTTCACACGAGCTTGGACAACATTGGCATGCTCATTATGGCCATTTAAACCTTGATGCTATTTGACGGCGGGCTTCTCAGAAGAAGATGGTGGAGAGACTTCTAGATTTCCCTCTTGTTCATGCTCTATGTCCCAGCTACTTGAGGGGCAAGCAACATAGAAAGCCTTATCCACAAGTTGCTAATCGGAAGGCTTTCATACCGACCTTTCTGGACCTATGGGCATGGCCTTCCTTGGGAAGGCCAAGTATCTCATGCTGATTGTTGATGACTTTAGCCATTATGTGTGGCTCTACTTCTTGAAGTACAAGAGTAAGGTGTACTCCCACTTTTGCAAACAAGTGGAAAGTGTTAGGGGAGATGCAAACCTCTTTTAAAGTTTGCAGTGTATGAACAAACCATGGCGGAAAGTTTTGTTTTAACATATTTTCTCAATTTTATAGGAATCACGGTATTCGGGTGGAGTATTCCCATCCAGACACACCATCTGAGAATGGTGTGGTGGAGCCTTTGAATCAGACCATGCTTGAAATGGACCTCGAGCACAGGAGTCTCTCCCATTCCCTTTGAAATGAGACCATGGCTAGCGTGGTACACAACCACAATAGGTCTCCTACTTCGGCATTGAAGGAAATAAATGATTATGAGGCTTTCTTTGGGAAGGAGCCTTCTGTATCCCACTTTTATATCTTTGGGTGTGAGGCATATATCCATGTGGATAAGAAGAAAAGAGGAAGCAAACTTGATCTCAAGTTGAAAAAGCTTATCTTCATGGGCTATAGCACAACCACAAAGCACCATCGGCTTTAGGACTTGAAGACTCGAAAGATCGAGGTGAGCAGGGATGTGATCTTTGATGAGGCTGTGGTCTTTGAAGACTACATACCCCCCCCCCCCCCCCCCCCCCCCGCAAAAAAGAAAAAACCATTCGCCTCTCCCCTTCCTTCCACATTACCCATTAGCACCCCTCCTCCGTTTGCGACTCCTCCCTCTCCTTCCTTTCTCTCCTTCCATTGTTGATAGCTTCTTCATCTTCTACCTTGTCATCAAGTGTTTATACCCCTTTTCCATCTCCTCAAGTTTCTTTTGGGGGGATTTAGCCGTCAGAGGGGGAGACTTCTTCATTAGATGAGGAGGATTTACCTTCTCTTAGTGAGGGGAATTCCCTTCCACATATACATGCATTATAGGTATTGGAGGCCTCTCAGTCTCCTTCATAGTGGGTTGAGCCTATCACCATCCCTAGGTGGTATCAGAGGTTCATATAGAAGTTAGGGATTACTCAGATTACTTAGCTTCTCGAGACATCTCTAGGCTCATGAAGATCATCAGCTAGGATTCAGGCCAAACAGGATAGTTCACTTTGTGTAGACTATGCCTTTATGTCAGAGATTCTTCAGGACCATAAGCCTACTACAGTTGATAAGACTCTTGTACACGAAATTTGATGCAGTGCTATGCATGTTGAGCTTGATTCTATCGAATAGAACAAGAATTCAGAGCTGGTTTCTCATTCCAAGAAGTAGAAGGTGATTGGTGTAACCTTGGACAAGCATAAGGCTTAGCTTGTTCCCAAGGGATTTTCTCAGCGGTTGGATTACTGTGAGACCTTTGTACCTACAACTCAGATGTCCACTATTCGAGCTATCTTGGCTCTAGCCGCTCATTACCATTGGCCAATTTATTAGATGGACGTGAAGTCAACCTCTTTGAATGGCGCTTGGAGGAGGAGATTTATGTCTGACAGCCTCCTAGTTTTCATGTGTAAGGGAAGGAGGACCATGTTTATAGGTTGTGGAAGACCCTTAATGGCCTAAAGCAAGCTCCTCAAGCTTCATACCAGAGGATTGATCGCTTTATCGTTTGAATCATGACCCCAACCTTTATTACAAGGTTGAGGGTGACAGGTGTATGTTGGTCATTTTGTAAGTTTATGACCTTATTATCATAGGGAGTGACTCAAAAGAGGTTGATTGGACTCGGGAGATCGTGTGACAAGAGTTTGACACAACGGATCTTGGCATCCTCCACTTCTTCCTTGGTTTGGAGATCTATCGGATGGCATAGGGCATTTTCATTTCTTAGCACAGGTACATCATTGAGTTACTTTTAGAGTTTGGCACAGCGGAGTGTCGGCATATTTCTTGACCCATGGACCTTGAGTTCAAGTTCTTGGTGGCAACTGATCCCCTTCTAGATGCTACCTGATACAAGAGTTTGACACAACGGATCTTGGCATCCTCCACTTCTTCCTTGGTTTGGAGATCTATCGGATGGCATGGGGCATTTTCATTTCTTAGCACAGGTACATCATTGAGTTACTTTTGGAGTTTGGCACAGCGGAGTGTCGGCGTATTTCTTGACCCATGGACCTTGAGTTCAAGTTCTTGGTGGCAACTAATCCCCTTCTAGATGCTACCTGATACAAGTGCCTTGTTGGCTCATTGATTTGGCTTATTCACACTCAGATGGATATTTCCTTTGTGGTGGCATTGCTGTCTTCTTTTACGAAGACTCCTACTCAGGCTCATTGGCCAGCTTCTTTGCATGTTCTTCACTATTGACAGGGGATTCCATCCCACGGGATCATGTATGGAGAGGGGGCCACTCTTTCTGGATGGACTGGGCAGGTGATGTGGATTCGAGACAATCCACTGCAGATTTTTCTTCCTCCCTTGGATCAGGAGGTATCTCATGGAGCAGTAAAAACCAGCCAACTATGGTGCTTTCTTCTTTAAAGGCAACTGTCCCCCACGTAGTAATCATAGGATTTGTAGTGCCATGAAACACCATCCTAAGGGCTCTCCTCTAGACGTCCTGAGCCCATGGGCAATCCCATAAGCAATGCCTCTGAGTCTCCTCATGCTTCCCATATCTAGCACAAGGAATAGGGCCTCTACCATAGCCAAGCCATGTACCAAATGCTAAACTCCTGTGTGCTAGTAACCAAAGAAAGGCTGTCCTCCAATCTCCTCTGGAAGTCTGCAAGGAAAGGCTGTGATATACCCTAGATAATCCAGTGCTCAGCTGCAGCTGGTACCTCTCTGACCCTGCCCATTTGTATCCTCCTCCCCAACTTAGTGGTATAGCCAAAGAAGGGCACATCTTGAGGCGTCTCTGCAAATGAATCTCTCCATACCCACTCCCCATGTTCCAACTATGAGTGAGTTCACTTAATATGCTTAAGATCTACATCTGCTTTTAAGTTTGCAGAAAGCATGATAGCTGTTATTGATGCCAGAAAATACACACTGAAACAAAGCCCTGTGTTCAAAATTCGCACCAGCAATATGGGTCTTATAGGGTAGGGGTACCTGCTTTACATAGACACTTTTCCCAGAATAGTTTGGACCAGTTATAATATTGATACGCCCTGGTACAAAGGAATAATCATAAGAACCTCAGGTTTTGAGACTCGTTGCTGAAAGATAGTAACTTGTAGTCCTTATGCTGCATAAGGTTTAGCTGCTTCACCTTTGCTACTAGCAACATCAGTGCTATTTGGAACAAACGTGTCTACTATAAGCTCTTGCAATGGGTGCCTATTGAAGAACATCAAATAAAAAAGTCTCATATTCAACATCCAATATTAATGAAACTCAATTCAACGTCCAACATTGATGAAATTCAATGTACCATAAAATACCTTCCATTTTCAATGTGTAGCACATCCTGATGGCTCAAGATGGGCCGAGTATACTTCCATTCTCTAGATACTGATGTGAATGCAAGTAGGCTACACAGGACCATGAAGTGAAATCAAATGCAGAAAGAAAATTGAAAATGCTGCCACAGATTGCATGATCACTTTGTAATAAAATCCCAAAATTCTTTTCAGGTCAATTATGAACTTAGATTAAGGTTTGAAAAAGATACCAATCAAGTTCTGCAGCAAGTTCTGATGCTTCAATCAAAAGTGAAGTTACATACAATATACGAGACTCCAGATCTCTCAAGACTGCTCTTTCCATATCTGAAAGCATTCAAGAAAGAACTTTTTTCAGGGTTTGGACTTCAATGACATCTGACAGAATCACAAATTGTGCATAGATCTTGGGAAGATTATGCAGAATGACAGATTGTAGCTGCAACATTTGTTTAATTTCTTAAGTTGGATTGGACTTCGGCACATTTGGTGTTCCAGAAATGCTTTTATCTTTGACTTTGCCTATAGAATTCATGGTCATGTTGTTTGAAATAGAGGCTTATTATTGTAGCAAGTAGCTTCTACAATACTGATTGGGATTGTAATCCGCAATGTGGCCGCTCCATGGTTAGAGATTATTTCTACAACTTGGATTACTACTTGTGCATGATGGTGCAGAATATTCTTACTGTTCAAGGGCTTCAACAAGTTATTTGTTTCCTATTGTCAGACTTTTGACTTTTTTTTATGTTTAGTTTTTCCTAGTGGTGAATATGGCTTTGGCATGCTAGCTAGATGGCCATTAATGTCTACAAAAAGCCCTCACAGAAGAAACAATGATATTTTCCTTGTATTTCATAGTGTACTCTAGATCTGCATATGTAGTGCTCCTTTGTCTTGGGCTCTTAGCCACAAAGTTGACATAGCTTGTTCTCCACTAGAATATCTATCCATTTGCTTGTCTCTGTGCTGGCTTATGGAAGGAGGTGTGAATCTGTCCAATAACAGCTTGTATACTGTGGGGAAGTGCATGCCCATATATTGTGGTCAGACAATAAATCCATCCTCAAAGATATGTAGGAAGTGGCTATAGTTGTCTCTTCCTTCAAATCAGCAGTTTATTGGCCAAGTTTTGGCTGATGATACTTTCATGATTTTGAAGGCTGATCGGGATAACCTCTGTAAAGTGTTACACAACTGGGAATTGTTTGGTCAAGCTTCTGAGCTGCATATTAACACCTCCAAAATATCTCTCCTTAGATGCATGGAACATGATTTGTAGGCCTTGGGGTGGTGAGCTGGTACCCAAAAGTGTGAGAGGTGAGAGAATGCACAAGGATCGAAGCTTGAGCTTAGCTGCAAGTACAGTTGACGGTGAGAAGAGTGCAAGAGTGTGATAGCACGACACCCAATGCAATAGTCTGAAGTGTATTGTGCAAGTACAAAGTACAACCCTTAAACCTTAAGGTTGTAAGACGGTGTTCACACCCGATAGGTGTAAAACACGATAAGTGCCCAAACTGTGGAACATAGGCACATAAAATAAAAGAGAATAAATCTGGGGGGAAAAACCTTTTGTAAGGAGAGTAAAAAGTGCCCTAGTGCCCTATTGATGATCAACGATACTCCTCTGTGAGCGTAGGTGTGAGTCGAACACCCAACAAACCCCCCTGGAGTGAAGAGTGATCAATATACAAGGATCATCCACCAAAGGAGATCAAATTTAAAGCATTGGAGAATACTTCAAAAACTTGTCACAGGGGAGAGCTTTGGTGAAGATGTCTGCCACATTACTGGTGGTAGGATAGTAGACATGGCTGATATCTCCTGCATGTAGCCTCTCTTTGACAAAGTGATAGTGGATCTCTATGTGTTTCGTGCATGCATGAAACATTGGGTTCCGTACCACTGCAATGGCACTCTAACTATCAGTGAACAAAGGAGTAGGCTCCGTGATAGATACATCTCAATCAGCCAACAAGTGTCTAAGGCATACGCATTCAATTGTGGTAGTGAAAGCTACCTTGTATTCAGCTTTACATAATGATGTGGCAATGATGGATTATTTCTTGCTAAGCCAAGAGATGCAAGATGAGCCAAGAAAGAAACAATTGCCGCTAGTGGCGTAACAAAGAATCAAAATCACCATCCCAATCAGAATCACTGTAAGCAACCTACATCGCCTGGACGCTCCCTGCCCATCACTTCGTGCCTGCTGCCCCACCCTGCCTATTCCCTTGTGCCAACCTTGCCTGCTCCTTTGCATCCACCCCGCCTGCTCCTGCCCGTCGCCATCACACCAATCCCCCCCTCACCCCCCCCCCCCCCCCCCCCTCGTGGCATGCCGCCCTACCTAGCTCCCCCTCCCCACGGGGCATTGTCCCCCTACCTAGCCCCCTTGTGCTGCCATCCCTCACGTCGCCCCCACCTTACCCACCCTTGCCTTGCTGTTGCCCCCCCCAACTAGGCAAGGCCTTGAGCCACACCCCCCCCCCCCCTCGTGGCATGCCGCCCTACCTAGCTCCCCCTCCCCATGGGGCATTGTCCCCCTACCTAGCCCCCTTGTGCTGCCATCCCTCACGTCGCCCCCACCTTACCCACCCTTGCCTTGCTGTTGCCCCCCCCAACTAGGCAAGGCCTTGAGCCACACTCCCCCCCCCCAAGCTGCCCCCTCCTCCTCCGCCCTCTTGCGGCCCCGACCCTGTCCAGCAGATCCACCACCCGCAGAGTTGGCCATCTGTGGCGTTCAACACCTCCCCCATCGTTAGAAAACAACATCTCTCCCTCTTTGCCATCCCCCGCCCCTTCTCCAGTTGCTCCCTCCCTCTGCAGTAACTCCCCCCCCGGTAGCACAACAGCGTGCGCCTCACCAGTCAAAGACCTTGCGCACCGTCCTCTTTGAGAAACAACTCTTACCATCCGTGCCACAAAGCTAGAGTTGACAGAAACAACGATCTTCCGTCAGGTCGTAGAACACTCCCCATCTAGGGCCCAACTTCGGGATTGGCTTCACTCCACGTTGCGCATTGGCACATTGGAGATCATAGAGGCAATCCTCATAGGTCAACGGATCTTCATGGTTCGATTCACCTCTACAGACGCAGCTCATGAGCTAGTGGATAGCTCATCCTATGCCTCCATGAAAGGTGTCATTTACATGGTTCCCTGGTACAATGGCTTTACAGTGGAGGCATTTGCGCTCCATAATAGGTTTCTTAGATATCCGGTCACCTTACTTTTCCTTGGAATGGCGGTAGGGTATCGCCAGCTAGTGGAGGACTTTGGACGACTCTTTGGCATAGTTCTTCTTGCCTCCTTCGTGGATGCAGTGATAGCTGCAGGAGTCCCAAAGGTACGGGTAGCTGTGAAAGATACAAAGAATATACTAAAGTTTCTGGAGAGTGAGGTAGGAGGACACTCCTTCGCGCAATAGGTCATTGCGACTGGGCAACTAGGGTAGTGCCTGCGTTGCCATGACTTTGGGTATTAAGCAGCAGATTGCATGCGCTTCGGAGCCAAGGTGGCTCCATCGATTGGTGGTCCGCAGGTGGACGCTGACGGTTTTACATGGGTCTAGAGACGACAGAGAGGGAGACGGCGGGGGGGCGTTGTCAGCTACCACCCATGGACGCTGACGGTTTTACATGGGTCTAGAGACAACAGAGAGGGAGACGGCAGGACCACAATCCTCCACATCTACCACCCATGGACGTGTCACAGGCTACCTCACCCGAGATCCCACAATCCCCACATCCACCCCGCTTCCCATGGATCCCCCCCCCCGGACCCTAGGCCACAGCCCCTCCCTTCCAGGGCCACCGCCCCCCCCTCCCCCCCACTGAGCACCCCACCATCCCTCGATCTTTCTCCTCTCCACCATCTCCCTCGCCGATTAGCCCCCCTGATCCTCACCTAGTATAGGTGACCCCCCCTCTCGGCCCATCCTTCCCCTTCCCACAGGAGGTGATGAGCCACATACGCCTATATCCTCCACTCACCAGTAGCCAAGCCCCCCCTCCCCACACAGCCATCAACTCACTGTCCCTACCGCTCGTCACACTTTCCCGAGACAGGCGCAACTATTACCACAGGAGTTCCTTCACAGTCATCGATGGTCCTACCTGAGAGTTGCGGAGCGCGAAGAGTTTCCAGTACCTCGGAGGTGGGTATCTTCGTGGTACGCAAGTCAAGGAGTGGCAAGGTCCATTTACTAACACCACCGGATAGACCAAACTATGCTCTTTTTCTTCAAACCTCTCACTCAGGAGACTAGATGATGACACAAACAAAGGAGGAGGTGAAGAGTCAGGTGGCAGACCACATCTCCCAGTGGATGGGGAGAAGGAGGTCTAGCACTATTTTCCTAGCAGTAGCTAGGTTGTATGATGGACATTAACTGGTGGGCTGGTGCCAAGGTCCCACATTTGAGCATAATCTTTCAAGCCCCTCCACAGTGGAGAGCACTGATGGATGTGATCGAGTGGCCCCTGGCACAGGTTGCCTGTTTCTACCAATATACAGAGTCATGACTCTCAGCCTAGCTAATAGATGCCTTGGTGGTACCACCTGGAGCATCTATCACCCCCATGGTCCTCGTCGGAGTGCCACCATGGGGGAATGGAGTTTTCCGTCTAGGCCTATGACAAAGCGTATTCACATGCCCCATAGCTGTTCTTCTTCATCAGCAGCTTCCACACCGAATAGATGCCTGTTCGATCAGTCTCACAGGTGTCCTTATGAGTTTACATCTTGCATCTTGGAATGTGAACAGTCTCCACTATAGTGGGGCATGTGTTTCCAAGAAGTTGATTGTTCGGCAGGAGTTCCAACCTACCCTTGCCGGACGGATCGATAGCTTACTTTTGCCCAAGCCCATCGGGTAGGGAAGGTACTCCCAGGTAGTTCACACACTTACTGGAAGTACCCCATCGGTGCCCATGGTAGGAGTGGAGGCGTATGCACCTCTGTTGGCCCGAGACTCACCGCCTGTGTACGTTATCACGAGGCGATAGTGGTAGGGAGGGTTCTATGGATTAGATTGGATATTGAGGACTTGTGCCTTGGAGTCCTCAATGTTTATGCCCCTACTGAGGTTAGGGCACACAATAGGTTCTAGGTGGAGATCTCAGCAGGACTCTCAGAGGTGGACTCCTGGATCGTTGGAGGAGACTTCAACAACTTGGAGGCCCTAGAGGACCAGCAGGGCAGAGGGCAAAAACTACCAAGGTATGGTAGGGGAGGAACAGGAGGCATGGGAGGTCTTCCTCCTCGCAGTAGGAGCATGCAATGCCTGGAGGGCCTAGCTTTTCACAGTTCTATGTGGGAGAGTGGGAGTGCTCTCACGGAGGTCAGGTAGGGCAGTTGGAAAGAACCACTTTGTTTGATCAATGCTCGGTTCTTTGGACACTTGATGCCCCAGATTCGGCCCTAGACACAAGATCTTGTCGGATCCCTAACTTGATCTACAGGAGGGAGGAGGTAGATTGAGCAGCCTTGGACTAGGGAGTGGGACAGCAGGGACTGGATCGTAGAGGAGGTTGTAGAGGTCCTAGCCGAGTCGAGCAGGATTTTCTAGGAGGCAGCTCTAAAGGCCAGGCAATAGAGCTGTGAGGAGGAGAAAGCACTCTAGTGAGACCTAGCAGCCATGCAGAGACTACTCCAAGAGGCAGTAGGGGATCCCACTCTCCACGCATAGGAGGTGTGTGCACGAGCAGCCCTCGCCGGCCTCGAGGACGGGTGCTCGGAGTTTTCCTTCCGTACCTCAGCAACTTTTGGACGTGGAAGGGAGGCACGATGTGCAAGGAGTTTTTCCAGGTGCATCAGCCTCGCACCTCAGGAGATCAAATTCGCAACCTCCAGGATCAGTATGGGAGGATTTGCTCTATCCCAAATGAGGTGATGGAGATTTCCATTGACTACTATAGACACCTTTTCTAGCAGGAGGTAGTCTCAACCAGAGGATAGTGCTGTAGACAGCAAGTCTGGGACCACATCCCGTCCCTCGTCATAGAGGAGATGGGACGCTCCCTTAGAGGAGGCATTCCATGCACAGGATGTGCAGAAATGCCCAGGAGAGGACGGTCTTTCTAAGGCCTTCTTTGCTATCTACTGGGAGGTGGTGAAGGACCCCCTACTGCTGGCCTTTCAGGAGATTTTCAGCTTAGGATGGATGCCAGGGAGTCTATTGACACGTCTTATCAGTATCCTCCCCAAAGAGGAAGACCGGTTGGAGCTATCCCGGTTGGAGCTATCCTAGTCGGCACGTCTTCGAGGCGACTGAGTGGGCCCAGAACAGTGGTCAAGGATTGGCTGTACTTCTCTTGGGCTTCAAGAAAGCCTATGATAGGGTTGATTGGGACTTCTTAGAGGGCACCATGGTGAGGTTGGGCTTTCCCCAAGCATGGATCGTGTTGGT
This sequence comes from Lygodium microphyllum, assembly GCF_053477565.2. Classification (NCBI taxonomy): domain Eukaryota; kingdom Viridiplantae; phylum Streptophyta; class Polypodiopsida; order Schizaeales; family Lygodiaceae; genus Lygodium; species Lygodium microphyllum. The sequence goes on along the minus strand of NC_141149.1, from coordinate 105,605,001 downwards.
GTTTTTCCTCGTCTTATGTAGTTTAGCTTCACTGCCTAGTGCGGAATTTTCTCTGGGTTGGTTCAGACAATTCCAGGGATTCTTGGGTCAAGGTCGCGTGGGTGACCATTATCCAGCATTGGTCCGAGGGAGGGCTTGGGATTATGGACCCAGAGTTCCAGAGCCTGGCCCTTTTGGGCAAGTTAGTAGTCCGCAGACTCACGCCAGGACGCTAGACCTGGAAGGCCCTACTGCAGGAGGGTTTCCACCGGGAGTGCAAATTGAGACTTCGTGGTGATTAGAGGCCATCCTTGAGATGGATCTTCACAGCGGTCCAGATCACGGCCCCCAAATTCTCCTTCCTCCGCAACCTACTTCGCGTGTGGCAAGGCCTCTGTAAGGCCCTAATTCAGAGCCTGCCAGGATGCCAGGAGGAGATAGACCGCTAGCTGGTGGTTTGGAACCCCTAAGTCAGAGATAGGGATGGGATATAGATGTAGATTCATCAGTCTTCAAACCCTCAGAAGCTCTCTAGAAAGTCAAAGCTAAAGAGAAATTTTTCTCAAAATGTCAGGTGCCTAAGGGAGATTAGGAAGGCAGTAAAGGCTCTTGACAATGCAATTCCAAAGTTGTCTTTTCAGAGGCTTGTCAGGGAAATTTGTGACAAATATAGTTTGGATAGTTTCAGATGGACAGAACAGCTCTTCATTGTATACAAGAAGCCACAGAGGATTTTTTAGTTGAGTTTTTTCAAGATGCCTATATTTGTGCTGCTCATGCTCATAGGCTCACACTCATGGACAAGGACATGGTAATTCTTAGGAGGCTAAGATATAGATTTTCAAAGGTCCTTCAACCAATTCCCCTCACTGATGTGAAGACATTTAATATCCTTAATGTGCCCCCAGCTAGGAGAAAGAAAGATGATTCTGGTCTCAGGGTTGAGGATGTCACCCATGAGAAGGATACAAGGCAACATGAAAAAGAGGAGAAAGCTAAAGAGGAATAGGCAGATAAATGGAGAGATTATAGGAGGCAAAGGGTTGAAGAAAGGAAAACAAAGCAACTAGAGTCCTTTGAAAATGAGCTAGCCACCCTTCTTGAAGCAGCTAATCCAAAAGGATTCAGTGTGTTTTGTTTCTTACCTGGTGACTTCGGCAAAAGAACTGAGGTTATCTCCTTTGATGCTGTATGTGTTCAGATTCTTAAGGATAAAAGAAGAGAAGTAAATAACAGTATTATTCTTGTTGGCCTAAGGTATGTCCATCCATAATTACTTATGCTTTTTGATATTTTTTTAACAATAAGATTTTTCTTGTTTATACTCACTATTTCTATGCCTTTTCTAGGTGTATAATGCATGAGTTTCCTTTGGATATACAACAAAAAATTGAGGTTCTTGATTCATCTATCTCATTCTTTATGAGGAACAAGCTTGATACAAGTTTTATTGAGCACTGGCTCAATTTGATTGACTTCGATACTTTGGAGTTCCTTATAATTCCATATAATGAGAAGTAAGTGATTCAATATTCTATTAGAGTTTTTGAGATTTTATCCTACTAATTTGTTGAGATATGATTGCTTTTAGTTCTCATTGGAGCTTGATTGCAATAGACCTTGTGGATAAGCAATGCTTTTTAATCAACTCTATGAAAGGAAGCCATGGAAATACTAAATTGTAAGTTACATTATCCAAGGGCTCCTTGATATTTCAATTCTTTTTTTTGTAAGTACTCTAAATTTCAACATATTTTATATGGCCCCACATCTAGTGGGTTGGCTGGGAGGCCGACCTTGCTCGCACACTATCAAGACATGGCGGGAGGTGTACAGGATGGTGAACCAGGAGGTATTGCAGCAGGCATTAGGTTGTCAGATGGGAGTGGAGCTGAGGAGAAGGGAAATTGATGCAACAATATCTCAGTAGTGGCTTGACCCCCTGATCCGAGAGTTGATAGAGCTTGGCGAGGTATGGGCTGCTAGATTTTCACCCGCAGGTATCCCCCTACAGGTGACAGGTAGAGTGGGTGGCACCCCCTACGAGATTTTCTTCACCGTGTAGGAGGGGGGGCGTTTGGTCCTTGACAGAGGGCAGTACGATAAGGAGATCATTCTCCTTCCCTTGAGGAGGATTCGTGTGATTAGTTTTCAGGGGAAGACTTGGCGTCTGGACCCTTGTGTGTTTAAGGAAGGGGTTTCGGGAGTGGCGCCTCTAGATACGGGAGAGCAGGTCACTCGATGAGCTGGAGTGGGACCTTGGAGAGTGGCTATGGCTGGGCCACTGCGATCGCCAAGAAGCCACTGAGGTTCTTGGAGTACACAACCAGGATTGGCAAACATGTACTGATGCAAGAGGACACCGATTGGGTGCCTTCGTGTAGCAGATATTGGGCGGAGCACAACATCACTTTCTGGACTGCTGGGTGTTGCCACCTTTTCCACAGCCAGCTTCCCGTCGGGCTTTTTGGCACTGCCTATGGGACAACTGGAGGCCGAGGATGGTATCGTATTTAGCACATGGAGGTTTGGCGGTAGGGAGTTGGCTAGCCTAGATGTAGTAGGATGGAGGGTGTAAACATTGTCCATAGCAGCTTTTGGAAACTCCAAAGCACTTCTTTTGCGAGGCACCACAGCTTGTGTGGAGAGAAGCATGACGCATTTAGCCTTGCATGTATCTCGTGGTGAGCTTTCTGCTGGCAGGCAATTAGCCAGGACTGTCACCTTTTGTACGAGGCCAGGATGCATGACACGATTTTCATAATTGAGGCTATGTCTTATGCACTAGTCGGCTTGGAGGCTTTACCCAACCGCTAGGTACTGAAGCCCACAGCAAACCGCTCTAAGTTATGGGAGATCATAGGGAGTCTTACTGGATGGCACATCTGGAAGGCACATTGTCAGGAGGTTTGTAGCGGGGAGAGCCATTCAGTACAGGCGACTTTGGCAAAGCTCTGGACTTTCATCATCCACCTCCTTCGTGGTCAGTGGGACTCGTCAGGAGCTCCGTTTTCACTTCTTGCACACCTGGGGCGGCTAGGACCTATTCTTCATGATGCAAGCAGGCAGCCCCAGCTGGTGATACACCCCCTCTCCATAGCTTCTTGCCCCCATCCCCCCAGACCGCCTTGAGAGGCTTGCATACATGATGTATTTATGACTTTGCATCAGCTCCAACTAGTCTGTTGAGCATGAGCACTCCGTTGTATTTAGTTTTTCTAAGTAATATAATTAGCCACACTTGCAAAAAAAAAATTCACTGTAAGCATTTAAGTGCAATGGTCCTCCCTTTGGCATAAAGCAACCCAAGAGACCTACTACCCTACAAGTAACAGAAAACATGCTTGACAGCTTGCCAATGTGATATACGTGGCTGATGCAAATATTTGCTCAGGGCTGAAATTGCAAACTGTATGCCTTGCCTTGTGTTGCATAAGTAAATAAGACATCCAACTGTTGAAGCATATGTATGGATACCAAACAAATGACTATCATCATGCAAGGATAGCCCGATTCCAGTCTCCACTGGTGTACAAATTGGCTTGCAATATTGTAAGAAAAACCTCTCAAGAAGTCTACAAATGTATATAGACTGTGACAATCCAATGCCACTAGCATCATGAATGAACTGAATGCCCAAGTAATAGTGCAAAGGCCCTAAATCTGACATCTCAAAAGTTTGCTGCAAGTTTTTTTTGAATATGGAAATCTGATCATAGTGAGCACAAGATGATCAACATAAAAACATATGACCAGCAAGGATCCCCCCTCTTTACATATGTAAAGGGTAGACTCTGATGAGCTGTTTATGAACCGTTGGCTGAGTAAAAAGACATCAATCTTTGCATACCAAGCTCAAGGAGCTTGCTTCAAACCATATAAATCCTTTTTTAGCTTGCAGACCAAGTGCTCGGATCCCTCAATTGCAAAACCAATGGGCTGTTATACATACACTTCTTCTTGAAGTTCCCCATGTAAAAATGCACTCTTTATATCAAGCTGATGCATAATCCATCCATAATGGGCAGCCAAAGCAACCATAGATCTAATGGTAGTCATGCAGCATGTAGGAGCAAATGTCTCCTCATAGTCAATGCCTTTCTTCTCTGTGTAGCCCTTGGCCACAAGCCTGGCCTTATATTTGTCAATGGATCCATTTGTATTTCTTTTGAGCTTATAGACCCAATTTGTATCAATGGCTTTCTTCCCAACAGGAAAGGACACTAAATTCCATGTTTGATTCTTTATGATGGAATCAAACTCAGCTTGCATTGCTGCCATCCAATGCACACTATGTTGTGCATCCTCAAAACATTTAGGCTCCTCATCATCAAGTGTATTTGCTGCCATAACAAACTCCATGGTATGTGCACCATCGTGCATACGAGCTTGCTTTCTAGTATGACCAGCAATAGGAGCATCCAAATGACTATCTTTCATAGTCTGCAAATACCATCTAGGCATTTGCCTAACTTTTTGACTATGCACGAGCTCTTGTTGAACTTCAAATTCAGCATCTTGTGAATATTCAGACCCGCCATAGGCTGATTTTCTTCCTTAATGGAGTAGATGGCTGAACATTAAGTTCACTTGTTGAAGCTCAAGCTATATCACCAAAAGAAATAAGTAGCAGCCCTTCAGATACATCATTGGCAGCTTGATATGTATCAAAACCAGCAAGGGATAATTCTGATTTTTCATAAAAAACCACATCCCTACTGACAAATACCTTAGAGACAGGATCATACTTTGCTCTCATTACAGTACCCCACAAAAATGCATTTAACAGCCTTGTTGTCCAACTTCTTTCTTAGGACCTTGGGAATGTGGGCATCACAAGATACCCAAAAGTATGAAAATGTCAAACAGAAGGTTTTCCGTTGTTCCAAGCCTCAAAAGTCATGACATATTTAATGCCTCGGTAGGGAACCTGTTCAAAACATGGCAAACACACATAATTTCTTCCATCCAAAAAACTATGTGGCAAACTCTTTGCTTTCAGCATACATCTGGCCATCTCCATGAGTGACCGATTCTCCCTCCCTACAACCCCATTTTGCTGTAGAGTGTAAATAGTAGTGTACTAATAGACAATGCCTTTCTACTTCAAAAAGTATTTGGCATGGAAGACATGTATCCCTCCCCCTCGATCCGAAAGGAGTGTCTTAATCGTGTAGCCAAATTGATTTTTAGCAAGTGCTACAAAAGCCAAAAATGCATCATCCACGTCTGACTTTTTCACCAAAGAGTAGACCCAACAAAAACGAGTAAAGTCATCAATGAAAGTGAAAAAATAGTAACAGCCACCCAATGACTTTATCTTTGCATAGGGCCACATACATCCAATGCACAATACTACTTAGACAACAAATCTAATGGTTTCATTGGCTCTGAAAAAAGAGGTGAAGCTGCAAGACACCCACTCAAAACTCTCTTGGGTTGCTCCTCCACTTTTTTCATTTGGAGTGCTGTTTGTTGTCTTAAAACTGCGATCATGCACAAGGCTAATTGGAGAGCTTTTTTTTTGCACGAGATCTCCAAAATTAATAGATAGCAACTTACTTTATGCATAACACTCTATTCTAGACGTTTACTATTTCTTTTGAGGATATTTATAAGAAATAATATCTAAAATATCAAAAATAGAATAAAATTATCCAAAAATCTTGTAATTTTAAACCATCTATACTATGGACACTAACACTAATGATTGACTCTCTAAATTAATAAGAAAGTCGGATGATGATGCACTCAAGGGTTTTTCATATTGTGTTTGCGTACAGGAGGTCTCTCCAAGAGAGGTAATCCATTAAGCATCTGTGTATGCTGCATAAGCATCAAGCTTCCATACTTAACATACCCATATGAGCATGCCATAACTTTGCCTGTGACATAGCACGAGTAAGAGTAGATGCTAGATAGACCGATTGATCAATTGAATAAGCATCTAACTCATATAACCCATGACATAAAGCACCAGTCAAAACCAAAGTCATGTGTTCTTTATCTCTGACCATACATTTGTCATTGTCAAATGTGACTTGCAGACCACACTTTGCCAAAGAAGAAATAGACAACAAATTCTTCTTTATGCTTGGCACAAATAATGCATCTTGCAAATGGAGAATAGAGCCATCAATGGTTGTCAACACAATCTCCCTAATACCTCTAATAGGATATGATGCATTGTTGGTACACTGCACGGACTTGCCAATAGGAGCTGCAATAATGGAGCAAAATAAATCCCGGCAGGATTTAATATGCCTAGAAGCACCACTGTTAAAGAACCAAGTGCTCGTATCCCTAGTAGAGCTAAATGCTCTATTAGCCCAAGAAGAGTCATAACTACAAGTGTAGAAACAATAGTCATGGTTTGCAACAAAAGATGCGGACTCAGTAGTAGTAGAGGGTGCATTAGATAGATATCCCTGACTCCTTTTCCTTGGCTATGCACTTTCTACATTTTGTGATGTAGTGACTTGGCTTCTTGCAATAGTGGCACTTGTCCTTCTTGGCTTGTGTTCCCCCTATTTCTTGTTGCTCTGTGAAGTACTTGAAGTCCCAGAGCTTTGTGGAGCATTTTTTACTTGGCTGTCCTTGCCCTTATACCTTGCCATAAAAGCTTGTTCAGAGGCTATAACATTCATTCCACTCTTCTTTCTTATTTGCTCTTTCTCTAAGAGCAAACTAACCAACTGAAAGAAAGTACCTGGCTGTAAGAAAATCCTCATGGTGAGATTCAAGGCCGTATGAGAAAGGCCAAATACGAGGGTGGCAATGAATTCAAAGTAGTAGAGATTAACTGAGCATTTGAATAGTACTAATCTACATTCATAAGCTCCTTACGCAAGTCCTGAATTTTCTTGAGATGATCCTGCATAGAATCACCTTCATCCATCTTCATAGTCTCAAGCTCTTTCTTCAAGAAAGAAATGTTTGTCTCATTTTTCCAGCAAACATCTGCTCAAGGGTCAACCGTGCTTCTCGTAAAGAACCTGTAGAACGAATGTGTGGGTTGATAGACCATTGAACTACCAATGCAAGCAATGATAATGCTTGAGCATCTCGTGTGTTCCAAGCCTTTTGTGTTGCTAATCTTTGGAAAAGTGGCTGAGTTGCTAGAGCGGGCTAAATAAGTTGAGCGCGCCTTTGACCACGCCCTCATGGAAGAGTGTAGCAAGAGCCACAACTCCAGGACGAACTTCCTCACCAGTGATATAATCCCAAAGATTCTTCACAATCAACACATTTTCATCATAAAAGATCATAGAGAATAGTTGTTTGCCATCCAACCTATCCTCCTTATACACACATGTCAATGCATCACCTCCCTGATTGGCCATGGAAAATGTCATTGATCAAAGAGCACAAGAGCAATACTTCAAGCTAGATCAACCTAGAAATCTAAGAATTTGCAGAAATTACAGCAAATACCTTCCTGTAATTGTGAGAGGTGAGAGGATGCACAAGGTTCGAAGCTCGAGCTCAGCTGCAAGTAGAGTTGACAGTGAAGAGATTGTGATAGCATGACACCCAATATAATAATCTCAAGAGTGTAAGGTGCAAGTACAAAGTAGAACCCTTAAACCTTAGGGTTGTAGGAGGGTGTTCATACCCGAAGGGTGTAAAACACGATAAGTGTCCAAATTGTATAACATAGGCACGTAAAATAAAAAGAAAAGTCTGAGGGAAAAAACCTTTTGTACGGAGAGTAAAAAGTGTCCTAGTGTCCTAAGAAGGATCACTAACATTCCTCTGTGAGCGTAGGCGTGAGTCAAACCCAACAAACCCCACTAGAGTGAATTGTGATCAAGATACAAGGGTCATCCACCAAAGGAGATCAAATTTAAAGCATTGCGGAATGCTTCAAATTTGTCATGAAGAAGAGCTTTGGTGAAGATGTCTGCCACATTAGTGGTGGTAGGACAATAGACAAGGTTGATATCACTTGCATGTAGCCTCTCTCTAACAACATGATAGTGAATCTCAATGTGTTTCATGCGCATGAAATACTGAGTTTTGTGCCACTGCAATGGCAATTCGACTGTCAGTGAACAAAGGAGTGGGTTTTATGATAGATACATCCAAATCAGACAACAATCCTCTAAGCCATACGCATTCAACTGTGGTAGTGAAAGCTACTCTGTATTCAGCTTCACATGACGATGTGGCAACACTGGACTGTTTCTTGCTAAGCCAAGAGATGCAAGATGAGCCAAGAAAGAAACAATTACCACTAGTGGCATAATAAGAATCAAATTCACCAGCCCAATCAGAATCACTGTAAGCATGTAGCTGCAGTGGTCCCAAAGGCATCAATCTTTGCATACCAAGCTCAAGGAGCTTGCTTCAAACCATATAAAGCCTTTTTCAGCTTGCAAACCGAGTGTTCGGATCCCTCAATTGTAAAACCAATGGGCTGCTATACATACACTTCTTCTTGAAGTTCCCCATGTAAAAATGCAGTCTTTATATCAAGCTGATGCACAATCCATCCATAATGGGCAGCCAAAGCAACCATAGACCTAATGGTAGTCATGCAGGATGTAGGAGCAAATGTCTCCTCATAGTCAATGCCTTTCTTCTCTGTGTAGCCCTTGGCCACAAAACTGGCCTTATATTTGTCAATGGATCCATTTGTATTTCTTTTGAGCTTATAGACCCACTTTGTATCAATGGCTTTCTTCCCAACAGGAAAGGACACTAAATTCCATGTTTGATTCTTTACGATGGAATCAAACTTAGCTTGCATTGCTGCCATCCAATGCACACTATGTTGTGCATCCTTAAAACATTTAGGCTCCTCATCATCAAGTGAATCTGCTGCCATAACAAACTCCATGGTATGTGCACCATCCTGCATACGAGCTTGCCTTCTAGTACGACCAGCAATAGGAGCATCCAAATGACTATCTTTCATAGTTTGCAAAAATACCATCTACGCATCTGCCTAGCCTCCTGACTGTGTACAAACTCTTGCTGAATTTCAAATTCAGCACCTTGCTGAATATTCAGATTAATCATGGGCTGATTTTCTGCATTACCCAAAGGAGAAGCTAGCTAAACATTAAGTTCACTTGCTGAAGCTCCAGCTATATCACCGAAAGAAATGGGTAGCAGCCCTTCAAATACATCATTGGCAGCTTGATATGTGTCAAAACCAGCAAGGGATATTTGTGATTTTTCATCGAAAACTACATCCCTACTGACAAATACCTTCTTAGAGAGAGGATCATAAAATCTATATCCTTTGCTCTCATTGCTATACCCCACAAAAATACATTTAACCACCTTGTTATCCAACTTTTTCCTGAGTACCTTGGGAATGTGTACATATGCAAGACACCCAAAAGTACGAAAATGTCCAATTGAAGATTTCCGGCTGTTCCAAAAGTACGAAAATATCCAATTGAAGATTTCCGGCTGTTCCAAGTCTCACAAGGCATTACATTCTTTAATGCCTTGGTGGGGCACTTGTTCAAAACATGGCGAGCACACATAGCTGCTTCCATGCAAAAACTGTGGCAAGCTCTTTACTTTCAGTATACACCTAGCCATCTCCATGAGTAACCAATTCTTCCTCTCTACAACCCCATTTTGCTGTGGAGTATAAGCAGTAGTGTATTGATCAACAATGCATTTCTGCTTCAAAAAAGAATTCATTATAGAAGACATGTATTCCTCCCCTTGGTCCAAAACGGAGAGTCTTAACCTTGTAGCCAGATTGATTTTCAGCAAGTGCTACAAAAGCCGAAAATCCATCACACTTCTGATTTTTTCACTAAAGAGTCTAGACCCAGCAAAAGCGAGTAAAGTCATCAATAAAAGTGACAAAATAGTAATAACCACCCAATGACTCTATTTGCATAGGCCCACATACATCCGAGTGCACAATCTGCAATCTAGCAATTGGTCTAAAAGCAACATCTAAAGGAAATGAAAAACAATGTATTTCCCCCAAAACACATCCCTTACATATATGCTCAGGAGGTCTCTCCAAGAGAGGCAAACCAAAGCATCTCTGTATGTTGCATAAGCATCAAGCCACCATAGTTTACATGCCCCATGCGAGCAAGACATAACTCTGCCTATGCCATAGCAAGAGTGAGGGTAGAGGCTAGATAGACTGATTGATCAACTGAAAAAGTGATTGTTGGCACACTGTAACGACTTGCCAACCGGGGCTACAATAACAAAAGAAAACAAATCTTTGTGAGATGTGGTGTGCCTGGAAGCCCCACTATCAAAAAACCATGTGCTCGCATCCTCGGTAGAGCTAACTGCTCTATCAACCCAAGAAGAGTCATAACTGCATGCGTAAAAACAATAGTCCCTGTCTGCAACAAAGAATGCAGACTCAGTAGTAATAGAAGGTGCATCAGAAACATATATCTTTGACTCCTTCTCCTTGGCTATGTACTTTCTACATTCAATGATGTAGTGTCTTGGCTTCTTGCAATAGTGGCACTTGCCCTTCTTGGCTTGCGTGCCCCCTGTTTCTTGCTTCCCTGTGAAGTACCTGAAGTCCCAAAGCTCTGTGGAGTATTTTAAGCTTGGCTGCCCTAGCCCTTTTGCCTTGCCATAAAAGCGTGTTCAGAGGCTATGATATCCACACCACTATTCTTTCTTGTCTGCTCTTCCTCTAAGAGCAAATCAACCAATTGAAGGAAAGTAAGTGGCTGTGGAGAAATCCTCATGGTGAGGTTCAAGGTTGTATGAAAAACCAAATACGAGGATGGAAATGAATTCAAGGTAGTATATCAACTGCGTATTTGAGTAATACTCATCTACATTCATGAGCTCCTCATGCAAGTCCTGAATTTTATTTAGAGCATAGAATCACCCTCATTCATCTTCATAGTCTCAAGCTCTTTCTTCAAGAAAGAGATGCATGTCTCATTCTTTCTAGCAAACGTCTGCTCTAAGGTCAGCCATGTTCCTCATGAAGAAGCTACAAACCGAATGTGGGTATGATAGACCGTTGAACTACAAATGCATCCCTTGTGTCCCATGCTTTTTTTGCTGATCTCTAGGGAAGTGACTGAGCTGGAGCGGTGGGCTGAATAGGCTGAGTCCATTGTCCATGTCCTCCTGGAGGAGGAGTAGTAGGAGCCACCATTCTGGGCCTAACTTCTTCATGGCTGACATAATCCCAAAGATTCTTTGCAATCAACACATTCTTCATATGTAAATACATCACCTCCTTGATTTGCCATGATAAATGTCACTAATCAAAGGGCAAAAGAGCAATATTTCAAGTTGGACCAACTTGGAAATCTTAGAGTTTCCAGAAATTACAGTAAGTAAATTTAATCACACTTTGTAAAAAAACTGTCTAAAATGCATGCTGTCCAAGGTGCAACAAATGCTCAGCAGCACTGAAAATGCAAAAGCCCTAAAATTACTTATCTCAAAATGCACGAATTCGGTCTATTTTAGACTGTCACTGATGTATCTCTGAGCTAACAACAAAAAGGCCCAAAATTTTGATCCAAAATTACATAAAATCTCTAGGTAAAATGTGTCCCAGACACTTGTTGAAGCAAAGAGATGCTTCTTGGGCACAAGCCACTTTCTGTAGATCAAATTTGAATAAAAAATGAGTAAATTTTTATTTTTACCTCTGAGTCTGACTGAGCAGAGCTGGACCTGGGCAGATTTGTGGCGAGTGGACCTGGCTTGTGGGGGTGGCACAGTTGCAGGACCAGGTGGGCCTAGGGGACTTGTGGCAATGCAGATACAAGATACATGCGGGGCAGGAACAGGGCGCTGGAGGGTGGGGCTTAGGGGTTGATGGCAGCCATACCAACTGAAGAGGCGAGGCACAATAGGCAGGGGCCTGCCAGTAGAGGTGTCGTAGGCAGGGATGTCAAAGGCAAAGGTGCTGCCTACTCAGGTCGCACATGGAGCTATAGGCAGATTGGGGTGCTGAAAAGGTGGCACGGAAGACTAGACGGCCGGCTTTATAGTGGGGTGTAGTAGGGACAGCTGTAGGGAGTTGTCAAGTGGCGCATGTAGTGGCGGAAGCACAGCAGGTAAAGGCGTTGCGCAGGCATACTTGGTGGGTAGGGAGCGTTGGCCATTGGTGGAGATGCTACCTAGGGCGCAATTGGAGCTGGCGGATAGGGAGCATTGCTCTGACTGGCGGCGCAATTGGAGCTAATGACTGGCGATGTTGGTGTTGTTGGGACTTAATGCCAAGAAGATGGAGTTGTGAATCGGCGGTGGCTAGGAACTGATCTGAGCAGAGTGCTGCTCTGATACCAAATGTGAGAGGTGAGAGGATGCACAAGGATCGAAGTTCAAGCTTAGCTGCAAGTACAGTTAATAGTGAGAAGACTGTGTGGTAGCACGACAACCACTATAATAATCTCAAGAGTGTAAGGTGCAAGTACAAAGTACAACCCTTAAACCTTAGGGTTGTAAGAGGGTGTTCACACCCGAAGAGTGTAAAACACGATAAGTGCCCAAATTGTGTAGCATAAGCATGTAAAATTTATTAAAAAAATATGGGGAAAAAAACCTCTCGTACAGAGAGTAAAAAGTGCCCCAATATCCTACTCACCAGATGTACATTCGCCAATGTCTGAGCTAACATCAAAAGCCCCAAATTTCTGACCCGAAATTCACAAAATCTCTGCAATAAATGTATCCCCGACACTTGCACAAATAGAGATATGTTGCTCAGGCACAAGTCCCTTCCAGTAGATCAAATGTGAATTAAAAATTTGATAAATTTTACCTTTTACCTCTGATATGGGTGGCTGAGCTGGTGGCTCAGCTAGCAACTCTGGCAGTGGCGGCGACTGAAGGCAAACCTTCAACTAGTGGCAGTGCAGACTAGGGAGTAGGGGTGGGAGTTGACCACTGAGTTGGAGTCGGGCGGGAGCTGACTAAGGGGCAGGCATAGTCAGACTAGCGTTGGCAAGCTGGAGAACTAGGTCTGGCAGGCACCTTAGGGAGCTGGATTGGCAGCGCTTGGGGCAATAGCTCTACGCAGGGAGCTCGACTGGTGTGCTGGAGGACAAGGTTTGGTGGGTGCCTACTGGCGCTGGTGGTGCATAGGAGGCAATGGCACATGCAACGAGCCTACCTGGTGGTAACACTGGTAGTTGGCAGCTAACTTGGTACTGTAGGTTTGGTTTGCTTGGTGGTGGTGGCTGAAGCAGAGGCAGTGCCTTTGAGTTGACTTGCTGCCAATGACAAACCTTGCGCAGCTAGTGGCATTGGAGCTATTGTCACTACGAGTGGCGGCTCAGTTGGTGGTAGCCACGAACTCAGTTAAGCTAAGGGCTAGCTTTGATACCAAATGTGAGGATGCAAAGAGATCAAAGCTCAATTGAGAGTACAATTGACAGTGAAGAGAGCGTGTGAGAGTGAAGGCATGGCTCACAATGCAATAATCTGAAGAGTGTAATGTGCAAGTACAAAGTACAACCCTTAAACCTTAGGGTTGCTAAAGCATATACAATAAGTGCCCAAACTCTGTAACATAGGCACATAAAATAAAAGAGAATAAATTTGGGGGAAAAAAAACCTCTCATAAGGAGAGTAAAAAGTGCCCTAGTGTTCTACTGAGGATCACCGACACTCCTTTGTGAGCGTAGGTGTGAGTCAAACCCAACAATAGGGCTTTCCCCCCGAGAGGATTTGGTCTCATGGAATATGGTAGTTTCCTCCATTGCTTTGCCATCCTTTTAGTTCATCTATGACTCCTATAATTTTGCATTTGCCTAATGATAAAGTCCTCGCTAGGATGGTATTACCAACGAATTCTTTGAAAAATATGCATCTCTTTTGGCAAAACCATTAGCAGCCATGTATTAGCAGGTTTGGGGTTTTGGCAACATGCCTTTATCGTGGAAAGAAGGGGCAATTAAGTTGATCCCTAAAGTCCCCTCCCCTTTGAGACTTACATATTGGAGACTGATTTCCTTGATGGACACTATGTATAAGATCTTTGAGAAGGTTTAGCAAATTGTCTTCATAAACATCCACTTGGTCTTGTGCATCCTTATCAACATGGTTTTATTAAGGGTAGAAACATTTTTCACAATAGATTATGCACGACACACATAGTAGGAGGTTATTTTTGTGTGGTTGGATTTGGAAAATGCCTTCGATTTCTTGGACTAGTCTTTTATTGTAGATCTCATGCAAACTATGGGTTTTGGGCCTCGTATCTCTAGGTTGATCTATACAATTAGTATGGCGCTACTTCCCGTTTTATCTAAATGGTGGAGCCATTGAGCCCTTTTCCATTGCATGCTAGGTGCGACAGGGCTGCCCTCTAAGACCACTCTTTTTTGCGGTTGCTAGTCATCCCATTATTTCTATGTTATCACATCTTGTTGATATGAGACACATGGCTGATTTCTCTCTCCTTTCACACCAACATTTTGTTGGCCAACTGCTAGTTGATGAAATATTTATGGTTCTGAACGCATATCCTTCTAACCTTCACAAAGCTTTAAATGTTTAGAAATTGTTTGGACATGCATTGGGTCTCAGTATTAATATTGCTAAATCCTGCCTTATTGCTTGTACTAGCTTGAGTTCGCTAGATTTGGGGTGGCAAGGTATGGTTGTTTAACAATAAGACATTGTAAGGCATCTTGGTTTTCCCTCGGGTATTGATGTGCAGCCAAGACTCTTGCTGAAATGGATATCACAGAAATTGGAAGCCAAGTTTGTTTATTGGAAATCTCAAGCTTGGCCATTTCATGTGCACCTTAAAGTGGTGTAGACTATTATGCTCCCCATGCTCACTTACTTTTTGCCATGTTGCCTTGGACTAATGTTGCTTTGAAGGATCTCACCCAACACTTCCCTTTCATGGTGTGGAAGAAAGATTTTGTGCATTCTGGTATATCTTGGAAATATTGGAGCCATGCTTGTACCTTGAAATCCATGGGAGGTGGGGCTGTTTTGGATGTTGAGACCCATAGGGCAGCCCCTCATTGGCCTCTTTTTCAAGTGATGTGTCCTGGTCAACAACCCTAGACTGTCAATTTTTTCTTGAGAACTGGGCCTTTGGTATGGTAATACATCTTGCCTCACATATACACCAAATTGGCAGAGCCTTTGGGCATGTCATTCAGCTAGACAGGACCTTCATAGAGGCGGTGGCAGAGGGACATCTCAACACCCATTGGTCAGAGTTATTGTCCCTACTTCAACATTGGGCTCCCATCCTTGAGCCATCAAGATTCCATCAATTTTTCATGGAGGGTGTATGATTCAGAAAATATATTACACTGGTCTCCCAGGACAGTGCTGCGCTTGTAGGATGGTAGGGCACCTTGCAGCAAATTGCCTAGGATGGAGTAGAGGAGACAAAATACTAGGCCTTGCGCGGACTCCTTTCAGGACGAAGGGGGACAGCCCTTGCCTTGCAGGAGAAGTGAGAGGGAGCAACAAAGGAGATGAGCTGCTAGAAAAAGGAGGAGGTAGAGACAGAGATAGGGAGAGAGACAAGGGTAAGAGCAGTAGGCCGAGAGATGATGGATAGTTGTCAGGGGACCCCAGGCCTGCTACACACAGGAATCTGATTGTGCCACCTAAGGTAGTAGAGACGACTGCACCTCCCTCTCCGAGGCCACAAGTGAAAGAGGTTAGGTCACCTGCAGTATCACTAGCAGCTAGAGCTGCAGTGACTCCCACGTGGGATGGAGCAGCTAGATCACACCCTCCAGCCTTGTGAGGCAGCGATGGACACATCTGGACCACTTGAGATAGATGCCATAGTTAAGACCTCCACCAAGCAATTTGTTTCTTAGGTCCCTGATACTCAGGAGGAGGGAGAAATTCCCATGGAGAGAGGTGTGAATCTAGTTACTCATCAGAGGGAGGGAGGAAGTTGGCATAGATTCAAATGATTCTTTAGACTCCAAATGATTCTTTAGACTCCATCAAGTTCCCATCTCTTCATGAGGCAGTGAAAATTGCAGCGATGTGGTAGGACAGAGTATAGAGTAGGTGGGAGAAGAGACAGGCATGGTCCATGGAGCCACACCAGCCTGAGAGACTAAGAAGATCTCCATGAAGATCCTCTCATGGAACATTCGAGGCTTTGGTGGAAGACTTTTCCACTAAAGATAGAGCCTCATGATACAGGATCTCCATAGAGCACTGGTTGGAGGATCAATGGATTTTCTTATGTTACAGGAACATCGCCTCTTGGAAGAAAAGATTTCCTAGTGCACTGGGAAGCTATTGCCTGGACAAAGTTTCAAGTATTGGGTGCCTGCTATAGGAGCCTTAGAGATACAAGCAAGAGTATGCCTTTTTGTTGATGAGCATTGGCTTCATGTAGTACACGATTGGGGCATTCTTATAGTAGGGAGAGTACTCTGGGTATTTGTGAGAGTGGAGGCATCAATAGGCTTTCTGGTCATATATGCCTCTAATGGCTAGAGGAAGAGAATACCTTTTTGGAATACACTTAGTCTCTACCTCATGTTGACCACTACATTGTAGGTGGGGATTTTAATATGGTCGAGGCCTTGAATGATAGAAGGGGCAGATGCATAGACACTATCAGAGAAGACCAAGCAGCTTGGGAGGATTTTAGCTTCTATATCAGAGGACGGAACCCTTGGTTCATGGCAGAGTTTGGGAGTTTTATAGGTTCTTTGCAGTTCTCCAGAAGAGATTGATAGCTGGTGCCCGAATCTTCTCTTGGTCGGATATAGATGACTGGGCTTGCGACAAGAGGGGTCTAGTCAGTATTATTCCAAGAACCACTTTATCACATCACACACCAGTACAATTGGTTCCTATGGAGAGAGCCACAGGAATAACTACCAGCATTAGAATTCCATTACACTTGACGAGGAATTGAGGGAAGATATTACCAGGATTTGGAGAGCCAAGTCATTTTTAGCAGGTAAGGAAGCTAGAGACTTGGATGAGATTTTGCAAGAGGTGAGCTTCTTTCTTAAGGAGAAGGCTAGGAGCAAGAGGGAAGGTCTATTAGAGAAAGTGAGGGTGGCTAGAGAGTCATTGGAAGTAGTTCAAGAGGAGGAAAGACAACCAGGATGTAGGTGGGTGGCGCAGAGGATGTATGCAGCCAAAGCAGAAATCGATGCTATGGAGGAGGCCAGATCAAAGTACCATGCGAGGGCCTCTTTCCGGACACAGGCAGGATATAGTGTGAACAAAGAATTCTTTCGCACCATAGGTCCTAGATACTTTAGATAGGGTGTTAGGCGACTTAGAAGAGCAGATGGATCCCTTGCCCAAGGGCCACAGGAGGTTGTTCAGGTGGCCATGGATTATTACATGGCTTTGTTGGGCACAATGATGAGGCCTCCAGGATTGGAGAGAGATAGAGAGATTGTGTGACAAAGTACCAGGAAAGTGGTCATAGAGAGCATGAAGATATATTTGATGGCCCCATTCTCAAAGGAGAAGCTTTCCAAGGCCTTGCTAGCAATACCTTCAGGGAAGTGCCCAGGGGATGATGGATTGGATAGGGCTTTCTTCTCGAGCTATTGGGACGCAATCAGCACAAGACTTTTAGCTGCATGGCATTTGGAGTTATGCTAGAAAGGGTGTAAGAGGGATTGATTCACCTCATCCTGAAGGGCAGTGGAGACAATGGGAGATCACCCAATGAAGACCAATCACTTTGCTTAGAATAGCATATAAAATCCTAGCCAAAATGATGAGCCTCAAACTCTCTCTCTTGATGCTAGACCTCATTCACCCTACCTAGACTAGTTTTGTTCGGGAGCGCTTCATCCTTGACAATATTTTCACCTCTTGGGAACCCAGAGCTCTTGCATGATCCATGGGACAAAATCTCATTGTTTTGCTTCTCAATTTCAAGAAGGCCTATGATGGAATTGATTAAGAGTTTCTAGAGGGCACCATGTTGAGGATGGATTTCCTAGAGTAGAGGATTAGAGGCATTTCGGCCCTATATTCATCACTCACAGCGAGGTCCTCATTGGTGGGTCCAAAGGTGCCAGACTAAATATTTAAAGGTTAGTGAGATAGGGATACCCCCTTGCACCTCTTCTTTTCTTATTTGTTGCAAACGCTATGAGCTCCTTCCTGAGGGATAGGAATGTAGGTATTCGAGGCATTAGACTTCCCATTCCAGAGTTTGAAGAGTTGTTGGATGTAGAGTTTGTAGATGACGCATCTGACTACTTGGATGGGGATGAGGAGAATTTTAGGGCCTTCGTAGCTGCGATAGAGGTTTTCTGTAGAGCTTTAGGAGCTCTTATTAATTGGCACAAATCCTATGGACTTTGAGAGCTTGTGACACTCGGCAAATAGATTGGAAAGCACACAAGAATTTCACTCGGGTCCCTCATGGAACTTCCGTGAGATACCTGGGTTGCCATGTAGGCATTGATATTTCTTAAGAGCAACAGTTGGCATGCTTATTACTTAGCATAAGACAAAAGCTACTATATTGGAGCACAACAAGATTGTTAATAGCAGGCAAGGTGGTAGTTGCAAATCGAGTTCTATTAGCCACCATTTGGTACATAACTTCTTGTTGGGCCTTCTCTAAGTCATGCATTGACCAAGTGAAGGGACTCATCAATAATTGCATTTTGTCAAGTGGAGATGGTAGTCCTACCAGGGCTAAGGTAGCTTGGGAGGCTATCATCTAGCCTAGATCTAGGGGTGGTTTGGGGGATTATTAACCCAGATAGTCAGAGTAGAGCACTGATAGTAAAGCTCATTGTGAGGGGCCTTCTTCCGAGCGAGGAGCCATGGAAGAAGCTACTATTTTGGAGATTAGAAACCATTTCTCCTACATGGAGAACCATGGCAGCCTAGCACACAGGCTATTTTAACATATCCAAGCTACAAGGCTTGGGGACAACTTAAGGTTAGATTTGCTGCATCTATTATAAGGGCATGGAGGGTTTAGTATTTACAGGACTTCATCAGATTGACCCAATGAGTGTTGAAGAGAAGTTGAGACAGCCACTTCTTTCTAATCAGCTACTCAAGATAGAGAGAGGCCACACCATTGGAGAGAGGACCGTCCTATCTTGGGGGTGGTTCTCTGCACAGGTAGCTTCTATAGTGGGGGAGTGGTTTGCCTTTCTATAGCTGCTGGCCCATATACAAAGACTGACACTTCGAGGTATCAAGGGGAACTAGAGTCATAATGGAGAGCATCAGGGAGGTGGTACTCCTTGAATGGAGGAATGACTTAGTGATAGATGAGACATGGATAGGGCTCTTTACTAGAGAGATCCTTCTTGCAATGGTAGCCACCAATGGAGAGTGTGTGTTTACTTTTTCAATATAGATGGATAGCAGACTTAGGCGAGTGGATCTAGATCAATTAGACTTCACACGATGCTCTCAACAAAGGAATAGAGTTGTGGCTCATTGTGATAGGACTTGGTATTTAGACACAAACTCTCGGACTCGTATGGAAGATGGATGGAGACATTGGGCATATAGGAGGCCATTGCTGTAGAGACTTTAGTGGGATCCTAGGGAGTGGGTATGGAATTTTTGATATGGAAGTCCCTTATAGGGCTGCTTTCTACTTGGTTTTTTGCCTTGCAACATTTTTGTTCCAAGGTTTTTCTCAAAAAAAAAGAAAAATACAAAGATTCAAGATTCGTGGTGGCATGTACTTAATGCCGAGGTTTAGTTCTCTACATTTTCTTCAATTCTTCTCAACCATTTGGTGTGCTCATGGAAAATGGTGCTTTGCAAGGTCCAATGGCATCTGTAGACTGGCTACCAATTCATTACAAATGAAAACTCTAGCAGTGTCTCGTCTACTTTCTTGAGAGGACAAATTAGAGGAGAGACCCAAGTTTAATTGCATGGCTTACCTTGGATTGGTCTCAGTGGTTGATGCCACTCTCTTGCCTCAATGCACTCTAATGTCCCTTTGCATCATCAGATGGGTGATTTGGGTCCCTCATGGCTACTGTGATCTTTGGGGCAAGGCCTCTATACTTTTTGCAAGAGAGGCAATCCTTTCCTATCCTAGATTCTGATAGTCCCTAGTAGGATTGGGACCTTTCAGGGCATTTGACTGTTGAGTCTCCTTCGGTTAATTAGAATTATAATCTCATGATCTGATATTGCTCATGGTTGCCAATGCACTTTGTAGATTGCACAAATCTAAAGCCCGGTGGAAAATGATAGTGGTGGAGAGATGGATCAACAAGATGGCATTCAAATGTAAGGTATTCATTTGGAGAATGCTAGTGAACTATCTTCTCCTTGCATCGGCTCTTCATTGTAGGGTATTTCCAATGGGAGTTGTTTCTTTTGTACCACCAGGGTTGAGTCTTCTCGTCAAAGATGCATCTCGTGTCCTTTTGCTAGGAAGATTTGGGCCCTCCTTATGACATTTGGCATGCTATGGTGGGGACTAGGATGCGTCTTTTTGATTGGGTCTTTAGCAAGGCTAAATATCATGGTCCAATGCAATCTCATATAAAGACTCTATTTCACTTTCTCAGATTTTGGGGTTGTTGGCATATTTGGGTCACTCACAATGCATTCATTTTTAATGCTTTTTTTTTCCAACTAAAATGTGGCTGATTATATTACACAAAAAATTGATTACAACGGAGTGCTCATACTCAACAGATTAGCTGGAGCTTATGCAAAGTCACAAATACATCATGTATACAAGCCTCTCAAGGTGGTCTAGGGGGGATGGGGGTAAGAAGCCATTGGGGGGGGGGGGGTGGGTGGTGTATCGCCAACTGGGGCTGCCCGCTTGCATCACGAAAAATAGATCCTGGCCACCCCAAGTGCACATGAAGTGACATCGGACCTCCTGGTGAGCCCTAGACTCGCCCTGCACTTGATCCCATTAGCCGGGGAGGGAGTGGATGATGGAGGTCCAGAGCTCTGCTACTCTCCTGGATCCCACTCCAACTCATCAAGTGGTCTGCTCTCCCAGATCCAAAGGAGCCACTCCTTGAGCTCCTTCCAAAAAACATAAGGGTCTAGTCGCCATGTCTTCCCCTGAAAGGCCCACCGCGCGAATCCTCCTCCACAAAAGGGCGGCAATCCCCTCATCCTGCTGCCCTCTGTCAAGGGCCAGACATGCCCCCTCTTGAACGGCGAAGAAAGTCCCCTGCAGGGCGCCACCCACTCTACTTGCCACATGTATGGGGATACCTGCTGATGAAAACCTAGCTGCCCATACCTCCCCGGGCTCTATCGGCTCTCATATTGGGGGAGCAAGACACTCCGGAGGTATTGCTACGTCTATGCCCCTTCTCCTCACCTCCACTCCTCTCTAGCAGCCTGATACTCGCTGCAACACCTCCTTGTCCGCCATCCTGTACACCTCCCACCATGTCCTGATGGTACGAGCCAAGGCCGGCCTCCCAACCAGCCCACTGGATGTGGGGGCACTCACCTATCTATGCCCCTTCCCGATCTTTGACTTGGGGGTTCCAGATCACCGGCTGATGGTCTATCTCCTCCTGGCAGCTTGGGGAGCTTTGGATTAGGGTCTTACGGAGGCCGTGCCACACACAGAGTAAGCTGCATAGGAAAGGTGATCTGGGGGGGGGGGTGATCTGGGCTGACGTGAAGATCCATCTCAGGGACAGCCTCCAGTCACCGCCAAGCCTTGGTCTACAATCCTGAAGGCCCTCCTGCAGTAAGACCTTCCAGGTCTGCCCCCGCCTAGTGTGAGACCGTGGACAACTAGCTTGCCCAAGAGGGCCATGCTCTGATACTCTGGGTCTATGATCCCAAGCCCTCCCTCCCCTCTGACCGATGCCGTATAATAGTCGCCCATGCCACCTTGGCCCTAGAATCCCTGGAACCATTTGACCCTGACCAAAGGAAGTTCTGCACTAGGCGGCAAAGCTACACTACGCAAGATGAGGAGAAGTACCAACACGAGGCAATGTATTAGGCCGTCACTAGGAGGACCTGGCTAACCACCAGGGCTCGGCGGGGTAGTGAGAGGAGAGCCGTGCTCCAATAGGTCAATTTCCTCCGAATAGAATCAAGGACATGAAGAAACTACTGGGCAGGAGTGATGTCAAGTCCCACCTGGAACCCCAGGTACCAAACGGTCTGCCCTTTGCTCACCCATCTAAATCTTAGGTGGACACCCCACTCAGTGCTAGAGTCCGGGTCTGTGAGGAAACCAACCGACTTTTGCCAGTTGATTTTTGCTCCCGCTACAGAATAGAACACGTCAAGAGCCAACCTCACTCTCTTCAGCATCAACTCATCATCCTCTATGTACAGGGCTCTATCATTTGCATACTCTAAGTCTAACAACTCAGTCTCCTCTCTCACTGGAAGTTAGAGGCCGCGTAATCCGCTCACACGTGACTCAAGGAAGTGAGATATCACCTCTACAAAGAGTAGAAATAGGTATGGGACCAGGGGGCAGCCCTGTCGAACCAATCTCTCTAGCCGAAACTCCTCCCCTCGCCTTCCGCCTATGAGAACCCTGCTAGTGGCCGATCTGTAAAGGGCGGAGACTCCGCGAAACCAAGCCTGGGGGAATCCCAACCTCACCATGGTGCCCTCTAGGAAATCCCAGTCTACCCTGTCATAAGATTTCTTGAAATCCAAGAGTAGTACAGCCAGTCTCTGCCCACTGTGCTGAGCCCACTTTGACACCTCAAAGAAGGTAAATACATTGTCTAGGATGCTCCTATCCTGGACAAAGCCTGTCTGTGTGTCATGGATGATGTCTGGAAGCTCGGGGCGTAGTCGCCTACCAATCATCTTTTCCAGGGCCTTATAGGCCATTGGCAATAAGGTGATCGGTCTCCAATGGGAAAGCTCCAACCAGTCTCCCCCTTTGGGGAGAAGACTGATAAGGCCTGCCGAAAGACTCCCTGGCATCTGTCCTGAAGTGAAAATCTCTTGAAAGGCCATTAGTAGAGGTAGTGAAGAAGGCCTTAGAGAGGCCATCCTCTCCCGGGCGTTTCTGCCCATCCTGTGTATGGAAAGCCTCCTCTAGTTCCTTCTCTGTGAAGGGGGCTAGGAGGGAGCATCCCATCTCCTCTGTGACGAGGGACGGGATCTGATCCGAGACCTGCTGTCTACATCTCTGTCCTCTAGTTGAAAGTGTCTCTTGCTTTAAAAGGTGCGTGTAATAGTTGGTGGCAATCTCCATCACCTCGTCTGGGCTAGAACAAGTCTTCCCATACTGATCTCGAAGGCTATGTATTTGCTCTCCTGTGGTGCAAGGCTGGTGCACTTGGAAGAACTCCCTACACATCGTATCCCCCTTCTGCGCCCTGAAGGCTGTTGAGGTTCGGAAAGAGAATTCCGAGCATTTGTCCTCTAGGCCAGCAATGGCTGCTCGCGCGCGCACGTTGTGTGCATCGAGGATAGGATCCCTTGGTGGCTCCTGTAATAATCTGTGTGTGGCTGCCAGGTCCCGCCGGAGTGCTCTCTCCTCCTCCTAGCTCTACTACCTGGCCTATATGGCTGCCTCTTGGCAGATTCTGCTAGACTCGGCTAGGACCTCTGCAACCTCCTTTGCTATCCGGTCCCTCCTGTCCCACTCTCTGGTCCAAATCTTCTCTATTTGTCTCGTCACCTCCTCCCTCCTATAGAATTCAATTTTAATGCTACCTTGGGCATCCAATGTAATGTTGCAATGCTTAAGGGACTTCTTCAATGGCAGCTTGATCTATCTTGACTAGAGTTGATTTAGTTTCTTGGCTTTAGGCAAATCTCTTCAATAACGGTGCTTTGACTTCTTTTCTTCCTCTTTGATTTGCTCGGCCCAAATATCCTTCTCTGGTAAAACCACATATGAAGATTGTGTTTCCATTCCTTTGTTTCTCGGGCTATTGGCACAATTGGACAACCCGGAATGCTTTTGTTTTTGATTCTGCATCTAGGGGTGCAAATTCACATTGCCAAGTTGGAAGGTTTGCTACATTGACAATTGGACCATATTTAGTACACTAATCTCCTTTCCAAGGAAGATTTGGTCCCTGGGCATACTGTAATCTCCCATACTTCTTTGCCATGTCTTTTGTACTCTTTTAGTCATTCAATCTTATGTAAAAGAGAGTTTATGCACGATGCCCTAGAGCCATCCTGCATCTTGTAATCTTGTAATCTTATACTTTTTTTGTAATTAATACAATTACCTATTATTAAAAAACAAAGAGAGGAGACTTGATCCCTTCGCATATGGCAATTTCTATTGCTTCTTTGTTGTGACTTTTGTACTCTCTTAGTCAAGTGACTTTCTATAATCTTGTAGGTATTTGATATAATATAAATGACTCATTATGAGGGGGGGACACACACACACACACACAAGGCCAATGTGGCCTATGAGACAAAATCCAAAATACATCAATGTCTAATGTCATTTCATCAACTAAGATAAAGATAACATTAAAATAAGTGGCATATGAAACAATGCGAATAACTTTACAATGTGACTATGCTAGAGTAAAACCATGTCTACTGTTGTCCCATTGGTAGAAAGAAAAGAACACCCAAATTTGATAGAACTATGTACAAAAGAATGTGGTGGAGACTGTAGGTTGTAGTTGATCTCAAGATTTGCACATGATCTGAGCTATAATGGGGTCCCTAACTGCTCCACTAATATGCCGGGTGTTGAGTCTTTGGTGTCTCGTGATAATGGCTTCTATTTGATTGTGATGTGGCCTCCTCTGACGTGGTCCTGGTAGATTGGGTCATTGTGCTCGATGAAGTAAAATGGCTCTATCCAATGTGCCTCCATGGCATGGAATGGGAGGTGTTTGGTGGGGTGGCTTTGTCTCTCCAAGGCCAAAAGTAACAGTAGGGTTGGATTTGTGAAAAAAGTCTATCACTGCTCTCTGTGTGGGACCCTTTGGGTGAGCTTGCCTCTTGTCTCATAGTAGTGTTGTGCAATGCCTCTAAAGCTCTAGGAGTAAGAGACCTAGGCATCTCTAGTGTAAAGAAATGCCCTAACATAGAAACATTGATAAAAGAACACAGTTAGGGTTACGGTAACTCAAAGACAATGAACACAGTAAATAAATGAAGTGATATAACTACTGAATAATACGATGCTCATGCAGCAAACACACTATGCAGTGAATGAATATTGAACCTCGAACTCCTGTATCTCAAGGATCGGGGCAGGGGTAATGAGCTGGAGAGTGTGTCGTACTCTGAATGTATCCTGAATCGCAGCAAGGCAGCCTTCGGATGTCGAACACTAGCGAACGCAACAGTGAGAAGTTAAATCTGATGTAGACAGCAGTGAGTGGAGAGAGAGAGACTAAAAATGCAGGCAACAGGTGAGAGAAAGACTAAAAACGCAAGCAGGACAGCTTGCAAGGAGAAAAAGACTAAAAACGCAGCCTGCAGGAGAGAGAAAGACTAAAAACGCAGGCAGCAGGACTGTGATGATGTGGTAGACTGTACGGCAGCAGGTTTGCATAGGAACAACAGTTGCCTAGCTGGAATCAGCTCCAAACTCCGTGAAGAGGGCTGGAAATTAGGCGCCAACTGATGGAGACAACAATGGACAGCTTCGACTGAGATGTCCTCCGCGAATGGGTGTGGGCAGCAAGTTGAAACACCTGAAATTTGCATAAATGAAATTAGGGTTCTAGATCCTCTCCCACTTAACTCTGTCGATCCACTCCCCATTTCAGGGTTTGAAAAAAAATAAGCCTAAAATAAGCATATTTTGAGGTTGTTTAAGTGGGTAAGTGCATTTCTTAGCACAATACCCCCTCTTAGGCCCAAAATAGGGCTAGAAAAGTAGGCCAGCCTAAATTTTGATTTATCCCAAGGCGTTCCATCCCAAAGCAGCCATGACATCGAACAAAGGATGCACGTCGGCTGCCCACTGGCCTACCAAGACTATAGAGGCGATGGTTATCTTACCAAGGGAGCCCAAGTGATCACCCCAGAGAGGCTAGGGCATCGGAACAAGGGTGCACGACGGTTGCCCAAGGGCCTACCAAGTCCTACAAAGGCGGATGGAAACAATAATGAACTTGTTTGTTTGTTTGTTTTTTTTTTTTGTGGTTATTTGAAAAGTGTGTTGAAAATACATAAGTAATATAGGGGCAATAGCCGATTAAGTGACAGATAGGAAAAGATAAAGAGAGTTTTAAATCCAAGTCATTCACAAAACTAGCAAGCCAATCCCTCACACTGACTAGGATAAGTGTCTAAGAATGATAAATGTGTGTGTGTGTACCAATCATGTGGTGAATATGGGGAGAGGAAAAAAAGATGATGGTGGGCTTAGCAAGATAAGCAAAGCAAGCAAGCAAGCAAGGTTAGGGAAACTGCCTTTAGGAGAACTGCCATGTGTTATGCCACGAATATGGTGGATCCTAGAGTCGACTACTCCAAAAGACCGAAGAGGGATAAATGCACATAGATGCATGTTTATACGAACAGAATGCCAGTGCATGGGATAATGCAAAGGGAGATGCAAGATGTCATGCTCATGCAATATGCTATGCAATGGTGTCACTTGGACAGTGCCCTTGTAGGGAAATTGTTCACTTGTCCAAGTGCCCTTTTACAATTAGTTCATCCTGACAGTGTGGATGAAGTTACAAATGCCCATAATACAATATAAAAGAATAAATGAATGTAATGTTTAAAAACTGTAAGCATCATTATTGTCACGATTAAGAGTAGAAGCCGCCCCCTCTCAAACTGGAAGGGAAACAAGAGGGAAGCACCCTCTCCCTGTCAAGCTGAAGAAGTAGGGGAGGGTGCACCTAAGCCGATCCTGGGTAGCAGGTACTGAAGAACCGGCCGGTTGACCGCTTGGGTCAAAATGTTTGTAAAATTATCTGATGAAGGCACAAACTCTAGGGGGATATTGCCTAGCTCAACCTACCCTCTGAAAAAGTGAAGGTGTACACCAACTATAGGAGAGAGACAAGGAAAATGAAGTGCCGCCAGTAAACTCCTCAGATAGATGGCCTCAATGGTGGCATCGAAGAGAGTTCGGTACTCAGCCTCGGCCGAGGAAGCTCCCACCGTCTCTTGCTTACGGCTAGACCAAGAAATGGGAGCCCTGCCCAAGATAAAGAGGCAGCCGCCATGGGAACGCGGAGTGTCAGGATCTCCTGCCCAATCAGAATTAGTGTACCCCTGCAAACATAAACCGGAACCATATGTCAGGCCATAAGAATAAGTACACCATAAATAACGCAACATAAGAAGACATGCAATCCAATGTGACATTCTAGGTGCTGTGAAATACTGACTGAGTATGCTAATTGAGTAAGCTAAATCTTGCCTAGTGTGAATTAACCAAAGAAGTTTGCCTACAACAGAGCAATAGGTATGTTCATCGAAGGGCTGTCCTAGGGTATCCTTCGACAAGTGGACATTAGGATCAACAGGCATGGCCATTGGCCATGTCTGATTTATAGTGTACTGTTCCACGAGCTGAAGTGCGTACTTCTGCTGTGACACATAAATACAGCCCCCAGAACGAACTACCTTCATCCCCAAAAAATAGGACAATAAACCAAGGTCTATCATTTTAAATGTAGCTTTAAGCTTAGCCTTAATTTCCACTATGGCAGCAGAATCTGAACCTGTGATGAGTAAGTCATCAATGTATAGCAGGATATAGCTAACCCCCTTTGCAATAGATCGAACATATAAGGTCGGGTCATAAGGGGTAGAATGGTATCCATGAGTCTGTAAGAACTCATCCATCCTATGGAACCAAGACTGCGGCGCCTGCTTCAACCCATAAAGAGCTTTATGCAAGTGGAATACCTTATTCCTCAGGTTTCCAGAAGGAAAGCCTGGTGGCTGCTCCAGATAGACCTCCTTCTCAAGAAAACCATTTAGGAAGGCACTCTTGACATCCATCTAATGTAGCGGCCAACCGTGGTGAGCGGCTAGTACGAGTAGCAACCGAAAGGAAGTCAACCGTGCAGTAGGGGCAAAGGTTTCTTATAATCAATACCATGCTTCTGTCAAAATCCTTGCACTACAAGGCGAGCCTTATACTTGTCTAAAGTCCTATCAGCTTTTAGCTTAGTCCTAAAAATCTACTTTTTCCCGATGACTTTCTTGTGGCTCGGATGATCCACCAATGTCAAAGTCTCATTTCGGTCAATACTCTCTAGCTCCTTTTCCATGGCCGTTCACCATTGAGGGTGCTGAAGAGCCTCTTGCCATGTATTTGGCTCAGAATGCGCTATGTAATCAGCTGTAAACAATGATGCAAATGACGCCTGAGGAGCAAGCCAAGCAGATTTTCTAGGTCCCTCCGGAGTGGAATCTGGTGGGAGGATCCCTGAATCCCGCATGGTTTACTGGTACCAGCAAGGTAATGGGACTCACGAAGGGGACCTGGGAATTGAAGAATCTGCGGGAAGGTCAAGAGTGGAAGTAGACCAGGCTCAGTAGGCAGGATCTCAGATGATGTAGAAGAAGGAATCAGATCAGAATCCGGTGCAGAAGACTGCACAATATCCCTCTCATCAAAGACAACATCCCACCTAACGATCACCTTGTTCGTTCGAGGATTGAACAAACAATAGGTTTTTGCCTCAAAAGAATATTCCACAAAAATAAGGGGATCAGCTCGGGGAGTGAGCTTTCCTATCTTGTCATCAGGCGTGTGTGTATAGGCACGACACTCGAAGACTCTGAAGTGGGAAATAACAGGCCGAGAGCCAAAGAATGCCTCATACGGGGTCTTTTGAGGAAGAGCTGCAGTCGGCACCGTTTAAGGATACACACCGAAGTGTTAACAGCCTTGACCCAAAGGCGCTCAGGAAGCTCTGCTGCGAATAGCATAGAGCGTGCCATTTCCATGACTGTCCGGTTCCTACGCTCTACGACTTCATTCTAAGAAGGGGAGTTGGTAGAGGTGAGCTAGCGTGAAATGCCATGCTGCTGTAGAAACTTAGAGAACTCGTGGGAGATAAACTCACCACCGCTATCACTCCTCATGCAACCGACACGATGACCAGTCTAGTTATGAACCCAAGTAGAAAAGTATGTGAAAGCATCGAACTTATGCTTGAGGAAGTACACCCACATGTATCTAGAATGATCATCCACTATCAAAAAGAAGTACAGTGCGCACGTGCTCATATGTGCATACCAACACTGTCTATCTCCCTCAACTGCAAGCTTCCTTGAAGACTCCAGCACTAGTCTAGGATATCGGTCTTTAGGGAGTTGCCATATCCTCTGGAGGAAAGTAATTGCTTGGAATAATGCCTCAACTACCAAGGGTGCAGCGCCTAATTCTGCCCGGATGATCTCTTGTGGCACTGAGGCTTTTGACCTTATCATACATGCTAGCATCATGACCAGCGGTCTTTCCATGTGTTCCCAGCCATCATAATGTTGTGCTTCCGGTCCATCACAGTTCATAATGGCATCTGTCTAGTATGATAAAGGCTTGGGCTCCAAATGGCTGCCCCATAGAGTAATGTGGGCATAACTAAAGTGTCAAAAAGCCACAATTTGGTACGAGGCTCCTGAGGCTGTGTGTGAACACTACTGCTCTAGAGTACCCAAAGCTACATATGCCTGTGCAAGCCTAGCCTCTGAAGTCTCCTTCCATGAAAACTATGGCCCCTTGAAAGTGATCCTGAGGTATACATATTGTCTAACCATTTCCATAGGCTGATTGTCATACATAAAGTGGTGCTCTGAGTGTGTCACCCAAGCTGCTGAGGTGTTAAAGACCATGATTTTAGTCTTTCCAAGATTAATCTTGAGACCTTTAACTTCACAGATAACGTGCAATGCATCTAGATGCTGTTGTAGTCCCTCTGGTGAATTTGAGATAAGCACCATATCATCAGCATATGACAAAATTGGTATCAGTATGTTGGCTCCCATACCACCCCATCTCTGCACGTAATTACAAATCTTGTCAATGTACAGTCCAAACAACAAAGGAGAGAGGGGACAGCCCTGCTTTACGCCCACCGTGCTAGAGACTGAGTCTGTTGCAGGCACTCGTACTCTCCCTGTCACAATTTCATACAATGCATAAATACACCACTACATATCCTCTGGGACCCCAATGGCTCGCAACCTTTGCATGAGTCTTGCATGTGGCATAGTATCAAAGGATTTGTGGAGGTCCACAATACAACAGTAGATCTTCTGCCTCCCTAATCGTCCCTCCTCAATCAAGGCCCTTAGCGTGAATATATGGTCTAGCATATTGTATCTGTGGCCAGCTTGTCTTGTAGACCGTATTTTCTTTGTTTCAGCCCACCAACTCAACTCATGCTCCACAATAGAGGCATATATCTTTGCTAGCATATGGCCAATCATAATAGTGTGGTAGTTGTTAGTGACCAATGGATCTCCACTCTTAAAAATTGGCACTATTGTGTGGTCACACCAACTTATTGGAAACCCCTCACATACGGTTCTATTGAAGAGATTCGCCAAGATAGGGGCCAATGCATAACATGCATGTGTAAAATGCTATGCCACAAGGCCATCTTGATCATGTGCTCTCCCATTCTTCAACCTCCAAATGGCATATCTCACCATCTTTTCTGTAAAGAAACTGCATTTGTGTTGGCCTAGAGTTTGATGGACAGGGTATCTGCTCTTGTGATGGAACATTGTATAGTGCCTTAGCATGTTCATGTCAAACCATAGGTGAAGTCAACTGAATTGGGGGTTGTCTCCCTTGAAATTTCCCCCATGCCCTCTTGCTGTCTCTCCTAAAAAAGAGCTGATACATCTCTAACTCTAGTTTGGCTAAATAATCTCTCTTCTTTTTTCACACAAGACGATGAAAGACATTCCGTGCCTGCTTGTGTGTGCATGTCCCTAGTGTAATATCCCTCTGTAGGCGGGTCCTAGTCTGCTGTCTGCACTCATCATCATACCAAGCATTTTGAGGGGCAGTACAATTGCATATTGCAGTAGGGCCCATCTTACATGGGAATGCCTCAGAAGCTGCAGCTTGTAAAACCTTAGCTAGAGATCCAGTGACATCTTCCAATGGTTCATGTTAGTCTAGCTAACTTAAGCCCTCTTGTACTGCATCACTATAGATATGCGACGTTTGCTCTAGAAATTCATAATGTGGGAATGTGTATGACTGTGTGCATGTTTCTTGTCTTTGACTACATGCTAGAGTAAATTTTAGGATCGCATGGTCGGCCGCTATACTGATCAGCTTATCACATATCTCAAAATCCTTAATTTCTGGAATTAACGCTTGTGAGCCCATTACATAGTTCACCACATTGGCCCCTTTTTTGTTGTTCCAACAAGTAAAAGTATCCACTCACGGCCATCTTAATAGGCCATTTAATATAGCCAATCTATAAGCACTTCCCAAAGCTAGCAGATGGGATCCATATGCTGTCACCTCCTTATCTTGAGATGTCATGGCAAGCCCTAGTTCATCCAATGCCAATTCCTTAGACATTTCATGTTCAGTATCATAAAAGGCAGACTGCTCACTTCCTGTTCGAGCATTAAAGTCTCCCACTAGTAGTATGTCCCCCATACTTGCATATCTCATAATATCTTCATGTAGTACTTCAAATGGTGATCCCTCCCTAGTAGCAAATGTTGAAGAGGTAGGTGGAAAGTAGCATACCGCAACATATAGATCCATGGGGTGCCCTATTCTTAGCCTTACCCACATGTATCTAGCATGCACATCTTGTGACACCACGTGAATCATGTCTTGGAGGCTCTCACAATAAAGAATAGCCAACCCTCCTGACCCCCTAGTTCCTCTTGGTCTACAGGGTTGAGGTCTGTATACGCTCTCCCATTTGTATCCCACAACATCCGGTAATCTAGAATTTGTACACAGATGTGTCTTTGTATACATAGCCATATCTATCCCACGAAAAGTGTCCTCAAAATAACCTGCATCGAGTCTCATTGAACCATTACAATTCCAAAGGGACATCTTTAACATGTCATAGGCCTTGTATCGTCATTGTGACCTCCATTCTGCTATGATTACTCTGCCATCTCTATACACAACATACTTGCCTTCTTTACGTGCCTCCAACACTTTTGGCATGCAAGCCCTTCTATGCTCTAACTGTGCGGGTGTGAGATCCTCATTGAGGTAAATCTTTTCACCCTTCAAAGCCTTTCTTTTTGATAAGAAGGCCCTTTTGCTACCCATGTCCCCAAATTTCAATATGAGGATCCTGACCTCTTTGGTCATTTGGATCACCTATCCTCGAAGCATCCATAAAGCATGTCTTGTATGCACCCATCTCAGCACAAAGTGTTTTAGCGTCCTCTTGGGGGTTTTCTTTTTTAGCCCACCCCACCACATGTACATGCAATGCCCGGAGTTTCCTCTTTGCTTCCTCCTCTAGTGTTGCATTCATCATTTCTACTTTGTTCTGAGGCACCCCTTTATTTCTTTTGACTACCTCGGTCCATTGTGCATTTTCATTCACTTTTTGCTGAACATTTTCTACTTTCTTTTCAGCTCCCTCTACCACATTCACCCATGTGTGCATGTCTTTTTTTAAACTTTCCACCTCTTTATTTAATATTGGTGCATCTGGCATTGTTGTTTGTGCATCCATCATTGTATGTCACTAATTCATTCTTACATGACTCTAACTGCCTTTTGAGTTCAGCAATCTCCATGTCCTTGGCTGCTATGCATGCATTTGTATCAGATTTCAATGCATCCATATCTGCTTTCCAAGCATCCCTTACCTTTTTCAAGTTATCTATCATATCTATTTGCAAGTCAGCCTTGATTTCTTTATATTTTGCATCATCCCAGCCGTTAGTGCATGATTTCCTATTTGCTTCTACAGCATCACTTAGTTCTTCCCTGAATGTCTCCTGCAATTTTCCATATACATCTTTTTGCTTTGTATCCATGTCATTCATGACTTTTTGCTGCACGTTGCCACACACCCTCATGCACGCTTTCAAGTTTGCATCCATTTTAGCATTCAATTCCTTTCCCCATGTTTCATGCATTGCATTCATGTCACTTGTCACCTTATCAAACATTGGCATACATATTGCTGCAATCTCAGCTCTTATGAGGGCTTTCATGTCATCCAAACCATTTGTTGCAATCAGCCTTTGCATCTTTGTCCATCACTTGGCACTTGTAGGAGTTGCATTTTCACGAGTTCTCCTTCTATTTTGTCATAGTAGAACTTTTTGTCCTTGGTGGGGGTCTTGTATTGCCCTTCTCATGCAGTGCCTCCTGTGGTTGGCCCGATTGGTTGTATATCAAGTTTGGTATCATGTCCATTGGTTTCTTTGTTAGTAGTCTCTGCCATCTCGCAGTTTAGGACAGCCGCTCAGTGTGCTTGCATTGATACTACAGGCCCTTCCTAAACAACTGCCAATACCTCTGCAGCTTCCAAGGCAGCCAAAGTCTCCTTGTGCTTGCAGAGACGTCACTTTGCAGGATAGTGACCTATCTCTCCGCGCAAAGATGTGCCCCTACAGAACAATGCCTTTGCAACAGTGCTGTCGGGGCCCACGTCAAACACGTCAGCACCCGGGCAGTCATCCATGCCAGCATCCAATCGGTCCTCACACAATCACACAAACACGCCACATCACAGCATCCCATCACGTCAAAGAGAGAGAGTCCACATTGTTGAAGTCTCCTCCAAAAATCCAGGAGTCCACCTCTGGGAGTCCTGTTGCGATCTCCACCCAGAACCTGCTGTGTGCCCTAACCTCAATAGGGGCATAGACATTGAGGACTCCAAGGCACGAGTCCCCAATGTCCAATCTGATCCTCCATAGAACCCTCCTTGCCACATTCTTCCCGTGGTCCCGTACACAGGCAGTGAGGCTCGGGCCAATAGAGGTGCATACACCTCCACTCTTGCCATGGGCACCGATGGCGTGCTCCCAGTAAGTGTGTGAACTACCTAGGAGTGCCTTCCCTACACGTTAGGCCTCAGCGGGAATGAGCTTGTGCTCCTACAAAAGTAGAATGTCGATCGGTCCGGGCAGGCTGTAGCTCCTGCCGAACAATACACTTCTTGGAACCACATGCCCCACTGTAGTGGAGACTATTCACAGTCCACGATGCAAGATGTAAACCCATAGGAAAACCTACGCCTGACCAAGCAGACATCTATTCAGTGTGGAAACTGTTGACAAAGAAGAAGAGCTATGGGGCATGCGGATACGCTTTGCTGCAGCTTGGACAATGAACTCCATTTCCCCATGGTAGCCCTCAGCCATACCTTGGGGATGATAGATGCACCTCGTGGTACCATCAAAGCATCTATCAGCTAGGCTGAGAGGTGTGACTCTGTACACTGGTAGAAATGGGCCACTTGTGCCAGGGGCCACTCGATCACATCCATCGGAGGTCTCCACTGCGGAGGGGCTTGAAAGATAATGCTTAGATGTAGGACCTCGGCCCCAACCCACCAATTTATGTCCATCATACAACCTGGCCATTGCTGTGAGAAGAGTGCTAGTCCTCCTCCCATCCACTGGGAGATGTGATCTACCACCTGATTCTTCACCTCCTCTATTGCTATCATCATCTAGTCTCTTGTATGAGAGGTTTGAAGGAAGAACGCATAGTTTGGTCCATCCGGTGGTGCTAGTAGATGGACCTTGCCCCTCCTTGATTTGCGTACCACAAAGATTCCCACCTCCAGAGGTAGTGGGAACTCTTTGCGCTCCGCAACTCTCAGGTGAGACCATGGACCATCGCAAAAAAATGCTTGTGGTAGCAACTGTGCTTGTCTCCGAAAAGTGTGACGGGCGGCATGGATAGATGAGCTGGTGGCTGTGTTGGGGGAGGGGGGGCGCTAGGCTGTTGGGGATGAGTGGAGGATGTTTGCGTATGGGGAGCCTCCCCTCCTGTGGAGGGACTTGGGGTTGGGGGGGGGGGGGGGGAGGGGGGGGAGAGGGTGGGGGAGGGGGGGGAGAGGGTGAGGTGGCCTGTGATGCCTCCGTGGGAGGTGGATGTGGAGGCTTGCGGTCCTGCCGAGTGGGCCGAAGAGAGGGGGGGCCGTGTGGTGTTGTGCCGGGGGGGGGGGGGGGGGGACGCTTACCCTCCTGCTCCCTGTTGCTGTGGCTATGTCTAACGGGTGGCCCCCCTACCGTCTCCCTC
This sequence comes from Lygodium microphyllum, assembly GCF_053477565.2. Taxonomy (NCBI): domain Eukaryota; kingdom Viridiplantae; phylum Streptophyta; class Polypodiopsida; order Schizaeales; family Lygodiaceae; genus Lygodium; species Lygodium microphyllum. The sequence continues at coordinate 105,569,987 of NC_141149.1, read as the reverse complement.
TTTGTCGTCTCTGGACCCGTGTAAAGCTGTCCACATCCACCTGTGGGCTTGTCGACGAAGCCGCCTTGGCTTCGAAGCATGTGCAATCTGCTGCCTGATGCCCAAAGTCATGGTGGCAACACAGGCACTGCCTTGGCTGCCCTGTCACAATAACCTGCTTCCTGAGGGAGTGTCTGCTTGCCTCAATCTCCAGAAATTGTGGTATATTCTTCGTCTCTTTCACTGTCACCCGTACCTTTGGGACTCCTACAGTTGTCACTGTGTCCACGAAGGAGGTGAGAAGGACAATGCCGAGGAGCCGTCCAAAGTCCTCCACTAACTGGCGATACTCTACTACCAATCCAAGGAAGAGTAGAGTGACCGGATGTCTAAGGAACCTGTTGTGGAGCATGAATGCCTCCACTGTGAAACCATTGTACCAGGAAACCATATAGATGACCCCCTTCGTGGAGGCATAGGGTGAACTGGCCACTAGCTCACGGACTGCATTTGACGAGGTGAGTTGTACCATGAAGATCCCTTGCCCCATGAGAACCGCCTCCACGATCTGCACTGTGCCAATGTGTAGCGTGGAGTGAAGCCAATCTCAAAGCCGGGCCCTAGATGGGGAATGCCCTACGACCTGACCAAAGATCATTGTTTCTTTTAGCTCCAGCACTGTGGCACGAACGACTAAGAGTTGTTCCTCAAAGAGGACAACGTGCAAGGTGTTTGACTAGGGGGCACTTGCAAAATGCACAAGCGTCTAACCAGAGGTTTCCATTGCGCGTCCCTACTGAGAATCTACCAATCACACTACTGTATTGTTGGAGGGGGGAGTGTTGTTGCAAATGGAGGGAGCAACCCGCGGGGGGGGGGGGGGGGGCGATAGCGAAGGAGAGGATTTTGTTTTTTGATGGTGGTGTTGGCACCGGGCGCCCCAGATGACGGTATGGGAGACTTGCAGGTAGGTGGCCACAAGGTGAAGGAGACTGGGGACAGTGCGGGGGAGCAACAGGGCCCCAGGGGGGGGGGGGGTTAGTGACTAGGCATGGGGGCAACATGGAGGAGGCAGCGCGATGGAGCGGAAGACTGGCGGGAGGGAGAGGCGCAGCGCGCCGCAGGGAGGGACAAGCGAGAGGAACGGGGGGGTAGCGGGGGGTGCGATGCTAGGTCAGTGGCATGACGGGTGGGAGCCGTTTGTCAATACTAGTCAAGAGCAGAGACTGGAGCAACCTATCTGCTTCATGCTTTGGAAAAAACAAGGAAATCATATGGGCCAAGTGTGGGTATCATTGTGACATGTGACTACGCCAAAACGCTTGGGTGGTGCTGCCTTATTGGATGTGAAAATCCACATGATAGCTTTGAGGTTTGCTCTTTTAGAGGCTTTGTGTGTTCAACATCACCCTTGGACCGATATTGCCAAGTTTTTATGGAGGATGTGGGCATTTCCTATGGGCACACTACTTTCTAGGTGTCATGGTGGAATATCTTGAATTCCACCCAATTGTTTAAAACTTCTAAGCCTATTCTTCTCACCCACTTGTTTGCATCATGGAAGGACTCTCTTCGCCTTATTGTAGGCACCCTTCAGACTTGAAAAAGGAAGAAAATTCTTTGTAGACAAAGCTATTTGCTACTTCTAGGTTGCTTGACTTGCATGACAAGAAATTGCAAAGGGCTAAATTTAATAGGATGGCAAGATTGGGCCTGAAGACAATCCAAGATCTTGTTATATTGGGTCGGGCAAGGGTTTATTCTTTCCACTACATTCGCTAGTACTTCCAAATTTTGGATCTTGTTATATTGGGCCGGGAAAGGGTTTATTCTTTCCACTGCATTCGCTAGTACTTCCAAATTCTGAGAGGTTATAGGTTTCTTTGGTCCAAATTGAGGAACTGCGTTTAGAGACACTCTCCCTTGCCTACTCCTTTACCCTTGTCATCATGGTTGGATTGGGCTTTTGTGCGACCGCATGATTTTCTGAAGTGATCAACTAATCAAACTTACCACAAAATGATGGAGGATAAGAGATGGATGTCTAAAAAAACTAACAAAGTTTGGTCAGTGCATGAGAGTGTGGCTAAGTGGAGGGATCACGTGCTTCACTTATGGAAGTCAGAGGTTCCCTATTAAGGGAAGGTTTTTCTTTGGAGGCTTCTCATTGGGGGTCTTCCCATAGGCAATGTGTTGCGAGTCCAAAAGATATCCCAGGGCAGATGCATCTTGTACTTCTTGTGATGAGACACAAGTTCATCTTTTTATTTCTTGCCCAATTGCCAAACAGGTCTAGGACTTCATTTCGAGAGTGTGGACCTCATTGACAGGTCAAAGAATGCTGATGTGTTCTTGGGTCCTTGGCAAGGTTGCAGTCTCATCATCCTTGCCTGTTTCACTTCATGCGATGAAGTGCTCTTTGGCACATCTAGTGGACTAGAAATGCCTTTATATTTGATTTGGCCTCGGGTATCCGTGGCCATGTGGGACAAGTGCAAGGCTTGATGTTATGGCAGATTTCTTCTATGATTTCAGCTGGCCTTATTATTGGAGAGGTGGCTGCTCCATGCATGGACACTATTCGTTCCACCCCTATTGTACCATCTTTATGATCCCCTTCCTTTGTGGAGAGTTTTCGTTCATACATTGTGTTCTTTTGTTAGCCTTTTGGCTTTGTGATAGCTATTTCCATTTTGTGTGGTTGGCGTGAAGGCCTGATGTATTTATGAAAAGCCTATGATTGTGCTATGTTGGCCAGAAGGCATCAGGTAAATATTTCTATACATTAATTCAAATTTCTTCATGAGAGAGAAAGAGAGAGAGAGACAGAGTACCGATAATTTTAAGATGAATATCTCCTAGCATTGCATCAAGCTCTTTTGTCTTGGATGTCCGGTAAAAACATTCTTCTTCGTCACAACTTCCACTAGCAAACTATTGTAATTTTCAGTGTACAAGTATAAGATACGATACCATATGCTACTCTTAGGTTCTTCCTGAAAACAGAATTCTCAAAATAGGACCGAAATAAAACAAGACTCATAATATTCTCAAGTATAAAACGAGTTTAACATCCATGGCATTATTGTCAAGAGCAAGATCGAGAAACAGATTATTGATATAAGTTCCATATATCTCTCATATAGTAGATATAATAGTTTATGACAAAGGAAAAAAATAAGTTCTTGAGTGCATCTAATGAGACTGAATCAAATCTAGACAACCAAAAATCCACTACATGCATATGAAAGGGTAAGAAAGCCATATAGATGTCATAAATTGCTCTCGGCAAAACCTATATGTGCCTTACGTGCATGCTTGAGGGGAGTCTCAAATCTTTCTTCTTACTTTTGTCATGGTTCCAAAATGTTGATTTTGTTGAGAAAAAGCCTAGCTAGCCAAGAAAGTTGATATCCCTCTCTTTTGCAAGAGAACAAGCTCACTTTTGTGTGGTTGTCTAAAAGGTACTTGTAAGGGGATCTTTCACTTAATGGGGGTACTCTATCACGTCCATAGCTAGAGAGGGATAAGTCCACACATCAACTAGAAATTGCAGAGTCTTCATGTTTTTGTTGGACACTATTGTAGCAAGTCAAGGACTTTAGGATCAAGAGTTCCTTAACATTGGTACATCAATAGAGGTTTGGACTGCCTGAGGAAGACTCTAAATTTTTAGAGGTGATTTTGATAACCTGGAAACCTTATAGACTTCATGATTGGTTATTATCTTAGGCCTTGTAGTAGACATTCCTTTTCGTTTTATAAATATGTTATATTTGGAAATCCGTTAAAAAGCTAATAGTTTTACTAAGGATTTTTAAATGAGAATTCTATCTTCATTGGAAAAAAGAACCACAAAGGCCCTGGAGGATCAATGACACACAAGCTGAGTTCCCAAGTATTATAGAGAATAAACAAGAGGGATGGGATATGTTTCTTTTTGTAGTGGGAGACTTAGATGCTAGAGAAAGCCCATGTTCTTGGGAGGGAAAAGTATCTAGATTCACTTGTGACTATGGGATTTAGTGGTAGCCATACTAAATGTTTCTAGGTGAGAGATTTCGGTTGTCATGAGGCACATGGATGGGTCAACTTGCAGTACCACCTTCTTGGAATATGTTGCAACCACTTGGTTTCACAATGAAATTTAAGGGAATATTGTTTCTAATGTTCTATGACATCATAATCCTAATATGAGTATAACCTTACCTCTGCACTAACCCAAAGGACATGCCATAAATGGAGTGTCATGTATGATGATTATTCTAAGTTCATGCAAGGTCATCTCTTGCAGGTTCATAACATCTGGACTGCCAGGACAACTCGGCGCCACTCTAGTTCACCCTCACTATCATTGTGCATGGTCAAACACATGGATAGAGAGGTCCAAAGAAGCAGAGATAGTTTGAGGGATGATGGAGTCGTCAGAGACCTTAGAACAGTGGCCCACATGGCACCACCTCAGTCTCCTAAGGGTCTTTGCAGGCACTCCCCTGGCCATGTCAGAGTTAAAGGTTCCACAGCCCCAATTATAGAAGCCCCTCAGACAAGTGGTGCAGCCCAATGACTAAGAGGCAGTCTAGACACCAGCAGATCACCAAGCTAAGCTCTCACAGCAGCTGATTCCATCACAGGTGCTTGATAGCCAGCAGACATGGAATGTGGCTGCTGCATAGGAGGCTGAGCAGGAGATGAATGACTCTGATGCATAATAGCGGACCTTTTTCTTTCTTCAGATAAAAGTGAAAATTCTATTAACACACCTTAGAACAAAATGTCCCAAGGCAAAAACCAATAACAAAAACCAAAAGTGAAAATTCTATTAACGCACCTTAGAACAAAAATGTCCCAAGGCAAAAACCAATAGCAAAGCATCCCTGTAAGGGACTTCCGTATCAAGAATTATATAACAAGGGGAAGTCTATTACAAAGCTTGAGTCAGTCGGGAGGCCTATAATGCGAAACTATGTCAGTCTGGAAGAGGAAAAAGGTGGCCAGAATCCCATGTCCTAAGAAAAGCATCTCTCCTTTTCCTCATAGTCTCCGAGCTGCCATGTATTCTCTCCCATCTCCCATGAAGAGTATGCAGAGTCTTTGTCCAGATCTTGGACCCCTGTGTGCTAGAAAAAGAAAGAGTGAAATCTTTCTTGGTCTAAAGCTGTCCTCCAATCTCCTCCAGAAGTCTGCTACAAAAGGTTATGATAAACCAGTCCAGTGCTTAGCTGCAGCTAGTACTCTGGTCCTGCTTATCTGTATTCTCCTCCCCAACCTAGTGGTATAGCCAAATAAGGGGACATCCTGAGGTATCTCTACAAATGGATCTCTCCATACCCACTCCCCAAGATCCCACTGAAGCCTCCATAGCAGCCTCCTATATGCCCAATGTCTCCATCCATCTTAAGGGTTTGGGTCTAAGTACCAAGTCCTATGACAATGAGCCACAACTCTAATCCTTTGTCGAGAGCATCCTGTGAACTCTAACTGATCTAGATCCTCTTACCTAAGTCTGCCATCCATCTCTATTGAAAAAGTAAACACACTCTCTCCACAGGTGGCTATCACTGCAAGAAGGATCTCTCCTTTGGTAAAGAGCCCTAGCCATGTCTGATCTGTCCACAGGTACCACCTTCCCGATGCTCTCCATTATGACTCTGGTCCCCCTTGATACCTCGAAGTTTGTGTCTTTGTATATGGGTCAGCAGCTCCAGAAAGGAAAACCACTCCCCCACAGTAGAAGCTACCCATGCAAAGAACCTCCCCAAAGATAGGAGGATCCTCTCTCCAATGGTGTGGCCTCACTCTATCTTGAGCAGCTGATTAATAAGAAGTGGCTGTCTCAACTTCTCTTCAACACTCACTAAGTCAATTTGATGAAGTCCTCTAGATACTGATCTCCATGCCCTTGTAATAGATGCAGCAAATCTGACCTTAAAACTATTCCCAAGCCATGTAGCTTGGATATGCTGAAATAGCCTGTGTGTGCTAGGCTGCCACAAATCTCCATGAGTAGGAACAATGATCTTTGATCTCCATGACAGTAGCTTCTTCCATGGATCCTCACCAGGAATAAGGCCCCTCACAATGAGCTTTACCATCAGTGCTCTACTCAGACTATCTGAGTCAATAATCCCCAAACCACTCCCAGATCTAGGCTGGATGATAATGTCCCATGCTACCTTAGCCTTCATAGGACTACCATCTCCACCTAACCAAATGACTCCTAATGAGCCACTTCACTTGGCCAAAGCATGACCTAGAGAAGGCCCAACAAGAAGTTATCTACCACATGGTGGCTAACAGAACTTGATTTGCAACTATCACCCTACTTGCTAGTGATAGTCCCGATGTGCTCCAGTGTAGTAGCTTTTGTCTTATGCTAAATAATAAGGGTGCCAATTGCTGCTCTGACCAAATATCAATGCCTGCATGGCAGCCCAGGTATCTCACAAAAGTGCCACAGGGGACCCAAGTTAAACTCTCATGTGGTTTCCAATCTACCTGCCGAGTATCGCAAACACAGAATCCATAGGTTTTTTGCCAATTGATAAGAGCTCCTGAGGCTCTATAGAAGACTTCCATTGCAGCTACAAACGCCCTAAAATTCTCCTCATCTCCATCCAAGTAAACAGATGTGTCATCTACAGACTCTACGTCCAACAACTCCTCAAACTATGGAATGGGAAATATCATGCCTCGAATACATGTATTCCTATCCCTTAGGAAGAAGCTGATAGCCTCTACAACAAATAAGAACAGGAGAGGTGCAAGGGGGCATCCTTGTCTCACTCACCTTTGAATACTGAATTTGGCACCTTTGGTCCCACCAATCAGGATCTTTTTTTTCAAATAAAATGTGGTTGATTATATTACTCAAAAAACTGATTACAACGGAGTACTCATGCTCAACACACAAGCTGGAGCTGATGAAAAGTCACTGATACATCATATATACAAGCCTCTCAAGGTGGTTTGGGGGGATGGGGGCAAGAAGCCATGGAGGGGGGGTGTATTGCCATCTGGGTCTGCCTGCTTGCATCACCAAGAACACGTCCTAGCCACCCCAAGTGCGCATGAAATGACATCGGAGCTCTTGACGGGCCCTGGACTCGCCCTGCACCTGATCCCACCGGCCTCGAAGGGAGTGGATGATGGAGGTCCAGACCTCTGCTGAGGTCGCCTGTATTGAAAGTCTCTCTCCGCCGAAAGCCACCTGACACCGCGCCTTCCATATATGCCAACCAGTAAGACTCCCTATGATTTCCCATATCTCAGAGCGGTCTGCTATGGGCTCTAGTACCTGGAGGGTGGGTAGAGCCTCTAAACCCACCATTGTGCATGACCCTGCCTCGATAATGAATATCGTATCTTGCATCCCAGCCTCATATAGAAGGTGACGACCCTGGCTAACCGCCTGCCAGCAGAAAGCTCCCCAAGAGATACATCCAAGGCTGGGTGCTATGCGGCGAAGGATGCGGCATACTCCTCTCCATACGAGCTGTGTCGCCTCACATGACCAAAGGCAGTGCTTTGGGGTTTCCATAGACTGCTGTGTGCAGCGCTTACAAACTCCCTCCTTCTGCATCTAGGCAAGCCAGCTTCCCACCGCCAAGCCTCCAAGTGCCACCAGCCATAAAAAATATGATACCCTCCTCGGCCTCTAGTAGTCCCATAGGCGGCCTTAGAAGGTCCGTCGGAACGGCTTCGTGATGCTGTGCTCTGCCGAGTGCCTGCTACGTGACGGTGCCCAATCCATATCCTCCTGCATCAGTACGTGTCTGCCAATCCTGGCGGTGTACTCTAGGAACCTCGGTGGCTTCTTGGCGACCATAGCGGCCGGCCAAAGCCACTCTCCCGGATCCCACTCTAGCTCATCAAGTGGCCGTCCTTCCCAGATCCAGAGACACCACTCCCTAAGCTCCTGCCAAAACACCAAAGGGTCCAGCCGCCATGTCTTCCCCTGAAGGCCAATCACCTGGATCCTCTTCCATGAAAGGACAGCTATCCCCTCATCCTGCTGCCCTTTGTCAAGATCCAGACGCCCCCCCTCTTGCACTGTGAAAAAGGTCCCAGGTGGAGCGCAACCCACTCTTCCAGCCACGTGTAGGGGGATCCTTGTTGGTGAAAACCTAACGGCCCATATGTCCCCGGGCTCTATCAGCTCTCATATTGGGGGAGCAAGACATTGCTGAGGTATTGCTGCATCTATCTCCCTTCTCCTGAGCTCCACTCCTCGCTGGCAGCCTAATACTTGCTGCTGCACCTCCTTGTCTGCCATCCTGTACACCTCCCGGCATGTCCTGATGGTACGAGCCGGGCCAGCCTTCCAACCAGCCCACTAGATGTGGGGGCGCTCGCCAATCTGTGCCCCTTCCGGGTCCCTGACGTGGGGGTTCCAAATCACCGGCTGATGGTCTATCTCCTCTTGACAACTTGGGGGGCTCTGGATTAGGGCCTTATGAAGGCCCAGTCACACACGGAGCAAGCTGCATAGAAAGGGTGATCTGGGCTGACGTGAAGAAACATCTCAGGGATGTGTCCACTCACCACCAAGCCTCGGTCTACAAACCTGAAGGCCCTCTTGCAATAGGACCTTCCACGTCTGCCGTCCCGGTGTGAGGTCACGGACAACTAGCTTGCCCAAGAGGGCCATACTCTGATACTCTGGGTCTATGATCCCAAGCCCTCCCTCTCACCAATGTCGTATGATGGTCACCCATGCCACCTTGGCCCTGGAATCCCTGGAGCCGCCTGACCCGGACCAAAGGAAATTCCGCACTAGGCAGCGAAGCTGCATTACGCAGGAAGAGGAGAAGCACAAACACGAGGCGATGTACCAAGCTGTCACTAGGAGGACCTGGTTAACCACCAAGGCTCGGCTGGCTAGTGAGAGGCGAGCTGTGCTCCACTAGGTCACCTTTCTTCAAATAGAATCGAGGATTGGAAGAAACTGCTGGGCGGTAGTGATGTCGAGTCCCACCTGAAACCTTAGGTACTGGACGGTCTGTCCTCTGCTCACCCATCTAAATCCCAGGTGGACGCCCCAATCCGTGCTAGATTCCGGGTCTGTGAGGAAACCAGTCAACTTTCGCCAGTTGATTTTTTCTCCTGCTGCAGAACAAAACACCTTGAGAGCCAGCCTCACTCTCTCTAGCATCAACTCGTCGTCCTCTATGTAGAGCGCTATATCATCTGCATACTCTGAGTCTAACAACTTGGTCTCCTTTGTTACTGGAAGTCCGAGGCCACGTAATCTACTTACACATGAACTGAGGAAGTGAGACATCGCTTCTGCAAAGAGAAGGAACAGGTACGAGGCCAGGGGGCAACCCTGCCGGACCGATCTCTCCAGCCAAAACTCCTCCCCTCGCCTACCTCCTATGAGAACCCTACTAATGGCCGATCTGTAAAGTGCGGAGAGCCTGCAAATCCAAGCCTGGGGGAAACCCAACCTCACCATGGTGCCCTCTAGGAAATCCTAGTCCACCCTGTCATAGGCTTTCTCAAAATCCAAGAGTAGTACGGCCAATCTCTGCCCACTGTGCTGGGCCGACTCTGTCGCCTCAAAGAAGGTGAATACATTGTCTAGGATGCTCTTATCGTGGACAAAGCCTGCCTGTGTGTCATGTATGATGTCTGGAAGCACGGGGCGTAGTTGCCTGCCAATCATCTTTGCCAGCGCCTTATAGGCCAAGACAATAAGGTGATCGGTCTCCACTAGGGAAAGCTCCAACCGGTTTCCCCCTTTGGGGAGAAGACTAAAAAGGCTAGGAGGGAGCGTCCCATCTCCTTTGTGACGAGGGATGGGATGTTATCCTAGACCTTCTGTCTACATCGTTGTTCTCTAGCTGAGGCTGTCTCCTGCTGGAAGAGGCGACAATAGTAGTCAGTGGCAATCTCCATCACCTCGTCTAGGCTAGAACGGGTCCTCCCATACTGATCTCGAAGGCTGCGTATCTGCTCTACTGAGGTGCGAGGCTAGTGCACCTCGAAAAACTCTCTGCACATTGTGTCCCCCTTTCGCACCCAGAAAGTTGCTGAGATGCGGAAAGAGAACTCTGAGTGCCTGTCCTCTAGGCCAACAATGGCTGCTCGCGCGCGCACCTCTTATGCGTGGAGAGTGGGATCCCCTCGTGCCTCCTGTAATAATCTCTCCGTCCCTGCAAGGTCGTGTTGGAGTGCTCTCTCCTCCTCCCAACTTTGCTGCTTGGCCTGTATGGCTGCCTCTTGGTAGATTCTGCTCGACTCAGCTAGGACCTCTACAATCTCCTCTGCGATCTAGTCCCTTGTGCTCCACTCTCTAGTCCAAATCTGCTCTATCTGTCTTGTCACCTCCTCCCTCCTATAGATCGAGTCAGCGATCCGATAAGATCGTGTATCTAGGGCAGATGCTAGGGGATCTAGTGTCAAGAGAACCGGGCAATGATCGGACAACGTGGTGCCCGCCAACTGCCCAATCTCGCGTCCCCGAGACAACGTGGTGCCCGCCAATTGCCCAATCTAGCCTCCCCGAGAGCCTCCCCACTCTCCCCCGAGAGCCTCCCCACTCTCCCACATAAAACCTGTCCAACCGCTCTAGCAGGACTCCACCTATCCACCTATATCCCCAAGAGAAGTCCAGTGACCTCTCCCTCCGTGGAAGGCAGGGTCTCTGCAGGCATCGCGTGCTCCTACTGCCAGTAGAAATACCTCCCATGCCTCCTGCTCCTCCCCGGCCATGCCGTGGTAGTTTCTCCCTCTGCCCTGCTGGTCCTCCAAAGCCTCCAGGTTGTTGAAGTCTCCTCCAACAATCCAGGAGTCCACCTCTGGGAGTCCTTCCGCGATCTCCACCCAGAACCTGCTGCGTGCCCTAACCTCTATAGGGGCATAGATATTAAGGACTCCAAGGCAGGAGTCCCCAATATCCAATTTGATCCATAGTACCCTCCTTGCCACTATCATCCGGTGGTCTCGTACACAAGCGGTAAGACTCCGACCAATAGAGGTGCATACGCCTCCACTCCTACCGTGGGCACCTATGGCGTGCTCCCAGTAGGTGTGCGAGTTGCCTAGGAGTACCTTCCCTACTTGCTGGAACTAGGTGGGGGTGAGCTTATGCTCCTGTAGAAGTAAGATGTCAATCCGTCTAGCAAGAGCAGGCTGCAGCTCCTGCCGAACAATCAATTTCTTGGAACCACGTGCCCCACTGTAGTGGAGGCTATTCACATTCCAGGATGCAAGGTGTAAGCTCATGGGGAAACCTATGACTGACCGAACAGGCATCTGTTCGGTGTGGAGGCTACTGATGAAGAGAAGCTATGAGGCATTCAAGTACACTTTGCCGCCGGTCTGGACGGCGAACTCGAATACCCCATGGTGACCCTCGGTCGGCGGACCCTAGTGGTGATAGATGTTCTGGGTGGTACTATCAATGCATCTATCAGCCATGCTGAGAGTCGGGACTCTGTGCACTGGTAGAAATGGGCCGCCTGTGTGAAGGGCCACTCGATCACATCCCTTGGAGCTCTCCACTGTGAAGGGGATCGAAAGATAATGCTCAGGTGAGGGACCTCGGCACCGGCCCACCAATTAATATCCATCATGCAACCAGGCCACTACTGTGCAAACAATGCTAGTCCTTCTTCTCCCATCCACTAGGAGGTGTGGTCCGCCACCTGACTCTTCAACTCTTTCTATATCTGTGTTGTGGTCCACTTCCCTGAGTGAGAGGACTGAAGAAAAAAGGCATAGTTTCGTCCATCTGGTGGTGCTAGTAGATGGACCTTGCCCCTTCTTGACTTATGAACCACGAACATCCCCACCTCTAGAGGTAGTGGGAACTCTTCCGCTCCGCAACTCTCAAGTAGGACCATGGGCCACTGCGGAAGAACTCCTGTGGCAATAGGTGTGCCTGTCTCGGGAAAGTGTGACGAGCGGCAAGGGTGGATGAGCTAGTGGCTGTATGGGAGGGGGAGGACTACTAGTGCGAGGAGGATGTAGGCATGTGTGGCTCATCACCTCTTGTGGGAGGAGGGAGGGAGGGTCTGGGGGGGATCACCTGAACCAAGTGCGGATCAAGGGGAGTGCTCGGTACGGGGGGTGGTGGGGGGGAGGATGATCGAGGGATGGTGGGATGGACAGAGGTACATGGCGGGTGTTTAGGGGGGGGGTTTTGGTGGCCTTGGAAATGGAGGGCTGTGGACCAGGGTCAGTGGGGGGAGGGGGCGCATGGGATGTGGTGGGAGGTGGGTGTGGGGGTTGTGGGGACTCAAGAGAGGTAGTATGTGGCGCGGGTGGTGGATGTGGGGGGCTGTGGTCTTGCCGGGTGGGGCGGGCAGGGGGGGCTGTGGAGTGCTCTGTCGAGGGGGCGTTGCTCGCCCACTTGCTCCCTATTGCCGAGGATGGGTCTAAGACGCTGGCTGCGCCCCCCCTACCATCTCCCTCTCTGTCGTCTCTGGACCCATGTGAAGCGGTCACCGTCCACTTGCAGGCTTGTCGGCAGAGCCATCTTGGCTCCGAAACGCGTGCAACCTGCTGCCTGATGCCCAAAGTCGTGGCAGCGCAAGCACTACCCTGGCTGCCCCGTCACAATGGCCTACTACCTAAAAGAGTGCCCGCCCGCCTCAATCTCTAGGAACTGTGGGATATTCTTGACCTCTTTCACTGCCACTTGTACCTTTGGGACTTTTGCAATAGTCATTGCATCTGCAAAGGATGCGGGAAGGATAGTGCCGAAGAGCCGTCCAAAGTCTTCCACCAACTGGCGATACTCTACCGCCAGGCCAGGGAAAAGAAGGGTGAGCAGGTGCCGAAGAAGACTGTTGTGGAGTGCAAATGTCTCCACGGTAAAGCCATTGTACCAAGGGACCATGTATATGACCCCCTTCGTGGACGCATATGGTGAACTAGCAAGCAACTCGCGAGTTGCATCTGTTGAGTTGAGCCTGACCATGAAAATCCCTTGACTCATTAGGACCATCTTCACAATCGCGTGGAGTGAAGCCACTCCCGAAGCTCGGCCCTGGCTGGGGAATGTCCTACTACCTGACCATAAATTGTTGTTTTCTTTAGCCCCAGCTCCTTAGCTCGGACGGCTAAGAGGTGCTCCTCAGAGAGGACAACATGCAAGGTGTTTGACTGGGGGGCACTCGTTGAGTGCGCCGATGTCTGATCAGAGGTTTCCATTGCGCGTCCCTTCTGAGAAAACTACCAATCACGCCGCGGTGCTACCCGAGGGGGGAAAGTTGCTACAGATAGAGGGAACAACAGGAGGGTGGGGGGAACAATGCCCCGGGGGGGGGGGGGGGGGCTGCTGTTTTTGGCAGGGGGGCATTGGACACTGCGGACGGAGGCAACGCACCGGGGGTGGGGGGGTACAGCACGGCGGGGGGTGGATATGGCGGGGACAGCAGGGTGGGCGGGAGGGGGGGGTGGATAAGACGGTAGCAGGGGGGTGGGTATGGTAGGATGGGTAGCACGGGGGACGAAACGATTGGGTAAGGCAGGGGCGGCGCGGGGGGTTGGCAGTGCAAGGGGGCTGGGCAGGAGCAGGTGGGGTGGGGAAGATCAGGCGGGGCGGGAGTAGGCGGGGTGGGCAGGAGCAGGCGAGGCAAGGCGGGCGGCCAAGAGCAGGAGCAGGCGGAGCGGGAGCGAGCAGGACAGGAGGCGGCGGAGCGGGAGCGGCGTGGGCACAGAAGCAGGCGAGGCGGCAAGAGCAGGCAGGGCGGGCGCAGGCGGCAGGCTATGGGCAGGAGCAGGCAGGGCAGGTGCCAAGTGGAGGTTGGCACAAGGGTATAGGCGAGCTATGGGCAGGAGCCGCGGGGCGGGCACTAGGCAGAGATTGGCACGAGGGTACAGGCGGGGGTGGGGGCAGCAGTCGTGACGCGATGGGCAGGGAGCCGTTCATTTTCTTATCTTTAAATCTTCTTGCACATCTTCCTATGTTGCAACTTTCAATGAGGACCTAGCTATGAGCCGATGAATATAGAGCCAATATACCTATAATCCATTGCTTTGGGAAACCCATCCTCAACATGGTGCCCTCTAGAAACTCCCAATCAACTCTATTATCGGCCTTCTCGAAATCAAGAAGCAAAACAATGAGATTTTGTCGTGTGGATTGTGATTGAGCTGTGGATTCCTAGAAGGTGAAAATATTGTCAAGGATGTTGCACTCTGAACAAAACCAATAGGTGAAAATATTGTCAAGGATGTTGCACTCTGAACAAAACCAATCTGGGTAGGGTGAATGAGGTCTGGCATCAAGAGAGATAGTCTAAGGCTGGTCATTTTGGCTAGGAGTTTATACATTGCTCCAAGCAAAGTGATTGGTCTCTGCTGGGTGATCTCCAGTCTATCTCCATTGCCCTTTGGGATGAGGTGAATCAATCCCTCTAACATCCTTTCCAGCATATCTCCTAATGCAATGATCTCCCAAAATGCTACTAAAAGTCCTATGATGATCACATCCCAAAAACTGACAAAGAAATCCATGTCCAATCCATCATCCCATGGGCACTTCCCTGATGGTAGTGCTAGCAAGAGGCTTGGCAATCTCCTCATCTGAGAATGGGACCATCAAATGTATCCTCATGCTCTCTGTGACCACTTTGTTGATAGTCTACCACACAATCTCTCTATCTGTCTCCAATCCTAAAGGCCTCATCGTTGCACCCGACAAAGCAGTTTAATAATCCATGGCCACCTAACCAACCTCTTGTGGTCCTTGGAAAAGGGATCCACCTACTCTTCTAGGTCACCTAGCACCCTGTCTAGAGTGTTTAGGATCTGTGGTGCGAATGAATTCTTTGTTTACCCTATATCTTGCATGTGTCCATAAAGAGGCCCTCGCATGGTACTAATACTTTCATCTAGCCTCCTCCATAACATCTATTTCTGCTCTGGCTGCATTTCATCCTCTCTGCCACCCACCAACATCCTAGTTGTCTTTCCTCCTCCTTTTGAAGTGCTGCCAATGAGACCAGCAGCCCTCTCTTTCTCTAAGAGACATTCCCTCTTGCTCCTAGCCTTCTCTTTAAGAAAGAAGCTCACCTCCTACCAACTCTCATCCAAGTCTCTAGCTGCCATGCCTGCTAAAAATGACTTGGCCCTCCAAATCCTGGTAATATCCTCCTTCAATTCCTTTTCATAATATAAGTGTAGAGGAATTCTAATGCTAATAATTGTTCCTGTGGCTCCCTCCATAAGAACCAATTGTACCGGTACATGATCTAATAAAGTGGTTCCTAGAACAATACCAACTAGACCCTCCTTGTCACATGCTGAGTCATCTATATAAAATCTGTCCAATCAGGAGAAGATCTTGGCATCAACTGTTCTATCTCTTCTGGAGAACTACGAGGAACCTTTAAATCACCCCTAGATCACCTTTCCTATGCAGCTTACTCCGCGTGTGGTAGGGCCTCCGTAAGGCCCTAATCCAGAGCCCCCCAGGCTGCCAGGAGGAGATAGACCGTCGGCCAATGATCTGGAACCCCCAGGTCAAAGATTGGGAAGGGGCATAGATCGGCGAGCGCCCCCACATCCAGTGGGCTAGTTGGGAGGTCGGCTCGGCTCGTACCATCAGGACATGACGGGAGGTATACAGGATGGCGGACAAGGAGGTGTTGCAGTGAGTATCAGGCTGCCAGAGAGGAGTGGAGTTGAGGAGAAGGGAGATAGACGCAGCCATACCTCTGGAGTGGCTTGCTCCCCCAATACGAGAGCCAATAGAGCCCAGGGAGGTTTCCTCCTATAGGTGGTAGGTAGAGTGGGCTTCCCCCTACAAGTGGCAGGTAGAGTGGGCGGCTCCCCATAGGGGACTTTCTTCGCCATTTAGGAGGGGGGGTGTCTGGCCCTTGACAGAGGGCAGTAGGATGAGGGGATAGCCGGCCTCTCGTGGAGGAGAATTTGGGTGGTGGGCCTTCAGGGGAAGGACTGACGATTGGACCCCTATGTTTTCTGGAAAGAGCTCAGGGAGTGGCGCCTTTGGATCTGGGAGGGCAGACCACTTGATGAGTTGGAGTAGGATCAAGGAGAGTGGCTATGGCCGGCCACTACGGTTGCCAAGAAGCCACCCAAGTTCCTAGAGTACACTGCCAAAATTGGTAGACATGTGCTGATGCAGGAGGATATGGAGTGGGCGCCATTACGAAGTAGGCACTAGGCGGAACATAGCAACACAAAGCCTTTCCGACGGACCTTCTGGCGCCGCCTATGGGATAGCTGGAGGCCGAGGAGGGTGTCGTATTTCTTATGGCTAGTGGCACATGGAGGCTTGGCGGTGGGAAGCTGGCTTGCCCAGATGCAGGAGGGAGGTTGTAAGTGCTACACAACAGCCTCTGGAAACCCCAAAGCACTGCCTCTGGTCATGTGAGGAGGCACAGCTTGTGTGGAGAGGAGCATGCCGCATCCTTCGCCGTATAGCACCTAGCCTGGGATGTATCTCATGGGGAGCTTCCTGTTGGCAGGCAGTCAGCTAGGGCGGTCACCTTTTGTATGAGGCTGGGATGTAGGACACGATATTCATTATTGAGGCAGGGTCCGTTTGGAGGCTCTACCCATCCGCCAGGTTTTGGAGCCCACAGTAGACCGTTCGGAGAATGGGAGATCATAGGGAGTATTACTGGATGGCATATCTAGAAGGCGCGGTGTCAGGAGGCTTTCGGCGGAGAGAGACTTTCAGTATAGGCGACCTGAGTAGAGCTTTGGACCTCCATCATCCACTCCCTCCGTGGCTGTGGGGATCAGGTGGTGCAGGGCGAGTTGGGGGTATATCGCCAACTGGGGCTTCGTTGTCATTTCATGCGCACTTGGGGCGGCCAAGACCTGTTTTTCGTGATGCAGACAAGCAGCCCCAATTGGCGATACCCCCCCCCCCCCCTCTTCCCCCCCCTCCATACCCCCCAAGACTACCTTGAGAGGCTTGTATACATGATGTATTTGTGTCTTTGCATCAGCTCCAGCTAGTCTATTGAGCATGAGCACTCCGTTGTAATCAAATTTTTTGAGTAATATAATCAGCCACATTTTACTTGCAAAAAAAAACCTGTAAATCTACCAAGCTTTGCCATGAACCAAGGGTCTTGTCCTCGGAAGATAAAATCCTCCCAAGATGCTTGCTCTCCTCCTCTAATAGTGTCTATGCATCTGCCCCTTCTATCCTCCAAGGCTTTGACCATATTAAAATCCCTGCCTACAATCTAATGGTAAACATGAGGTAGAGACTGAGTGAGTGTAGTCCAAAAAGTCCTCTCTCCCTCTAGCTATTAAGGGCATACATGACTAGAAAGCCTATTAATGCCTCCACTCTCACAGATACCCAGATTGCTCTCCTTGCTATAAGGATACCCCAATCCTATAGTGCATGAAGCCAATGCTCACCAACACAAAGGCATACACCTACTTGTATCTTTAAGGCTCCTATAGCAGACACCTCAATACATGCAACTTCATCTAGGTAGCAGGTTCTCACAACACCGGGTCTCTTCCGAGAGGTGATGCTCTTGTAGCATAAGAAAATCAATTGATCCTCGAACCAATGCTCTATGGAGATCTTGTCTCATGAGGCTCTAATCTTGGTGGAAACATCTTCCACCAAGCCTCAAATGTTCCATGAGAGGATCCTCACAGAGATTGTCTAAGTCTCTCAAGACCGGCGTGGCTCCATGGACCATGCTTGTCTCTTCTGCCGCCTAGTTTAAACTCTATCCTATCTCATTTCTGCAAATTCTACAACCTTGTGAGGAAATGGGTACTCAATGGATCCTAAAGCATCATATGAATCTATGCCAAACTCTTCGCTCCCTTCCTTTGATGAGTAGTTGGATCCACCTCGCTCTCCATGGGAATCTCTCCCTCCGGCTGAGTATCAAGGACCAAAGAAACAAATTGCTCAATGGGGGCCTCAGCTATGGGAACCAGATCGAGTGTTCAAGGTGCATCCATCACTACCTCACAAGACTGGGGTGGGTGTAAGCTAACTGCTCCATCCCACATGGCAAAGCCACCGCCACTCTAGTTTCGAGTAATACCATAGGTGGTTGAACCTCTGCCACGTGTGGCTTGGGGGAGGGAATATCAGGTATAGTCATCTTTGCTGCCTTAGCAACCTGGGATCCTTAACAACTATCCATTGTCTCTCGACCTGCTGCTCTTGCCCTTGTCTCTCTCCCTATCGCTATCTCTACCTTCTCTTTTCTCTAGCAGCTCCTCTCCTCTACTGCTCCCTTTCACTCCTCCTATGAGGCAAGGAACCTCCCCCTTCATCCTGAAAGGAGTCCAAGTGAGACCTAGTATTCTA
The DNA here is from genome assembly GCF_053477565.2 of Lygodium microphyllum. NCBI lineage: Eukaryota > Viridiplantae > Streptophyta > Polypodiopsida > Schizaeales > Lygodiaceae > Lygodium > Lygodium microphyllum. Next base: position 105,551,731 of record NC_141149.1, on the reverse strand, counting down.
TCTCCTCTTCTAGGGCAATCTGCTACAAGGTGGCCTACCATCGTGCAAGCAAAGCACTATCCTAGGAGACCAATGTAATATATCCTAGGCGATATCTCAAAAGACTGAAACAAGGGCTGAACCAATCAAAAGGGATGGAGTGATTGCCACAACATCTAGAACCAAACCCATGACAACCTCCAATAGGCCATGATAGCAGCTCAAATTGATGGGTAGACTAGAGAGAGTAGAGATGCGAAAGGATACAAGAGACCTAGCACACTCTTTATTTATAGAGATCGAACCAACCAATTTTTAGGGTTTTCCTTATGGGACACTGAAAGACACTAAGTGCTTTGGGACTACTTTAATGAGCTAATGAATGTGTAAATAAGAGTTTTACCTTATACCCCTCTCAAGCTCAAAATGGGAACCAAAAGGGATTACCAAACCAAAGCTCGCGCCTTTTCCCCAAAGAGGTTCCATCCCAAAGCAGCCAAGGCATTGGTCAATGGGTGCATGTCCACTGCCCAAGGACCTACCAAGACTCTAAAGATAATAGTTATCTTCTCTCAAGATCCCAAAGGGGCCACCCTAGAGAGGCCAAGGCATTGGACAAAGGATGCATGTCAGCTACCCAAAACCCTACAAAGACCTACAAATGCAATGTTTGAACCACTTTGAACTTCTTTCATTTCCTCCTTTTTCTTAAAAAAAAAGTTTGCACCCATTGGCCGTTTGCCAAGGGTTTTGGTTTTTTTTGGGGGGGGGGGGCGCGGGGGGGTGGGTTGTTAGATCACAAATCACAAAACAGAGAGCATGCATTTGAACCTTCTTTCTTTTCCTCTTTTTCTTTTTGAGTTTATACCCATTGGCCATTTGCCAAAGAGAGGAGAGTGTTAGATCACAAATCACAAATCAGAGAGCATGCACATGGTCACCAGCAAGAATCTCAATGATGAAGTTGTCAGATTTCACTGTGGAAAGAAAAGTGAAAATGTACTGAGTAGAGAAGAAGGCGATTGAATGAAATATAGGAGAGAGAAGCAATAAACTAACTAATGGCTGAAAAATCAAAGGCTGCAATGGTCAGCCCCAACACACAACAGTTAGCATTAGTGTGGACGCTAGATGATAGCAAGGGGATGAGAGAAAAATGAAGGCTGGCTAATCTAATGATCCCAGTGGATGAATGAGTTAAGAGGGGTAGGCTGCCTATAAATAGGTAAACTCAGCCCACAATTGATCTACAAGTGGCAGGCCTAAAATGTGGGTGCCTAGGTTAGCCCACCCAATAGACCAAAATGGTCATAGTGCCCAAAATGAAATGCCCTAATGTACCCTCCATTTAAAGTGTCTAAAACACAAAATGACAGATAATTACGATGTCATAGCTCCTAATGTCCTCATCTGACTTAGATTGAGGCTTAGAGGTAGGAGATGATTGTACAAGACACAGATATGTTGACTCCCCCTCTCAGATCCTAAATGTGGTGGAAGGCCAAAGAGATGGAGCAAATCCCAGGGTGATAGTTAGAGTGCTACTCCCAATGAAGTTTGTCGATGAAGAATGCCAACCAAGGAGCAAGATCCTTTCTCTAGATGAAAGCCCGATCCAACGAGAGGCCACTGTAGGCCAATAGAAATAGAGAGGCTTCGAATGAATCACTCCAAAAAACTCAAGTCGGGCATGGGTGAGCCAAGCATGTGACTTGATCGAGAGATGATAGTGAGGAGCTATTGAAGGCACAAGTGGCAAGGAATGTTAGCTCTTTATGATCTTGGGGATCCCCTTTTGAAAGAAAAAGAGCCAAGGAATCCTATAAATGCCTCAAACAACAAAGTAGGCTTGACAATTATAATATTTGCTTGTTTTTTAGACTTAATATTTCAAGAAAATGAAGAAAAACAAATAGTTAAAAGGTGAATATGATAATTATTCAGAAAATTACAGCCATGGAAACATAAAGTTTTGGGGATGAGACAAGATTGAGGGTTGAAGATGGGCAACCCCTCTCCGAAGGAATGTATCTCAACTCAACCCCCACTCTAAAAAATCATGTAAAAGATGTACATGCACACATGTGTCACTTACTATGCAATGAAGACCACTGATTTCTTTACAAGATGAGTGTAAAAGAAGAAAAATAGGTCTTTATCCATTTTTTTATCAAAACAAGATATTGATTTGGCTTTCTTCTTATTCTTGAAATAAAAGAAGAGCTTCAAAAGAGAGCAGCGTAATGAATTTACAGGTTTGTTGTTTTGCCACAATAAGAGAAGATTGATTTGTTAGCCTACCTATTTTAGGGTTTGTCAATCTGTCATCTCCTAGTTGTGAGCTTTTGTTAGAGTCTGATGCGGCGGAGATAGTGGAGCTCTGACAGTTTAGTGTGCTTTTCTTGTGTGTTTTCTAGGTTTTCGGGGCCCCTAGTCACACTGCAACTACTGTAGATTGCCACACCAGCATCCATACTACCACGCCATCATTATCTCCTCTTGTTGGGCTGCACTGACTCTACAAGGTGGCTTATTAGGAGGGCTACTGCCGAGGATAAAATCTATGCCATGATCCTCAAGCCTTTCAAGTGGCAAGTGTCTTGGAAGTGACTGAGAAAAGCAATCAGCATATATTCACAAAAATGACATGCAATCTTTATCCAAATGAGTCAATTTTCCAACATTTTCATTATCACTCTTATCCTTAGCGAAAACCAAGTAAGCTGAAAGATGATTTTTCATTACTTTGGAAATAGCAAAAGCAGATACAACAAGGACAGATTCCCCTTTCAACTTCACATCCAAAGTATGAACTTTGCCTCTATGAAAGAGGCTCACAATCTTATTATGAGCATCAATCATTGCATGCATACGATGGCACCAAGGCATACCAATCAAGACATCATATCCTTCAAAAGTAGCAATAAAGAACTCTTCGCTGTCCACATAACTTTGAATGTGCAAATGAAGCTTTCCAATGATATGAATGACCGGCTTTGTGTATCCCTTGCATGCCATACCAATCTCACCCAATGGCCCCAGCTCATCCTCTCTGATGCCTAAATAGGCTGCCATATCAAGAGATGAAATTTTCTCGGGCCCTTGGATCAAGAAAAATCAATGCAACTAATCTCTAATTTTGTACCATGTCCTACAAAGTGTAGTACTATCATCATTGGGCTGATTTGCCACTATATCAGATACTAAACCAACATTAGTTTTGCCTTTCTTTGCCTTGTTATCATATTTTTCAGCTTGCTGTCTAATAGGACAGCTCCTTGCCATGTGCCCTTCCTGCTTACAAATAAAACATTTATTTTCAGCCATCAATCTTTTAGGTCATGCATAATTTTTTCCACTCTTTCTTTTCCATTTATTCGTCTTTCCAGCCCTATTTTCAGATCTGCCCTAATTTTCATCCTTCATTTCAGATCTGACCTTTTTCTCAGACTTAGCCTCTTTGGTAGTGACTTGGTATCAATGCCCTGGAACCCTTTATCTTTTCCATACAGCAATGCATCAGCTGTAGTAGCAATTTCTATGAGCTGAGACATGCTAGAAACTGTGGACTTTATGCAAAAATCCCGTAAACCCTTTGGCAAACCACAAATATACTTCTCCACTTGCTCATGGAGGGGTACTGACCGGTAAGAAGTAATAAGCAACAAAGCATCCTAAAACTTCTTATTATACTGATCCAAGTTCTTGCAACCCTTGGAATCCAACTGATTCCATGCTGTCATAATGTCTACTTCAAAGGTACTTGTCAACCAATTTGAAGCAAACATTTGCTTCAACATGAGCCAAGTTGTAGGCACCTTTCCTTGAATGAGAAGTGTAGACCACTAGTGCAATGCATTTCCCTTCAAGAATGTCGCTGCCTTGAGTATCTTAGATGCCTCTGTGAAGTTGCCTCCAGAATAGGCTGTATCAAACTACTAAATAATAGTAAGTGCTTTCAGCCTATCTTGTGCACTGCTGAAAGGCTCAAACTTCACACATTTGCCACCTTCATCATAGTCCTTCAGCGGCTGACCTATGGGAGTCAAGTTATCATAAATAGGCTACGGCAAAAAGGGTGCATTTTCTGTATTCACATGATAACCGACACTACCAGATGCTCCTACATGACTAGCACCAAATCCTTGTGCTCCAACAGTCCCTGATGGTGCAGATACATCATGCCTATGCTGCCATACATTTGATTATGCATTCCTTTTGCATTACCCAGATACAATGGGTGTTGTGAGCTTGGCTATTGCATACAATAGGGATTTGTGCCATACATTCCCATATGCAGTGCCTGTCCAACCATAGCATGAAAAATTGTACCTCCACCAAAGTGTCCTTGCTGCCCCATGCTTACATTTGCATGAACACCTTAATGTCCATACTCCCATGAATTGGAACTACCAAGTTGGCCATGCATTTGCACTTGTTGTCCCACGGGTACCAATTGTTTGTGCTCATCAAGCTTTTTGGGCTCTTCCAAAGAAGGCTAAGGCATCTCCTTTAGCTCTTCTGAATGTCTCAAAGCTTTAGAAGAGGTCTTCTTCACTTTGCCTTTGCTGTCCTTCCTTGGAGAGTTGAAGAATCGAGTAAGTTGGGGATCCTTTGCCAATTCAGCAAAGATTTTTGCTACTGTTTGCATCTGATCCTTGAAGCTATCATCGAATTCTTCAACCTCTTCCTGGTCATCAACCTCTTGATGCATAGAAGTGCTAACATTTTGGACATTTCCCACATTTTCAACTTCCTGTCCATGCTGAGAACCATGTCAACATACGTCATTGCATTTCCCCCTTTACCACATGAATGACTGAGTGATGCACTCTCTCCACTTGATCTTGTATCACCATGTGAAGACATGCTTGCTGTAATTCACTAATAAGAACAATTTCAGCAAGATTGCAATGATTTCAAGTTGCAATTAAGTGCCACGGGCCCATGTCCAAAAAGTGGGAACCATTCCCCTACCCCCCTATCGGCATACTTCTTCGGTCAAAGTTCTATACGTACCACATTTAGGCTTTAACCTCTTTTTTGTTTATGGTCTTCTCTTTTTGCGAATAAAGTGTGGCTAATTATATTACTTCAAAAAAAAAACCTGAATACAAGGAAGTGTTCATGCTCAACAGACTAGCTAGAGCTGATGTAGAGTCACAAATATATCAAGTATACAAGCCTCTCAGGGCGGTCTAGGGGGAAAGAGGGCAAGAAGCCATGGAGGGGAGGTGTATCACCATCTGGGGCTACTTGCCTCCATCATGAAGAACAAGTCCTGGCTGCCCTAAGTGTGCATGAAATGAAAACGGAGCTCCTGACAAGGTCGAGACTCATCGTGCACCTAGTCCCATCAGCTGCGGAGGGAGTGAATGATGGAGGTCCAAAGCTCCGCGAAAGTTGCCTGTACTGAAAGTCTCTCCCCGCCAAAAACCTCTTGACACCATGCCTTCCAGATGTGCCATCCAATAAGACTCCCTACGATCTCCCATACCTCAAGAGCAGTCTATTGTGGGCTCCAGTACTTGGCAGATGGGTAGAGCCTCCAAGCCGACCACTACGCATGACCGAGCCTCAATAATGAAGATCGTGTTCTGCATCCCAGCGTCATACAGAAGGTGACCACCGTGGTTGACTGCCTGCCAGCAAAAAGCTTCCATGAGATACATCCAAGGCTGGGTGTTATACGGCGGAGAATGCGGTATGCTGCTCTCCACACGAGCTGTGCCACCTCACACGACCAAAGGTAGTGCTTTGGAGTTTCCAAAAACTGCTATGTCATTTACAACCTCCATCATTTTGCATCTGGGCTAACCAACTCCCCACTGCTAGGCCTCCATGTGCCAATAGCCATAGAAAATACAATACCCTCCTTAGCCTCTAGCAATCCCATAGGCGGCGCCAAAAAGACCACCAAAAGGCATCCGTGATGCTGTGCTCCGCCCAGTACCTGCTACGCGACGGCGCCCAATCGATGTCCTCCTGGATCAGTACGTGTCTGCCAATCCTGGCTATGTACTCCATAAACTTCGATGGCTTCTTGACAACCGCAGTGGCCGCCAGCCATAGCCACTCTCCAGGGTTCCACTCCAGCTCATCAAGTGGCCTGCCCTCCCATATCCAGAGGTACCACTCCCGGAGCTCCTCCCAGAACACATAAGGGTCATGCCGCCATGTCTTCTCCCAAAGGCCAACCACCCGAATCCTCCTCCACGAAAGGACAACTATCCCCTCGTCCTGCTGCCCTCTATCAAGGACCAGATGCCCCCCCTCCTGTGCGGTGAAGAAAGTCCCATGTGGGGCACCGCCCACTCTACCTGCCACTTGCAGGGAAACCTCTTGGTGAAAACCAAGCCGCCCATACCTCATCGGGCTCTACCAGCTCTCGTATCAGGGGGTCAAGCCACTCCTGAGGTATTACTGCATCAATCTTCCTTCTTCTCAACTCAACTCCTCTCTGGCAACCTGATGCCCGCTGCAACACCTCCTTGTCCACCATCTTGTACACCTCCTGCCATCTCTTGATGGTACGAGCCAAGCTGGCCTCCCAACCCACTGGATGTGGGGGCGCTCGCCAATCTGTACCCCATCCTAATCTCTGACATGGGGGTTCCAGATCACTGGCTAGCGGTCTATCTCCTCCTGGCAGTATGGGGGGCTTTGAATTAGAACCTCACGGAGGCCTTGCCAGACACGAAGTAGGTTGAGTAGGAAGGAGAATCTGGGGGGGCGTGAGTTGGGCCATCGTGAAGATCCATCTTAAGGATGGCCTCCAATCACCGCCAAGCCTCGGTGTACACTCCTAGAGACCCTCCTGCAATAGGACCTTCTAGATCTGCCCTCTTAGTGTGAGATCGCGGACTACTAGCTTGCCCAACAGGGCCAAACTTTGATACTCTGGGTCTCTAATCCCAAGCCCTCCCTCTAACCGATGTTGGATGATGGTCGCCCATGCCACCTTGGCCTTGGAGTCCCTAGAACCGTCTGACCCGGCCTAGAGAAAATTCCACACTAGGCTGTGAAGTTGAACTCTGTAGGATGAGGAGAAGCACCGACACAAGGAAATGTACCAAGCCGTCGCTATAGGAGGATCTAGTTAACCACCAGGGCTCGGCCCGCTAGGGAAAGGCGAGTAGTACTCCAATAGGTCAGCTTCCTCCGAATAGAGTCGAGGACTGGAAGAAATTGTTGGGCAAGAGTGATGTCGAGTCCCACCTGGAACCCTAGGGAACAGATGGTCTACCCTCTACACACCCATCTAAATCCCAAGTGGATGCCCCACTTTGTGCTGGACTTCGGGTTCGTAAGGAAACCAACCGACTTTTTCCAGTTGATTTTCGCTCTCGCTGCAGTGCAAAACACCTCATGAGCTATTCTCACTCTCCCCAGCATCAACTCATCATCCTCTATGTAGAGTGTTGTATCATCTGCATACTTTGAATCTAACCGCTCTGTCTCCTCTCTCACTGGAAGTCGGAGGCCATGTACCCCACTCACACGTGACTTGAGGAAGTGAGATATCGCCTTTACAAAGAGTAGAAACAGATACCGGGCTAGAGGGCAGCCCTACCGGACTGCCGATCTCTCTAGCCGAAACTCCTCTCACCTGCCACATATGAGAACCCTACTGGTAGTCGAGTTGTAAAGTATGAAGACCCCGCAGATCCATGCCTGGGAGAAGCCCAATCTCACCGTGATGCCCTCTAAAAAGTCCCAGTCAACCCTCTCATAGGCTTTCTCGAAATTCAGGAGTAATACCGCCAATCCCTGACCATTGTGCTAGGCCCACTCTGTCGCCTCAAAGAAGGTGAAGACATTGTCTAGGACACTCCTATCCTGGACAAAGCCTGTCTGTGTGTCATGAATGATGTCTGGAAGCACAGGGCAGAGTCACCTACCAATCATCTTTGCCAATGCCTTATAGGCCACTGACAACAAGGTGATCGGTCTCCACTGGGATAGCTCCAACTGGTCTCCCCCTTTGGGGAGGAGACCAATAAGACCTGTCGATAGACACCCTGGCATCCTTCCTGAGTTGAAAATCTCCTGGAAGGCCAGCAATAAGGGGTCCTTCACCACCTCCTAGTAGGTAGTGAAGAAGGCCTTAGCAAGGCCATCCTCTCCGAGGCATTTCTGTCCCCCGTCTTGTGTATCGAAAAGCCTCCTCTAGTTCCTTCTCTGTGAAGGGGTCTAGGAGGGAGTGTCCCATCTCCTCTGTGACGAGGGATAGGATGTGATCCTAGACTTACTGTCTACATGGTTGTCCTCTGGTTGAGGCTCTCTCCTGCTAGAAAACGCGTCTGTAGTAGTTGGGTGAAATCTCCATCACCTCATCTAAGCTAGAGAAAATCTTCCCGTACGGATCCCGAAGGCTGCGCATCTACTCTCCTGAGGTGCGGGGCTGATGCACCTCAAAAAACTCCGTGCACATCGTGTCCCCCTTCCACGCCCAAAAGGTTGCTGAGGTGTGGAATGAGAACTCCGAGCACCTGTCCTCTAGGCCAGCGAGGGCTGCTTGTGCACACACCTCTTGTGCGTGGAGGATGGGATCCCCTGATGCCTCCTGTAGTAGTCTCTGCGTAGTTGCTAGGTCCTGTCGGAGTGCTCTCTCCTCGCAGCTTTGCTACCTAGCCTATAGGGCTGCCTCCTGGCAGATAGTGCTTGTTGACTCGGCTAGAACCTCTGCAACCTCCTCTACAATCCGGTCCTTTCTACCCCACTCCCTAGTGCAAATCTACTCAATCTATCTCTTCACCTCCTCCCTCCTGTAGATCGAGTTAGGGATCCGACAGTATTGTGTGCCTAGGGCAGAGGCTGGGGCATCAAGTGTCAGGAGAACTGGGCAGTGATCAAACAAAGTGATGCCAGCCAACTGCACTACCTGGCCTCTACGAGAGCATCCCCACTCTCCCACAGAAAACCTGTCTAACCGCTCTAGCAAAACTCCGCCTAGCCGCCTCTATCCCCAAGAGAAGTTCAACAACCTCTCTCTCCTGTGGAAAGCAGGGTCTCTCCAAGCATTGCGTACTCCTACTGCTAGTAGGAAGACCTTCCATGCTTCCTAGTCCTCCCTAGCCATGCCCTAGTAGTTTCTGCCTCTGCCCTGTTGGTCCTCTAAGGCCTCCAAGTTGTTGAAGTCTCCTCCAACAATCCAAGAGTCCACCTCTAGGAGTCCTGCTGCGATCTCCACCCAGAACCTCTTGCATGCCCTAACCTCAATAGGGGCATAGACATTGAGGACTCCAAGGCAAGAGTCCCAATGTCCAATCTAATCCATAGAACCCTCCTTGCCACAATCGTCCCGTGGTCCTGTACACAGGCGGTTAGGCTTGCGCCAATAGAGGTGCATACGCCTCCACTCCTACCATGGACATCGATGGCATGCTCCCAGTAAGTGTGTGAACTGCCAAGGAGTACCTTCCCTACCCGTTGGGCCTGAGCAAGAGTGAGCTTGTGCTCCTGCAAAAGTAAGATGTCGATCCGTTCGACAAGGGCATGCTGCAGCTCCTGTGGAACAATCAACTCCTAGAACCATGTGCTCCACTGTAGTGGAGGCTGTTAACATTCCAGGATGCAAGATGTAAACTCATAAGGAAACCTGTGACTGACCGAATAGGTATCTGTTCAGTGTGAAAGCTGCTGACAAAGAAGAAAAGCTATGGGGCATGTAGATACGCTTTGCTGCAGGCCTGGACAATGAACTCCATTCCCCCATGGTAGGCCTCAGGTGGGACCATGGGGGTGATAGATGCCCCTAGTGGTACCACCACGGCATCTATCAGCCAGGCTGAGAGGCGTGACTCTATACACTGGCAGAAATGGGTGGCTTGTGCTAGGGGCCACTAGATTACATCCATCGGAGTTGGTGGCTGTGTGGGGAGGGGAGGGGGGCTAGGGTACTGGTGAGTGGAGGATGTCTGTATGGGGCTCCTCACCTACTATGGGGGAGGAGGGAATAAGCTCTACTGGGTGGGGATGAGGGGGACTGATCGGCGGGGGGGAAGGTGGGGAGGGAAAAGATCGAGGGATGGTGGGGTGGTCAGAGGCGCAAAGCGGGTGTAGGGGGGGGACATGTGGCTCTAGAGGGGGGGACCTGTGAGCTAGGGTCGGGGGGGAACCATGGGGTGGAGGGGGGGGTGGAGTGTGGGGGATGTGGGCCCTCGAGTGAGGTGGCTTGTGATGCCTCCGTGGGAGGTGGTATGGAGGCCTGTAGTCCTGCCAGGTGGGACAAGGAGGGGGGGCCGTGTGATGCTCTACCGGGGGGGCCACGCTCGCCCTCCTACTCCTTGTTGCTGTGGCTGTGTCTAAGGGACTGACTGTGGCCCCCCGTGCCATCTCCCTCTCTATCATCTCTAGATCCATGTAAAGCCATCCATGTCCACCTGTGGGTCTGTCGGCGAGGCCGCCTTGGCTCCGAAGCACGTGCAATCTGCTGCCTGATGCTCAAAGGCATGGCAACGCAAGCACCGCCCTAGCTACCCAGTCACAATAACTTGCTACCTAAAGAAGTGTCCGCCTACCTCAATCTCTAGAAACTGTGGTATATTCTTGGTTTCTTTCACTACCACCTGTACCTTTGGGACTCTTGCGGCTGTCATTGCGTCCGCAAAGGAGGCGGTAAGGACAGTGCCGAAGAGCCGTCCAAAGTTCTCCACTAACAAGCGATACTCTATCGCCAGTGCGGAGAAGAGTAGGGTGACCGGATGTCTAAGGAATATGCTGTGGAGCACGAATGCCTCCACTGTGAAGCCATTGTACCAGGGAACCATGTAGATGACCCCCTTCATGGAAGCATAGGGTGAGCTAGTCAGTAGCTCACGAGCTACGTCTGCCGAGGTGAGTTGTACCATGAAGATCCCTTGGCCCATGAGAACCGCCTCCACAATCTGCACTATGCCAATGTGCAAAGTGGAGTAAAGCCAATCCCGAAGTTGGGTCGTGGATGGGCAGTGTCCTACGATCTGACCAAAGATCGTTATTTCTTTTAGCTCGAGCTCTATGGCACGGACAGCTAAGAGTTGTTCCTTAGAGAGGACAACGCGCAAGGTGTTTCACTAGGGGGCACTCGCAAAATGCATCGGCATCTGACCAAAGGTTTCCGTTGCGCGTTCCTGCCGAGAATCTACCAATCACTCTGCTTTGCTGCCAGAGGGGGAAGTGTTGCTGTAAATGAAGGGAGCAACCGGGGGGGGGGGGGGGGGGGGTTTGCTATTTTCCGGCGGTGGGGGAGGTGCTATACTCCACATATAACCAGCTCCCTACAGAACACGTGGGTGAGAAGGAGGTTGCCTAGCAGGTAGCACGATGGGGGTTGGGGGGAAGGGGGGGGGCGGGGGGGGGGGGGAAGAGGGCAGCACATCAGGAGAAAGATGAAGCGCAGCGTGATGGAGGGAGGGGGGAAGGCACGATGGCGGCAGGCTAGAGGAGGGAGCCGTGATGGCGGGCAGGAGGAGGAAGGCACGATGGCACAATAGGAGGGGGGGCGTGATGGCTACAGCAACGAGACAACAGGGAGCTTTTTCTGTTTATAGTCTTACACAGCTAGGTACACGAGTCATCTTCACTGAGGATGCAATTGTTTTGGAGGATGCATCTACTGCAGCTGATCTTTGGACAGGTACACAAGAGAATGGTCTCTCTCTTCCTTTCTCTTTGTGTTCTTATCCTTTTGTTGTGCACTCTCACAGGAATATAGAGGTATTTGATGATGATGGTGTTATGTTAAAGTAAGCATTACATGCTGAACTAGTCTCTTAAACAGCCCAAAAATGCTTAATTAACAAAAACCCTAAAATGGTATGTGGTTCGAGAGAGTTTTAGAATGGTGTAGGGTACAAGGTCCTGAAACTTCCTATAAATAGGTAGGTTGCCCTCCATTCACTCTAATCTTGTTTTTGCAGGTTTCATGCCCTCTAGCTTCATTGCCCACATTTAGTGTAATCTAGTTTTTGCAAGTTACAGCCATCTAGCTTTATTGGCCACACCCGGTTCGCGGAGGATATCTCACCGAAGCTGTCCATTGCCATCTACATCAATCTGGAGTCTGTTTCCAACCTCCTCCTTGCTAATTCAAACTGTTTCTAGACAAGCAAGTGCTACTAATTGCTGTATTGTTGTCGTACAGCTTGTCCATGTCAGCAAATTGCTGCATTTGCAGGCCCTAGCTGCTGCCCCAACCATCAGCGACCTCATCCCAGATGTCGCCGTTAGTCTACTACCTACGTTTGCTGTCCAAGATATTGCCATATCATCTATTGTTTGTGTTTACTTTGTAGATTTCTACCACATCATCAGCTTATACTTTTCTCTCTTTTGCGTGTCCAACACTAATCCACAACACCACTATTTGTTGTGCTTGCTTCTGTCTGAAACTTGGAGGCTGCCTTGTTGTGTTTCAAGATCCATCAAGAGTACAACACTCTCTCCCCCTCATCTCCTCTATCTTAGTCCTCAAGACACGAGAGTTCAGGTAGAGTTTTCATTCCCTACACAGTTTGTTTACTACATGAGCACTATGTATTCAATATTTAGTCATTCATTCAGATTTCCAGTATATTCATTGTCTCTGAGTTACCCTAACCCTACCTGTGTTCTATTGAGTTTATGCTTTGTTGTACACTTTCATTTATGTTTTTGCATTAGGGTATTTCTTTACATGGTATCAAAGCAAGGTTCTCTTCCACAAAACCTCGGCCTTTGGAGCCTAGCATATTGAGACACGAGACAGAGTAGGCTCCACATCTTGCTCCTCCTTTCGACATGGCTGGAGAGACTTTGGACTACATGAAGTCCACAGACCATATGAGATCTCACAAGCCGAATATGATCTCATCCTCATGTATCAAGCTCAATAGCAAATTGAAGGTAAATTTGAGTTTTCCCCTTTAGTTCAAATGCACTGGTTTAATGATTTTGTCAGAAGGATAGAAGCTCCACAATGGACTAGCCATCTTGATGTGGAAACTAGGATGGAGTACAAACTGTTTTCCTCTCTACCACCATCATCTCCATCTTTATCTCTTTCATCTTTTCCATACACTTCTCCACCTTCATTCACTCCTATGTTAGGTATACATATTACTACTTCTCAATCTTTTAAGTTCACTTCTTCTTTCGCGCAAGATATTGGTGATGCTCATGATGGAGCTCTTCATACCAAGTATTGGTTCAAAATCCCCGAAGAGGATAGATTTTTCCAGTTGCACTCAAGGAAAGGCAAGTAAAAGTTGCAAGAATCTTTGCTAAGTGCTCCTTCAACTTTTACATCTCATGGTCAATCTGATTTTGGTGAATCATCTTTTTCATCATTTGCATTGAATGGACAAAAGGAACCAAAGCCATTGGGTAGCCACTGTGCACCCTTTGTCCAATGCCAAGGCTACTTTGGTATGGGATGCCTTGGGGTAAAAAAAACCAAAACAGAAACACACAAATCTTTGAGTTGGCCTTTCTTTCTAGCTTAAATTTTTGGGCTAAGAGGGGATGTTGAGCTAAAATAAGCATTACATGTTAAACTAGTCTCTTAAATAGCCCTAAAAATGCTTAATTAATGAAAAACCTAAAATGATATGTGGTTCGAGAGAGTTTTAAAACGGTGCATGGTACAAGGTTTCGAAACTTCCTGCAAATAGGTAGAATGCTCTCCATTCAGTCTAATGTTGTTTTTACAAGTTTCATGCCCTCTAGCTTGGTTGCCCACACCCCGTTCGGGGAAGACATCTCAACCAAAGCTGTCCATTGCTGTCTACATCAGTCTGGCGCTTGTCTACAGCCTTCTCCTTCCTAATTTGCATTGTTTCCAACCAAACGACTGCTCTACTGATTGTTGCATTGCTGTCATAGAGCCTGTTCACATCAGCAAACTGCTGCGTTTGCAAGCGCCAATTGCGACTCAACCATCAATGACCTCATCCCAGCTATCACTATCACTCTATTGCTTGTGTTTACTGTGCAAGTTGTTGCCACATCATTTTTTGCCTACATTTATTGTGCAGATTGCTGCCACATCATCAACTGAATCTGCATTTACAATTTTCTCTCTCTTTTGCATGTCCTCCAGCCATAGAAACAGGGAACGGCCGTTCCGGCCTATAGGAACGGTTTAATGCGTTCCAGATCCTTGGAGGAGGTGAAACGGCCAAGGAACGTTCCCTGCCGTTCCCTGGGCCGTTCCCTACCGTTCCCTGTTTAGAACGGCCATTCCAGGCCTGTTTACCAAAAAATTTACATTTTTCCACGTTTTTTCTTTTTGCTTATATCATACTCCTACTACATGTTCATCTATCTCCATTGCCTAATGTGCATACACTAATCTCTCTCTCTCTCTCTCTCTCTCTCTCTCTCTCTCTCTCTCTCTCTCTCTTGAATATTCAAAGTGTCAAGACAACCCACAAGCCAATTAGGAGTCCATGCAAAGCTCAAATTTGATGCATTATGAACTCTTGCAAATCACAATCAAATGTCAGCCTATTCTCAATTCCAAGGTAATCATCCATTTATATTGTCTAATTTCAAGGGAAACTAGAATAATTGGGGCAATTCATGAGCAATTTGGAGCTGTAGGGATAATCGAGTCAATTTTGGGACATTTGGGTCAATTTGGAGCATTGAGGGGTATTGGGGCAATTAGAGGGACATTCTTTGGGGCAACTTGGTCATGCAGGGCATATTTGGGGCACTTAAGATATGTGCCGTTCCCCCCCGTTCCTGTTCCCCCACCTTGGACGTTCCCCCCGTGAATCACTATTTGCTACGCCTGTGACACTGAAAGGCTTCCTTGCTGCGTTTTGGGATCCCTTACGAGTATGACACTCTCTCCCACTTATCACCTCTACTTCGGTTGTCAAGGCGCAAGAGTTCAAGGTACAATTTTCATTCCCTACACAATTAGTTTGTTGCATGAGCATTGTATACTCTGTATTCAATCATTCATTCATATTTCAACTATGTTCATAGCCAACGAGGAGTCAGGGATGTCCATTTTTCTAATGCACCTTCTATTGCTATTGAGTCCGCGTCCTTTGTTGTAGATGGAGACTATTGTTTTTACACATGCAGTTATGACTCTTCTTGGGCTGATAGAGCATTTAGCTCTACTGAGGATGTAAGCACATGTTTCTTTGATAGTGGTGCTTCTAGACATATCACATCTCACAAAGATTTGTTTGCTTCTGTTATTGCATCCCTCATTGGCAAGCCTGTAAAGTGTGCCAACAATGCATCATAACCTATGAAAGGCATTGGTGAGATTGTGCTGACAGCCATTGATGGCTCTATTCTCCGCTTGTAGGATGCCTTGTTTGTGGAAGGCATAAAGAAGAATTTTTAATATGGTTCTTCTTTGGCAAGGTGTGGTTTACAGGTCACCTTTGATGATGACAGATGTATGGTCAGAGATAAGAAACACATGACTTTGGTTTTGACTAGCACTCTATGTCATGGGTTATATAAGTTGGATGCCTTTTTAGTTTATCAATCGGTCTATCTAGCATCTACTCTCACTCCTGCTATGTAACAGGTAGAGTTATGATATGCTTGCATGGGACATGTTAACTATGGCAGCTTGATGCTTATGCAGTGTACACAGATGCTTCATGGCTTACCTCTCTTTGAGAGACCTCCTGAGCATATATGTGAGGGATGCATTTTGGAAAAAATGCATCGGTTTTCATTTCCTCGTGATGTTGCCTTTTAGAGCAATTGCTAGATTATAGATTGTGCATTCAGATGTATATGGCCCTATGCAGACAAAGTCATTGGGTGGTTCTTACTATTTTGTCACTTTCATTGATGACTTGACTTGTTTTTGTTGGGTCTACTTTTTGGTAAAAATGTTAGAAGTGTATGATGCATTTTTGGCTTTTGTGGCACTTGCCGAAAATCAATCTGGCTGCAAGGTAAAGACTCTTCATTCGGTCCGAGGGAGGGAATACATGTCTTCTATGCTCCATTGGGCAATGCAGAAAATCAGCCCATAGCTGATCTGAATATTCAGCAACCTGCTGAAATTGAAATTCAACAAAAGCTTGTACACAGTTAGGAGGCTAGGTAGATGCCTAGATGGTATTTGCAAACTATGAAAGATAGTCATTTGGATGCTCCTATTGCTGGTCATACTAGAAGGCAAGCTCGTTTGCATGATGGTGCACATACCATGGAGTTTGCTATGGTAACAGATACATTTGATGATGAGGAGTGTGAATGTTTTGAGGATGCACAACGTAGTGTGCATTGGATGGCAACAATGCAAGTTGAGTTTGATTCCATCATAAAGAATCAAACATGGGATTTAGTGTCCTTGGCTGTTGGGAAGAAAGCCACTAGTACAAAGTGAGTCTACAAGTTGAAAAGGAATGCAAATGGATCCATTGACAAATATAAGGCCAAGGGCTATGCACAAAAGAAGGGCATTGACTATGAGGAGACATTTGCTCCTACATCCCGCATGACTACCATTAGGTCTATGGTTGCTTTGGCTCCCATTATGGATGGACTGTGCATCATCTTGATATAAAGATTGCATTTTTGCATGGGGAACTTTAAGAGAAGTGTATGTACAACAGCCCATTGGTTTTGCAATTGTAGGATCCGAACACTGTGTGCAAGCTGAAAAAGGCTTTATAGAGTTTGAAGCAAGTTCCTCAAGCTTTGTATGCAAAGATTGATGCCTTTTTACTCAGCCAAGGGTTCATAAATAGCTCATCAGAGTCTATCCTTTACGCATGTAAAGAGGGGGGATCCTTGCTGGTCATATGTCTATATGTTCATGATCTTTTGCTTATAGGGATACATACTAATCAGATTTCAGCATTCAAACGAAATTTGCAACAAACTTTTGAGATGTCAAATTTGGGGCCTTTGCACTATTACTTGGGCATTCAATTCATTCATGATGCTAGAGGCATTGGATTGTCATAATCTAGACACATTGGTAAACTTCTTGAGAGGTTTGGCTTACAGGATTGCAAAGTTTGTACACCAATGGAACCTGGACTAAAGCTGTCATTGCATGATGATAGTGACTTGTTTGATATCCATACATATGGTCCAACAGTTGGATGTTTTATTTACTTATGCAACACAAGGCCGAACATACAATTTGCAATTTCAGCCCTGAGCAAATATATGCATCAGCCACACATGTCACATTAGCAAGTTGTCAAGCGTGTTTTCCGTTACTTGCAAGGTACTAGGACTCCTGGATTGCTTTATGTGAAGGGGGGGCCATTGCACCTACATGCTTACAGTGATTCTGATTGGGCTCGTGATCATGATTCTCCTCACTCCACTAGTGGTAATTGTTTCTTTCTTGGCTCATCTTGCATCTCTTGGCTTAGCAAGAAACAATCCATTGTTGCCACATCATCATGTGAAGCTGAATACAAGGCAGCTTTCACTACCACACTTGAATGCGTATGGCTTAGACGCTTGTTAGTTGATTTGGATGTATCTATCATGGAGCCTACTCCTTTGTTCAGAGTGCCATTGCACTACCATGGAACCTAGTGTTTCGTGCGTGCAGGAAATACATTGAGATCCACTATCACATTGTGAGAGAGAGGCTATATGTAAGTGATATCAGCCTTGTCTATTGTCCTACCACCACTACTGTGATAGACATGTTCACCAAAGCTCTTTCTCGTGACAGATTTGAAGCATTCTACAATGCTTAAATTTGATCTCCTTTGGTGGATGACCCTTGTATCTTGATCGCTCTTCACTCTGGGGGGGTTTGTTGGGTTTGACTCACGCCTATGCTCACAAAGGAGTGTCAATGATTCTCAGCAGGACACTGGGATACTTTTTACTCTCCATACAAGAGGTTTTTTCCCCCATGCTTATTTCTTTTTATTTTCCATGCCTATGTTACACAATTTGGGCACTTATCGTGTTTTACACCCTTCGAGCATGAACACCCTCTTACAACCCTAAGGTTTAAGGGTTGTACTTTGTACGTGCATCACACATCAAATTATTACATTGGATGTTGTGCTATCACACTCTTACACTCTTCTTACTGTCAGCTATAATCTCAGCTAAGCTTTGATCTGCTGTCCTTTCTCCTTACGAAAAACTAGTGGATGCTAGGCTGCCATGATCCTCCATGTGTAGGCGTCATAGCGTATAGCCTCCCTATTAGAAGTTCTAGGGAACCTTACTTGGAACCAAACCCTAAGAATGATCTTAACCAATAAGGCTCTCATATGGGTCTATGATCCCTAATTCTCCTCTAGATCTACGTTGTATTATGACATCCCAAGCCATCTTCTTCTAGCTAAGCTCCTCTCGCTTCACCCGGCTGATGGACACCCTAGAGAATGTCCAAGAGGAAGTGATAGTATCACATGATCAGAAGGAGAAATTGATTGGCAACCAATAATCTCCTTACTAGCAAGAGTCTCATTGAGCTCTAATAAAGAAGATTTTGTCTAACGCTCAAGGGAAGAGATGCCAACTACCACTTCGAGGTAATCTCAATACCCATATGGCATCCTAGATAACTCACTTTGGTCCCACAGGGAACCAACGTGAAATATCTCATGGTGGCCACTTTGCCTACCTTGTGTTGCATACTCAAAATCCATACGACTTGTACCAATTCATTAAGGAACTTCTTGTTTTGCAAAATATCTCTCACCATATTAAAGTTGCCCCTAGTATCCAACGATCGATGTGTGGTAGAGAGTACTGACACATTCAAACCATCTCCAGTCTCACTGGCCATTCCAGGCACCAACACACCAATAAGTACCTCCTCTACTTTTGTAGAGACCCACATAGCTTTCCTCAAAATCACAATACCCTAGCCATGTGACAACTAGATCCATTACTCCCCAACACATGCATACTCCATCCGATATCTCTATGACTCCCACAGCTGCACCTAGTAAGTGTGACTCTAGCCTAGTAGTAACTTCCCACGACATTGGGATATGCTCTCTACCAAGAGATGGTGCTCTTGCAATATGAGAAAATCAATCAATCCTCCCGCTTATGCTTTGTGAAAATCCTACCTCATGAGGCTTTAGCACTACCTAAAGTTTCATTCTTCAAAGCCCTGCACATTCCATAAGAGTATCCTCATGGGGTGCATCTTGGCCTCTCAAAATGGCGTGGCTTTGGAGCCCACACCTATCTTTGGTGCCTCCTAGCATATACCCTCTCGTGTGTCCTCTCGTTGTAAACTCTGTTGTTGTAGGGTCTAATGGCGAGAAGTTCTTAGAGTATGCGCCTAAGTCCTCTACCTCCTACTCATTCTCTTGGGACTTTTCAACCTTCCCCACCTGTTGGGTATCATGTACTTGAGACGGGATCATCTTTGGGACATTCACCTAGTAACTAAGAGTTTGGGAGATGGTGGTGCGTCTATAGCCTTTCTTTTTTTGCAAGTAAAATGGTTGATTATATTACTCAAAAAAACTGATTACAACGGAGTACTCATGCTCAATAGACAAGTTGGAACTGAAGAAAAGTCACTGATACATCATATATACAAGCCTCTCAAGGTGGTCTGGGGGGATGGGGGCAAGAAGCCATGGAGGGGGGGTGTATCGCCATTTGGGGCTGCTTGCCTGCATCACAAAGAACAGATCCTGGCTGCCCCAAGTGCGGATGAAATGACATCGGAGCTCCTGACGAGCCCTCGACTCACCCTGCACCTGCTCCCATCGGCCTCGAAGGGAGTGGATGATGGAGGTCCAGAACTCTGCTAAGGTTGCATGTACTGAAAGTCTCTCTCCGCTAAAAGCCACCTGACACGGCGCCTTCCAGATATGCCAGCCAGTAAGACTCCCTATAATTTCCCATACCTTAGAGCGGTCTGCTTTGGGCTCCAATACTTGGCGGATGGGTAGAGCCTCTAAACCCACCACTACGCACGACCCTACCTCGATAATGAATATCGTATCCTGCATCTCGGCCTCATACAGAAGGTGACGGCCCTGGCTGACCGCTTGCCAGCAGAAAGCTCCCCAAGAGATACATCCAAGGCTGGGTGCTATGCGGCGAAGGATGCGGCATACTCCTCTCCACACTAGCTGTGCCGCCTCACACGACCAAAGGCAGTGCTTTGGGGTTTCCATAGACTGCTGTATGTAGTGCTTACAAACTCCCTCCTTTTGCATCTGGGCAAGCCAGCTTCCCACCGCCAAGCCTCCATGTGCCACCAGCCATAAAAAATACGATACCCTTTTCTGCTTCCACCTGTCCCATAGGCAACGCCAGAAGGTCCATCGGAACGGCTCCGTGATGCTGTGCTGCGCCCAATCAATATCCTCCTGCATCAGTAATGTCTGCCAATCCTAGCGGTGTACTCCAGGAACCTCGATGGCTTCTTGGCGACCACAGTTTCCGGCCAAAGCCACTCTCCCGGATCCCACTCCACCTCATCAAGTGGCCGTCCTTCCCAGATCCAGAGGCGCCACTCCTTGAGCTCCTGCCAAAAGACCAAAAGGTCCAGCTGCCATGTCTTCCCCTGGAGGCCAATCACCCAGATCCTTTTCCATGAAAGGACAGCTATCCCCTCATCTTGCTGCCCTCTAACGCCCTCCCTCCTGCAGTGTGAAAAAGGTCCCAGGTGGAGCGCCACCCAGTCTTCCTTCCACCTGTAGGGGAATGCCTGCTCATGAACACCTAGAGGTCCATACGGGCTCTATCGGCTCTCGTATCAGAGGAGCAAGCCACTCCTGAGGTATTGCTGCGTCTGTCTCCCTTCTCCTAAGCTCCACTCCTTGCTGGCAGCCTAATACTTGCTGCAACACCTCCTCGTCTGCCATCTTGTATATCTCCCGCCATGTCCTGATGGTGCGAGCACGGCCAGCCTCCCAACCAGCCCATTAGATGTGGGGGCGCTCGCTAATCTGTGCCTCTTTCTGGTCACTGACCTTGGGGTTCCAAATCACCGGCTGACGGTCTATCTCCTCCTGGCAACCTGGGGGGCTCTGGATTAGGGCCATACAAAGGCCCTGCTACACGCGGAGCAAGCTGCCTAGGAAGGGTGATTTGGGGGGCGGGGGTGACCTGGGCTGACGTGAAGATTCATCTCAGGGACGGCCTCGACTCACCGCCAAGCCGTGGTCTACAGTCCTGAAGACCCTCCTATAATAGGACCTTCAAGGTCTGCCTTCCCGGTGTGAGGCCGTGGACAACTAGCTTGCCCAAGAGGGCCATACTTTGATACTCTGGGTCTATGATCCCAAGCCCTCCCTCTGACCGATGTCGTATGATGGTCGCCCACACCACCTTGGCCCTGGAGTCCTTGGAGCCGTCTGACTCGGACCAAAGGAAATTCCACACTAGGCAGCGAAGCTGCATTGCGCAGGAAGAGGAGAAGCGCCAACACGAGGCGATGTACCAGGCCGTCGCTAGGAGGACCTAGTTAACCACCAGGGCTCGGCTGGCTAGTGAGAGGTGAGCCGTGCTCCAGTAGGTGAGCTTCGAATAGAATCGAGGACTGGAAGAAACTACTGGGCGGGAGTGATGTCAAGTCCCACTTGGAACCCTAGGTACCGGACGGTCTGTCCTCTGCTCACCCATCTAAATCCCAGGTGGACGCCCCACTCCGTTCTAGACTCCGGGTCTGTGAGGAAACCAACCGACTTTCGCCAGTTGATTTTTGCTCCCGCTGCAGAGTAGAACACCTCAAGAGCCAGCCTCACTCTCTCCAGCATCAACTCGTCGTTCTCTATGTAGAGCGCTGTATCATGTGCATACTCTGAGTCTAACAACTCGGTCTCCTCTCTTATTGGAAGTCGGAGGCCACGTAATCCGCTCACATAATACCTGAGTAAGTGAGACATCGCCTCTGCAAAGAGAAGGAATATGTACGGGGCTAGGGGGCAGCCTTGTCGGACAGATCTCTCCAGCCAAAACTCCTCCCCTCGTCTACCTCCTACGAGAACCTTGCTGGTGGCTGACGTGTAAAGTGCGGAGACCCCGCAAATCCAAGCCTGGGGGAAACCCAACCTCACCATGGTGCCCTCTAGGAAATCCCAGTCCATCCTGTCATAGGCTTTCTCAAAATCCAAGAGTAGTAAGGCCAGTCTCTGCCCACTATGCTAGGCCCACTTTGTCGCCTCAAAGAAGGTGAATACATTGTCCAGGATGCTCCTATCCTGGACAAAGCCTGTCTGTGTGTCATGGATGATGTCTAGAAGCACGGGGAGTAGTCGCCTACCAATCATCTTTGTCAGTGCCTTATAGGCCACAGACAATAAGGTGATCGGTCTCCACTGGGAAAGCTCCAACCGGTCTCCCTATTTGGGAAGAAGACTGATAAGGCCTACCGAAAGCCTCCCTGGCATCTGTCGTGAAGTGAAAATCTCCTAAAAGGACATTAGTAGGGGGTCCTTCACCACTTCCTAGAAGGTAGTGAAGAAAGCCTTAGAGAGGCCATCCTCTCCCAGGAATTTTTGCCGTTCCTGTGTATGGAAAGCCTCCTCTAGTTCCTTCTCTGTGAAGGGGGCTAGGAGGGAGCGTCTCATCTCCTCTGCAACGAGGGATGGGATGTTATCCCAGACCTGCTATCTACATCGTTGTTCTCTAGCTGAGGCTGTCTCCTACTGGAAGACGTGTCTGTAGTAGTCGGTGGAAATCTCCACCACCTCGTCTGGGCTAGAACGGGTCCTCCCATAGTAATCTCGGAGGCTGCGTATCTACTCTCTTGAGCTGCACCTCGAAAAACTCTCTGCACATCGTGTCCCCCTTCTGTGCCCAGAAAGCTGCTCAGGTGCGGAAAGAAAACTCTGAGCGCATGTCCTCTAGGCCAGCAATGGCTACTCGCGCGTGAACCTCCTGTGCATGGAGAGTGGGATCCCCTGGTGCCTCCTGTAATAATCTCTACGTGGCTGCAAAGTCCCACCGGAGTGCTCTCTCCTCCTCCTAGCTTTGCTGCCTGGCCTCTACAGTTGCCTCTTGACAGATTCTGCTCGACTGAGTTAGGACCTCTGCAACCTCCTCTGCGATATCTTGTCCCTCCTACCCCACTCTCTGGTCCAAATCTGCTCTATTTGTCTCGTCACCTCCTCCCTCCTTTAGATCGAGTCAGGGATCCGACAAGATCATGTATCTAGGGTAGATGCTAGAGGATCTAGTGTCAGGAGAACAGGGCAATGATTTGACAATGTGGAGCCTGCCAACTACCCAATCTGGCCTCCCCGAGAGCCTCCCCACTCTCCCACATAAAACGTGTCGAACCGCTCTAGCAGGACTCCACCTAGCCGCCTGTATCCCAAAGAAAAGTCCAGCGACCTATCCCTTCTGTGGAAGGTAGGGTCTCTCCAGGCATTGCGTGCTCCTATTGTCAGTAGAAAGACCTCCCATGCCTCCTCCTCCTCGGCCATGCCTGATAGTTTCTCCCTCTGCCCTACTGGTCCTCCAAAGCCTCTAGGTTGTTGAAGTCTCCTCCAACAATCCAGAAGTCCACCTCTGGGAGTCCTTCCGCGATTTCCACCCAAAACCTCCTGTGTGCCCTAAGCTCCGTAGGGGCATAGATATTAAGGACTCCAAGGCACGAGTCCCCAATATCCAATCTTATCCATAGCACCCTCCCTGCCACTATCGTCCCGTGGTTTCGTACACAAGCGGTAAGACTCGGACCAATAGAGGTGCATATGCCTCTACTTCTGCCGTGGGCACCTATGGTGTGCTCCCAGTAAGTGTGCGAGCTGCGTGGGAGTACCTTCCCTACCCGCTGGGCTTGGGTGGGGGTGAGCTTATGCTCCTGTAGAAGTAAGATGTCGATTCGTCCGGCAAGGGCAGGCTACAGCTCTTGCCAAACAATCAATTTCCTGGAACCACATGCCCCACGGGTAGTGGAGGCTATTCACATTCCAGGATGCAAGGTGTAAGCTCATGGGGAAACCTATGACTGACCAAACAGGCATCTGTTTGGTGTGAAGGTTGCTGATGAAGAGGAGAAGCTATGAGGCATGCAAGTATGCTTTGCCGCCAGTCTAGACGGCAAACTCCAATCCCCCATGGTGGCCCTCGGCCGGATCATAGGGGTGATAGATATTCCAAGTGGTACTGACAATGCATCTATCAGCCGTACTCAGAGTCGTGACTCTGTACACTGGTAGAAACGGGCAGCTTGTACCAGGGCTCACTCGATCACGTCCATCGGAGCTCTCCACTGTAGAGGGGCACAAAAGATAATGCTCAAGTGTGGGACCTCAGCACGAGCCCACCAGTTAATGCCCATCATGCAACTTGGCCACTGTTGTGCAAACAGTGCTAGTCCATCTTCCATCCAGTGGGAGATTGGTCCGCCACCTAACTCTTCACCTCCTCTATCTGTGTCATCGTCCAATCCCTTGAATGAGAGGACTGAAGAAAAAAGGCATAGCTTGGTCCATTCGGTGGTGCTAGTAGATGGACCCTACCCCTCATTTGGAGTTGGTGGGGGGGAAGAGGATCGAGGGCTAGTGGGGTGGTCAGAGGAGCATGACAACTGTGGGGGAGAGCTAGTGGCCCTGCAATGGGGGGCCTGTGGACCAAGGTCAGTGGGGGATCCCTGGGAGGTGGAGGGGGTGGGTATGGGGGCTATGGGATCTCAAGTGAGATAGTTTGTGGCACGGGTGGTGGATGTGGGGGAATGCGGTCCTCCCAGGTGGAGCGGCCAAGGGCGGCTGCGAAGTGCTTTGCTAGAGGGGCGTCGCTCACTCTCCTGATCCCTGCTGACAAGGTTATGTCTGAGGAGCTCACCGTTGCCCCCTTGCCGTCCCCCTCTTTGTTGTCTTTGGAACCGTGTGAAGCCGTCAGCGTCCACCTGCGGGCCTGTCGGCGGAGTCGCCTTGACTCCGAAACGCATGCAATCTGCTGCTGCCTGGATGCCCAAAGTCGTGGCAGCGCATACACTGTCCTGGTTGCCGAGTCACGGTGACCTGCTACCTAAAGGAGTGACCTCCTGACTCAATCTCTAGGAACTTGGGTATACTCTTTGTGTCTTTCACTGCGACTTGTATCTTTGGGACTCCTGCAACAGCTATCACTACATCCGCAAAGGAGGCAGGAAGAACTGTGCCGAAGAGCCGTCCAAAGTCCTCCACTAACTGGCGGTACTCTACTGCCAGTCCGGGGAAAGGTAAGGTGACTAGATGTCTGAGAAATCTGTTGTGGAGCGCAAATGTCTCCACTGTGAAGCTGCTATACCAGGGAACCATGTAAATGACCCCCTTCGTGGAGGCATAGGGCGAGCTCTCCACTAACTCACGAGCTGCGTCCGTAGAGGTGAGTCAAACCATGAAGATCCCTCGGCCCATGAGGATTGCCTCCAAGATCTGCGCTGTGCCAATGTGTGGCGTGGAGTGGAGCCACTCCCGGAATTGGGCCCTCGATGTGGAGTGTCCAACGACCTGACCAAAGATCGTTGTTTCTTTCAACTCTGGGCAGCTTCGTGACGTGAAGGCAGGGAGTTCGTTCGTATAAAGAAGCTCCTATCTGAAACTCAAGAGGAGAGGTGCCAACTATTGTTCTTAGGTAATAGCAATCCCCACATGGCATCCAAGTTATCTCATTGCAGTCCCACAAGGAACCCACATGAAATCCTCATGCAATTGCTACTCTGGATGCCTAGTTCCACATATCCAAAATCCATAGGACTTGCGCCAATTAATTAAGGCGCTTGCTGCTTTGCAACATATCTCCATGGCCATTACAAATGCCCTAAGTCACCTTCATCCCTATCTAGATAGACTGCTGCATTATCAGCAAACTGTCTCCTCCAACTCCTCTGTAAAATGGGCTAGACATGCTTTACTCTTGCTTGTGCTCACCTGCTTCCAGTCTAGCTCTTCTTTCAGTATCTCACAAAGTTCACAGGGTATCCTAGATAGGGGATTAGAGTAGTGGCACACTTCAAGAGGAAGTGGCACACTTCAAGAGGAAGTGGCACATTGGCCTAGACCCAAGCACTTGTCTTATGGATACTAGAAGTGTGATTACAGATAGGATAAGCAGATTTTTGATGGCCCATTTTACAGAGGAGTTGGAGGAGACAGTTCTGCCATATTGTCCTTGGGCTGATAATGCAGCAGAGGAGTTGGAGGAGACAGTTCTGCCTATGCTTTCTACTGTCTTTTGTCCAGGCATACTTTTTCTTGAGTGGATTGATTAATTAGATTTTCTCTTCTTGAAAAATGCCTCTCAAGGCACTTTAGGGGAATGGGTTAAACAAGCCATGGAGGAGTAGCACCACTGAAATTCACCATCTTGTAGGGTGAATAACAAGATATGGCACCCCAAGCATCTACAGTACTGAGAAAGTAAACACACCCTCTCCACTAATAGCCACCACTGTGAGAAAGATGTCTCCTTTTTTGAAGAGGCCAATCTGTGTCTGAAATGTCTCACTGTCAGTCCATAATTTACACATAGCACCATCATTCTTTAACCAGAAATCTGATCAAGTGATGGATTTTCACTAGATTTCTATCACACTGAAGAGGTTTCTTGATGGATGACCAACAATGAAGAGATACCAACATTTCAAGGGGAGGTATTGGGACATTCCCTCAGCTGGGAATAGAGATACACTAGAACGGAAGAGAAGTAAAAGTCATATTTTTGACTGGTTAGACCTGTGGAGGTTATCTTCAAAGAATTTGCATATAGCATGGCATATATTTGAGAGCTGGTCCCATTTGGAAGAGAGGGCACATTTTCTGACAATGGATCCTAAGCTCCTTATAAATATATTTTACAAGTTCTTCCAGCTTCTGAAGAACAAGATCGTCTGGTTGGGATACAAATACAAGGACAGCCACTTTCCTTTTGACAAACAAAACTAGCTTTGACTATATGCATTCTTCCTGAAAGAGGCAGTAGATTAGGAAATGTGCATACTACAAACTCAAAATCGGGCAAGCTCCTCATCATGGTTGTATCGAGTCTGTTCCCATGCAATGACATCAGATAACCTGATTGAAGAAACACCACCATCTACAATTTTAATAGCTTGGAAAGAAGTAGGTATATTACTACAGTTTTAAAAAAATGTTTGCAGAACTAACCTATTTGGGGCAGGTAGACAATTGATCCAACATATATGACAGAATCTTGTTTAGGAAGCCTCCTCAACTCATGAGATGCAACCTTGAAATGTTGTACACACGAGAAATTCATGAAATGTGTAAAAACATGAAAAAAAAACTTGAAACTTTCAATCGTCATGACAAGAAACAATGTGCCATCCAAATAAAACAAAAAGATTACTATTGCTTATAGGAACTTGTTCTTGCTCATTTTCCAGATAAGAATCAAATGACTAGAGCCCTCATTATGAGCAAGTGAGTAAGCAAGAAATTCCTCTACAAGAAACTTAGAATATTTGACAACTTGTTTTACCAAGAAAAGTGTGAAAGTTTGTGTTAAGATTTATTTCTGGAAAGAATGGCTGAAAAATAGCATGCAGAGATTACTATCCTCCCATCAAAATGGTTATTATTATATTGTGGAATGATGACTGCCCATCTTTGATGTGCCTTAAGTAATTCACATGTCCACAAAAAAAAAAAAAAAGAGAAGATAAGTAAAGCTTCTCATACTAAGTTAAAAAACAATGCCCGACACACTTTGAAAGGAGGGAAACAAAACAAGAACTGTTGTGTGAATATTTAATTTGGTGGGCTGTAATGCTAGACCATCTAAGGGGTCATATGGAAAAACGTGCAAGAGTCCCAGATCTGCAGGAAGGCCTCTCTCCTCATCCTATCAGATCCTCCCTCTCTCCTCATCCTATCAGATCCTCCCTCTATTCTCTCCCTTCTCCCATGGAGACTGTGGATGATATTTGTCGAAATCCTCGAAAGAGTCTTGATTGTGGATACATCCTGAAGGTCAATGACATGGCTGTCTCGCGATCCAGATCTACCAGGCTATGATACTAGCAATCAACTCCCATTTGTGATAGTGTCTCCTAGTGTACCATGGCTGTGAAAAGTCTGGAGCAGAAATCCGGCTCAAATGCTGCCCAATAATGAGGAAAGACCAGCTCCCCTGAACATCCTTATATCTGCAAGATGGGCCTTTGTCTGTGACTATAGCCCCCCAAGTCATGACCATGATCTCTACTGTACCATGGGGAATGTCATCCTAAGGGCTCTCCAAACCTCCTATGCCTTGGGATAGTCCCATAGGCAATGTCTCTATGTCTCCTCTCGCTTGTTGCATCTCACACATGCCATTGGCTCCCTATCGTATCCAAGCCAAGTGCTAATTGCTAAGCTCTTGTCAGCTAATAGTCATAGGAAGAGGGATATCTTCCTAGGCCTAAAGCTCTCATCTAGCTTCCTCCAAAATCTTGATAAGAAATTCTATGAGATGCCCTACTTGTGCCAATGGGAGGTGGCTGCTCTAGTTGTGCTATAATCATATGCATCTGTATCCTTCTCGCGAGCCTAGAAGTATAGCCAAAGAAGGTCACACCACATGGTCTATCAAGAAAAAGATCTTTCCATACCCACTCTCCTAGATCCCACTACAATCTCTATAAAAGCCTTCTTTGATAAGCCCAATATCTCCATCCATCATAAGACAAGTGCTTGGGTCTAGGCCAATGTGCCACTTCCTCTCGAAGTGTGCCACTACTCTAATCCCCTATCTAGGATACCCTGTGAACTTTGTGAGATACTGAAAAAAGAGCTAGACTGGAAGCACGTGAGCACAAGTAAGAGTAAAGAGCTATGGAGGTCAAAGCTTGAGAGCAAGAGAGAGAGACATAGTATGTGGGAACTTCAATAGTCACAATGTGTGACTGACCTTCCTTTATTCAATACACTAAAAGAATAAAAAATAAGTGACAATGATGGGCGGGCCGCCACCTAAAGTGTATAGGTGTGTGGCCACTATGTGTGTAGTAAGGTGTGAGTGGCGTAGGCATAAGCACCTTTACCCCAAACAACCTCCCACTTAAGTGAATATGTCTCGAGTGAGGAGTGAAAAAAAAAAAGAGAAAAGTATAGAATGTATATAAAGTACAACAAGATGAGGAATAGATGTCATCTCATCCTACACCCATCATCTTCCTAAGGAAGGAAAAACGTTCTGCTAAGAGACTTTCAGTGAACAGATCTGCAAAAATCTCCTCAATGAAGATCTTGACAAGCTTAATAGACTTGTCCTCTATCACCTCTTTGAAGAAGTAATAGCGAACCTCAATGTGCTTAGTCTTCGCATGACATATTGGATTACGAGCCAACTGAACAACACTCATAGAATCTAAATGCAATGTAGGAGTAATAGTAATACCAAGGTCTGCCCACCAGACGGCCTAAGCATAGGCCCTCCTTGCAAGCCTCAATGGCTGCAATATACTCTGTCTAGGCAGTAAATAAGGTTGTGCATTTATGCACCCTAGACATCCAAGAAACAACACCTCTAGCAAAGTGAAGACATACCTAGAGTTGGACTTCCTACTATCTGCATGTCCTATATAATTAGTGTCAGCATAACCCAGGACTATAGTATCCTAGCCACCATAGCAAAAGCACATATCTACAATGTCTTTTAGGTACCTCATGATACCCTTCACAATATCCTAATATCGCCAGCTAGGTGTTGCCATATAAGGTGTCATAACTCCCACTACAAATGCTATGTCACGGTGAGTGCCTATCATGGCATACATCAAACTGCCCACTATAGATGTATACAAGAACTTGGCCATCTTAGCCTTCTCATCATCGGTCTGGGGACAATCAACCTGACTCACCTTCACATGAGAAAGTAAAGGCAGAGGAGGTAAGTCAAACCATGAAGATCCCTCGGCCCATGATGACTGCCTCCAAGATCTGCATTGTGCCAATGCGCAACATGGAGTGGAGCCAATCCCACAGTTGGGCCCTCGATAGGGAGTGTCCAACAACCTGACCAAAGATTGCTATTTCTTTCAACTTCGGCTCTGTGGCACGGACAGCTAAGAGTTGTTCCTCAGAGAGGATGATGCACAAGGTGTTTGACTGGGGGACACTCACAGAATGCGGCATGAGCATCCCTGCTAGAAACCTACCTATCACGCTATTGTGCTACCAGGGAGGGAGTTACTGCTTTCAAATCGGTGGTGTGACCGCCTGGACGGGCCTCAATGCGAAGGAGGCGGGGACAATGCGTGGGGTTGGGGGGGGGATGGTGCTTCGTGATGGGGGGGCAGCTTCCCGATGTGATGGCGGGGAGTTCGTTCATATAAAGAAGCTCCTATCTGATACCTGCTATCAAACATGGGATTTAGTTACACTAACTATTGGAAAGAAAGACATTGGTACTAAATGGGTCTATAAGTTGAAAAGAAAAGTGGATGGATCCATTGATAAGTACAAAGCTAGGCTTGTAGCAAAAGGCTATGCACAAAAGAAGGGCATTGATTATGAGGAGACATCTGCTCCTACATCCTGTATGACCACCATTAGGGCTTTGGCAACCCATTATGGTTGGATTGTGTGCTAGCTTGACATTAAAACTGCATTTTTACATGGGGAACTTCAAGAAGAAGTGTATGTTCAACAGTATGTGGGAACTTCAACAATCCTTCCCTTATTCAATAGTCACTGAAAGAACAAAGAATAAGTGACAATGATGGGTCAATTGCCACTTGTAGTGGACAAGTGTGTGGACACTAGACATGTAGTAAATATAGGCGGCATAGGCACATGCACCTTTAACCCCAACCGATATAAGTCCTCTCCTTGGAGGCGTCCACCCTCCTTTACCAAAAAAATTAAAGTTCTTGTCTTTGCGAGTTGCCATGACCGCTAGAAGGATGTCCCCTCTACCAAAGATACAAACCAAAGTCTAAGAAGTATACCTCTTGTGGTAACTCCTAACATATGAACCAGTCTCGTACAAAGGCCATGACCTATACAGAGAATCTTCCCCCAAGAGAGGCGAGTCCTATCTCCAAGGGTGTGGCTCAAATCTAATCTCAAATGATGATTGAAGAGAAAGGGCTGCCTTCTCATCTTT
Organism: Lygodium microphyllum; assembly: GCF_053477565.2. Classification (NCBI taxonomy): domain Eukaryota; kingdom Viridiplantae; phylum Streptophyta; class Polypodiopsida; order Schizaeales; family Lygodiaceae; genus Lygodium; species Lygodium microphyllum. The sequence continues at coordinate 105,520,795 of NC_141149.1, read as the reverse complement.
GGCTGTAGTTAGTGGTGGCCAATGAAGGCTGGAAGAAAACTGATCTATATGCTTTGATAATAGCAACTGCAAATTTGACTTCAAAGCTCCTCCTAATTCGTTCGTCATGATTTAAAAAATCCAGCATTTCAAAAACTGATCTCTGTGCTTTGATAATAGCAATTGTAAGTCTGACTTCTTCAAATTTTCTCCCTAGGTCTTTGGTCCTAATCTCTTGAGAAATGTAGTGAATGTTGGGCTTCCATGGTTTTCCATGTGTGGGTGTGATAGCCTCCCTATTCCAAACGCTTATTCCAAGGCTCCTCCCCCTAGAAAAAGGCCCCTAACAATGAGCTTGGTTAATAAGGATTTGCTCTAGCAACATGGGTCTATGATCCCCAAGCCTCCTCTAGAACTAGAGTATATGATAACATCCCATGAAACCTTTGCTCTAGTTAGGACTTTGGTCTCCTCCTAACCAAATAAATTTCTCAGTAAGGCGATTCACTTGTCCAATGCAAGACTTGGAGAGCGCCCAACAAGAAGTGATGCACCACATTGTCACAAGAAGGACTTGGTTGGCTACCACTACTCTCCCCGCTAATGAGAGTATTGTGGAGCTTCAATTCAAGAGCTTTTGTCTCCTGCTCAAGAGAAGAGGTGCCAACTACTACTCTAAGGTAATTTCAAACTCCACATAGCATCTTAAAATGTGACTCCTTAAGAGAGCCATATGAAATCCTTGTGTAGTCAGCCATTCCGAATGCCTAGTGTCACATATCCAAAAATCATAGGACTTGTGCCAATTAATTAAGGCACCTACTACTTTGCAAAAAATCACCACAGCTTTTGCAAAGGCCCTAAGGTTATTCTCATTCCCATCTAAATAACCCTAACGTTATTCTCATCCTTGTCTAAATAAATTGCTGTCATCAGCAAATTCCATATCAAGAACTTCTCAAACTCAAGGATTGGTAGCTTGAGGCCTCTAATACCCGTGGGTCTCTCTCTCAAGAAAGATCTCATGGCCTCTCCTATGAATACAAACAAGAAGGGGACTAATGGGAGACCCTGTCTCACTGATATTTGACTGTTGAATCTCTCTCCTTTGAATCCCTTGGTCATAACCTAGCTGTGTGCTGATGAAGTAGAGAGTTGCTACTCCCCCTTTTTTCTCTAGGAAAAGAGAGTTCTATTAATAACACCTTGAAGAGAATCCCCAAGGTAAGTACGAAGTACAAGGGACTTTTTTGAAGAGTAACTAAGTACATCAAAAGTACAATGTTTATGTGAACAACCAATTTGGTGGGCTATAATGCCAAACCATCTGAGGGTGGCATGAAAGGTGTCTGAGTCCCAAATGTGCAGAAAGCCTCTTTTTTCTTCCTCATCCTCTCAGAGCTGCCCTGTATGAGCCGCTACTCCCCTAACCCACTGCTTTAGGAATCCCATCCTCAGCATTGTGCTCTCCAAGAACTCCTAATCCATGTAGTCATATGCCTTCTTGAAGTTGAGAAAGAGCACAATAAGGTCTTGGTTCGTAGATCGAGAAAGAGTAGTGGACTCCCAAAAGGTAAAGATGTTGTCCAAGATGTTGTGCTCTTGGACAAAACCAGTCTAGGTGGGGTGGATAATGTATGGCATTAGTGGTGCTAGTCTGAGACTAATCGCCTTTGCAAGGATCTTGTAGGCAGTTCCAAGAAAGGCAATCATCCTCCACTATGTGAACTCCAATGAGTCTTTGCTTCCCTTGGGAATGAGGTGGATCAGTTCCCTTGAAAGTCTCTCCAGCATAAGCCCTGATTCCATGATCTCCTCAAAAGCCAAGATAAGACCTGCACTAATGAGATCCCAGAAGTTCATAAAGGACTTATCCGGCCCATCTTCTTCTACGCACTTGCCCAAGGGTAGTGCTAGAAGTGCCTTCTCTATCTCCTCTATAAAAAGAGCCATAAGATATCTACTCATCCTATCTATGCCTGCTCTCCCAATGCTTTTCCATACTATCTCTCTATCCCTCTTGTAGCCTAGGGGTCTAGTTGCAGATCCTAGCAAGGCTGTATAGTACTGTGTAACCACATGTCCTGCCTCTAGAGGGCCTTGTGAAATGGATCAATCAACTCCTCTTAAGTCACCGTATACCCTGTCTAGAGTGTTTTGGCCCTATGGTGAAAAAGAAATCTCTATTTACCTTGTCTCAAGAATGAGTCTAGAAGGAAGCGCTCTCATGAAACCTGTACTCTGATCTGGCTTCTTTCATGGCATCAATCTCTATTCTGGTGATGTGCATCCTCTCAGCCACCCATCTGCACCCTGTGTGTCTCTCATCGTCCCTCTGTAGTACAGGCAATGTTGCTCTAACAGTTCTCTCATTCTCTAGAAGATCCCATCTCCTCCTTATGGCCTCATTCCTAAACAATGAACTCATCTCCTATAGACTCTCATCTAAGTCTCTAGGTTCCCATCCAGTTGAGAATGATCCAGACCTCCAAATCTGTAAGATCAACTCTCTAAGATTATCATCACAGAACAATTGCTCTGGAAACTCGATGCTGGAATGGGCTCATTTGACCCTCTCAAAGGGAACTAGCTGAATCAGTGATTAATCCGAGAGGGTCATGCCAAGTATGCTGCCTACTAGACCTTGCTTTCCAAGATTGCCAAGTATAAATAGCCAGTAGACCAATTAACACATCCTCTATTCCCACAGAGTCACACACGGCTCTCCCTGAAACATGATGCCTGAACCCTCTACTGACTAGATCCACTACTGTATGCAAACACCAGCTTGTATCTCTGTGGCTCCCACAGCTGCTGGCCAGTAGGTGTGGCTCTATCCTGGTAGTAACTTCCTGCAATATCAGGATATCCTCTTTGTAGAGAGGTGGCGCTCTCGCAACATGTTAAAGTCCACTGATCCTCCCACTATGCTCTGTGTAAGTCTTATCTCATGAGGCTCCAAGCTTGCTGAAGTGTCAGCCTCTGAAGCTTTGTACATTCATGAGAGGATCCTCCTCATGTAGTGAGTCCAAGTCTCTCGGACTGGTGTGGCTTATCTGAGGTGCAATACAGTTTTCTTTTCAAAAAAAGGAAAAAGAAGCATATAACTTGTTACATGGAGCCAAGGAATAGTGAGGTGGAAAGCATTTAGAGAAATCCCACCATAATCAGTAGTAGACAGGCGCATATATATAAGTAATCCTCTTTTGGTCCTACATCATTGGCATAGAGTGTCATTCCTAAAACAGGGCAATCTGAGTAGATTAGGGGAAACTGATGCGGACCTTTTACAAAGCTGTGCACGGGAAACTAAAGCTATGGGATAAAGTTTCATGCCCTTGCTCCATGACCCTACTAGAGGGTTTCGACTGATTTTCTTTCCAGAGTAAGAAATCAGTCCCCCACTAGGGCCTGGTTGTGGTAAACTTGTTCCCAATCAGTCTGCGTAATGCCTGAAAGCTAGCTTTAGTCCTTGCAATAGGGTAGCTACTAAAATTACTGTTTAGTAGGACCCTTCGTTTCCAAAATGTCAAAAGCCCTCTTGAATAATGTAGGTAATTTACTTGGAGAGCAATTTCAAAATGCAAAAATGGAGACTATATACCACCAGATAAGAAAGATCTTTGGGACTTGTTCGAGGATGAAGATGACATTAATAATGCAAAATTCTTGGAGGAAGAGAAACAACCAGGCAAGCTGAGGCTTTGGTGGTAGCGACATGTGCAAAAGTAACTTCACTGGCAGAGTCCTAGCATGTGGAAACAACGATATGTGAAGTTAGCAACTCATTTCTCATTGTCCACTTGAACTTGAGAGAGATTCTCACACGAGATCGCTCATATGCATAGTGATTGAGGGTTGCTGTCATAGAGAGGATTGCTAGCATAATAGCTGGACTCATTTAGACCGCAAGGTGTAACCATGTCATTGACTTTAGGATATCTCTACTATACTCTCTCTAGGATCTAGAGACAAACTATTGATATGCTCCGCAAGTGATGGGAAAATTTGAGGAGTGACTTTGAGCAAATGAGGAGGATAGATACTTTTTCTCCTGTGGAGAAGAGACAAACCAGATCAAACAAGTGGCTATATGTGTCCTCTTAGGAAGGAGTCCCTTTGTCATGGGCTCTATCTTTGGCACCTTTGAGACCTTGTAATCTCTGCCTTTGGATCTCTTGTGGTAGCTCCTGAAACTGAGAAAGCAACTTACATAGAGAATCTCCCCTGGGATAGGTATGCCCTCTGTTTGTGACCTGACTCTGACTGCAGATAGTGATCGAAGAGAAGACGTTGCCTCCTCTCTTCAACAATGGTTGGTGGGAGATGCTGAAGGCCAGATGAATAGATCTCCAGTTTTGATGATGGACGCTACCAGTCCAACCTCAAAACTCCTCCGTAAGGCTCTCATTTTGATGTCCTAAAAGATCAAATGGATGCTAGGCTGCCATGGACCTCCATATATAGGTGTAATAGACAAAAGACTCCATGTTAAAATATTCTTCCAAGACTCCTCACCTGGAAGGAGACCCTTAACAATGAGCTTAATCAATAAGGCTATGCTCTAATTGTCTAGGTCTATGATCCCTAAGAATCCTCTAGACAGATGATGTATAATGGCATCCCAAGCCACTTTTGCCCTAGCTGGGGTCCCATTTCCTCACGAACAAATAAAGTTCCTAATGAGGTGCTTCACATAGCCAATGCATGAGCTAGAGAATGCCAAGCAGAAAGTGAGGCACCATATGGTCGCAAGAAGAACCTGGTTAGTGCTGACCACTCTCCCTACTAATGAAAGCCTCACTGAGCTCCAATCACAGATTTTCCATTTGATGCTCAAAAGAAGAGGTGCCAATTTCTGCTCTAAAATAATGTCAATCCCCACATGGCATACACAAGAAACCTCATTAGACTTCAACAGGGAACCCATGTGAAATCCTCATGTGGTTACTAGTTTGGCTGCTTAGAGTCACATGCCCCAAAACCAGAGGACTTGTGCCAATGAAGTAAAGAACTTGATGCTCTGCAAAACACATCCATCACTATAAAGGCCCTTCCTTTTTTTTTAGAGAAAATAAATTCCATCATTAGATCTTTCTGGACAAAGTATTGCAAGGCAAAGTACAATGTACAGAACAGCCATGTAAGGGTCTTCTAATACAAACAAAGGGGAAGTGTATGATGACCAATAAGGATGTATCTAGTACCAGACCATATGTGGCTGACATTGAAAGAAGATACAAAAATCTCAGGTCCTGAGAATCATATTCTCTTAAGTACCTTATATCCTCACCCATCTCCGACAAAATGTATGGGCAATCTTAGTCCAAATACTGAAGAGTGTATGCAGTGGATATGTCCAATGGATCTATAGCGTAGCTGTATCTCGCAGTCCATATAGACCAAGCAACAATTCTAGCTGTAAGATTCCATCTATAACAATGTCCTTGAGTCTGCATAGTCTTTGAAAAATCTGGCATAGCAACCCTGCTCAGAAGCTGTCCTGAGACCAGGTGAGTATGACATCTTGGAAATCCTCATATCCACGGGATGGGCCTCTATCAATGACCTGAGAAACCATCTCCCATGTCAGGATCATAGACTTTACAGTGCACAAAAAACCACTCTATGGGCTGTCCTCCGCATCTCCTCAGCCCTAGGGAAATCTCAAACGCAGTGTCTTTTTTTTTTCGTAAAGATAATTGAATTCAGTAGTAAATATTTACATCGTTCCAGATGAGAAACACACCATCATTGTATGTACTGCTTTGGTCTCATAGGCCACATTGGCCTTTTAGAGACGTTAATATACTCTCTCTCTCTCTCTCTGTATCTCTTACTTTCTGTTACATCAGACCATCAGGTCATCCAAGAAACTCTCTCTCTCTCTCTCTCTCTCTCTCTCTCTCTCTCTCTCAAACCCATTGTCTTTATGTCTCCTTTGGCTGCTTGCATCTAACACAAGAATCAAGATCTTCACCCATAACCAAACATGTACCAACTCCTAAAGTCTTGCGTGCTAGTGACCATAGAAAGAGTGAAAACATTCTAGGTCTAAAAATGTCCTCCCATACAAGGCCTTACGAAGACTATATACATAATCTGGACGATTCTCATTTACATAACCAAGTGGTTGCTCCACATAAAACTTCTTGAAACTCTCCTTGCAAGAAGGCATTCTTAACATCCATTTGATGTATGTTCCAACCTTTTGATATAGCCACTGCTATGACACCCCCTACAGTGGCCATCTTAGCCACTAGAGCAAAGGTCTCCTCATAATCAATACCATGAGTCTGCGCATATCCTTTGGCAACCAGCCATGCCTTATAGTACTCAATAGATCCATCTGACTTGACCTTGTACACCCATTTGCAGCCAATAGCTTTCTTGCCTTCAGGTAAGGGCACTAACTCCCATGTGTTATTATCCATAAGTTTCTTACATTTCTAAGATTGTTGACACATATGGACTATGAGGAATGTGTTCATCTTTGATGCTTCATCAAGAGTGCAAAGTCATATAGCCTGCTTGAAAGGACCTCTTCATTGGCAGCTTGACTTGATTGAGTTGGTGAATATTCTCCACATGATTTTCTTTCTTAGCACGCTGTAGTTTCTTGTGTCCCCCCTCTAGCCCATCTACTTCCTTGGTACTTTGATTGTGCTATCTCAGAGTGTATGTATTGAGTGTACTGTATCTGATTTATGCTCAATGACCTAGAACCATCCTACATCTTGTAATCGTGTAGCCTTGTACTTTTTTAATGATTCATACAATTACCTATTATAACAAAAAAAAGAGAGAGAGGTTTGAAATAGATGAAGGGGAGGTTAGAGGGAGAGGGAGAGGGAGAGAGAGAGGGAGAGGGAGTAGATTAAAGTAGGAGAGGGAGAGGGAGTGTAGATTAAAGTAGGAGAGGGAGAGGGAGTGTAGATGAAAGTGGAAGAGTGAGATAGAGAGATCAAGATCTTAAAGATGGATGAGCTCAAGAGAAGTTCTTAAGTTTGAAGTATGAGATGATGAGATCAAATGCAAGGGGAACCCTTTGATAAGGTTTGAGGCATGAATCTTGAGAAAGAAGTTCAAAGTTGCAAGTTTGAATACTTGTGGGTTGTGAATGGGGAAAAAACGATCATGTAATAGACTGCAACAGTCATTTTTCAGAGCGAGTGCGAACAATAGCAAATCCACAAGTTCTTTGCAGTTTTCCAAAAAAGATAGGACAATTGGGGCTAGGATCTTCTCCAAGTTGGACAGATGTTTGTATAGATTACTAGGCTTGTGATAGAGTGGGTCTAGTCGGTATTGTTCTAGGAACCACTTTATTGGATCATGCACTGGTGCAGTTGGTTCTCATGGAGGGAGCTATAGGAACCACTACTAGCATCAAAATTCTTGTGCATTTGTATTAAGATGAGGATTTGAGGGAGGATATTACCAAGATTTGGAGGGCCAAGTCCTTTTCAGCTAGCAAGACACCTAGATGCTTGGATGAGAGTTTATTATCATTTTTATCCCATATGACTGAAAGTGCAACTTCTCTTGGTTTTTTCTCTTGACCACTTGTGATTGACCACAAGCCTTTCTTCATTAGGATCAGTTTGATCCTTGCCATGTATGGAATCCGACACCGTTGAATTGAGTTGTCGGTGAGTCTTTGCTCATGTTGAGCTTGCAAGATCAGTAGCAAATCAGCTTAAAAAATTTTAGATCTGAGCAACAGAAGAGTTGAGCACAAGTGCCAAGAAACACTAGGTGATTAGTATCAAGAGATACTAGGTGATTAGGTGACTAGTATGCCCTTTGCACTTGGGATCTTCAAGGTCTTGCAAGTTCGAGTCTTCCCCTCCTTGATTTGATGCTGGAGTAGCATAAAAAAAACTCAGATTTGATCACAGGAAAAGCTGATTGTGTTAGATAACATAAGTGCTAAAAGCACTAGATGAGTGTCAATGGACATTGTGCTTGTATCTTCTTGGATTGAACTTGAATCTTCCACAATGTCCCCTTCTTGCTGGTTTGATACCTCGAGTGTTACTGGAAACTAAGTGAGAAATCTAGCCCAAGTGGTAAAAACTCCAATTGATTAAAAAGAGTGAGAAAATGAAGTGAAATAGAAGCTTGAAGTTTGATGGCTATGGCTGCCCTTTAGGGTTTTCAGATAGGGGCCTGATTTTTCCCTGATTCCAGCTCATAGAGGTGGCTATTTGGAAAACCTTGTGAGAGGGAGAGAGCTTGGTATGGGTCTTCAAAAGCCCCATTGAAGATCGTTAGCATCGCGGCGTGTGTAGATGGATTGAATAGTACGAACGGAAATGGCATAGATTTGGGCAGCGATTCGTTGCAGGCGCAATGCTAGAGCTGAGAGATGACAATGTCAGGCCTTGAGATGATAGGGAGGAGCGCCCTGAGTCAAAGAAGATTTTCCCAGAAGGAAGCACGAGCTGAAATGGCCTGGGAAGAGAGATTCAAGTCCTCCATTGAAGGTGGGTGGCTATGGAGATAGGTGAGAGATTCATGGGAAAGTGGAGGGAGCCAGAAATTCAAATTGGAATGACCTAATCAGTGGCCTAATGACTCATTAACTTGGAACCTGCCCTGATACCATGTTAAAATATTGAGGATGCATGCTAAGGAGGATCACTAATGAGCAAATAGACAATTATAATGAGGCATAAGCATTGACAAAGAAGAACAACTGATATTATCCAAGCATAATGCAAGTACAACTGATGAGAATGACTGATTAAATGAGTGTGGGGATGAGTGCCTTTTATAGGCTTACAGTAGGTGGTATTGGTAGGTGGAGAAAGGTGGAAAGTGACCATGGTATTCATCAACAGTGGTTTTAATAAACCATGCATACATGACCTAGTCTAAGGCTTTATTTGCAATGTGTTTCTTTGCCTTGTTTGTTCCTTACACAGAGGCTATGGTGGATGTGATTGTGCAGATTTCTCAACAAGGTTAAGCTGGGACCATATATACAAGTCTCTGAGGTGGTTTGGGGAGAATAGGGGATAGAAGCCACAGAGGAGGAGAGTAGCGCCACCAAGGGTTGCATGCGTGCATCATGAAGAACAAATCATGGCCACCCCAAGTACGTAAGAAGTGGTGTTGGAGCTCCTCGCGAGCTCGGAGTCACC